>NC_137940.1:31503061-32060561 GCF_963969265.1 Rhamphochromis sp. 'chilingali'
TACTTATGTTTTTGTTTTTCAAATATTCTCTGTATACCCTAGAGATGGTTGCACAGGAAAATCCCAGTAAATCACCAGTTTCTGAAATACTCAGACCTGGCACCAACAACCATGCCACATTCAAAGTTACAAAAATCACCTTTCTGATTTTGTAAAGATTCGTGATTATGTTTATGTTATTAATTTATTTTAAGAAGTGAAGCACTGACTTAATGCATGGCATTAGCTTTGTTACCACACCGTGACCACATAACAAGAATGAAACATTATATGACTTTCACTTAATTGGCTGTAGTGCAGTATAGCAATGACCTATTAGCCATTGTTTCTGAAATTCCTTTTTTCAATTTGTTAACTAAAAATTACAACCTTATAGAGTTTTGGTGAACATGATTTGATAGTTTCACCAACTGGTGATTATTACAAGAATACAGTTTCACTGTCAACAACAATGCATCTTAAAATAGAGCAAATGCACAGTCCTTCTACATTACAGATGAGAGGCAATAGGTCTCAGACTGTTCCACCTCCACTTTGAGAAGTGTGACATCACATGTCTGCAGAGATAATCTACTAACACCGTAATGAAGCATCAGGACTTGCAGAAGAATAAATAATGCCTGATATCTGCCCTCTGTAACCAACAGATACTTCAGCGAGAAGGGAAGGAAGTTAGTCTGGCACCCAGTATACACAGATCATAGAGATTATATGAGCCACAGATGAGGTCAGCCTTGACTTGAGGTAAAAGGTCAATAATGTGTTGCTCTTTCATTTGCTGGATGAAAACTGCTTGGATGGTGAGATTGTGGTAAATCTGCTCAGGAAGAGACTCTGTGTAACTGATTGCCTAAAGAAGTGACCAGTTCAACAGATTATATAGCATCCATTGCTTGTTGCATGCAATATTATGTGCTGATAAACATTGCTGGCCAACAGCTGCATTGGTTTTGTGTTGTGTTTAGGTGAGAAATGCATTTCAATCACGGCAAATGAGAGGGAGATTAGAAGGTAACCCACAAATATTAAAACATGAATCTAATTATTGGATATTTACTAAAATTTTCAGAGTGGATTTCTTACATCAGTGTTTCTTTATTAGTCTGCAAGTATACAGTTGGACCATAGTGAGATAAATATCGTCATCGGCTGGTAAGCACTGGAGTACATTTCACAATGTCCACCCCACCAGTTTGTGGTAGTGATCCATACTATACTGCAGGGGCACAAACTATGCATTTTTGTTCTTCAGCTAACCTGGAGGAAAAGCCAAGAAGAACTGCTTGTTTCTAGTTGTCCAAGTGATGTACCCGCAAATGGGTACAAATGCTTCAAAATATCAGTGCATGCTTCCATATTTTATTGTCACTACTACAAATGCACATAGAAACAATGTTGAAAAAAAAAAGCTTTAGACGTCCTGACATATACCTCCAGTTTTAGTTGAGTCATACAATGCTCACTAGCAGATTATCTCTCTGGGAACAGAAGACACAAAGTACAAATGTGCACAACAAGGCATTGAAGGTTCTCTGTGCCCTCTTTGCTCTGCTGAGCTGAGTCCAATTTGCCCTCGTTTGAATATGTGCTGTGGGAACGGTGCTGCTAATGGTGGCCTCGCTCCACCTTTATAGTGAGATGAGTATACATCTGACAAGCAGCAGCGATGACTGGGATTGGAATGAAATCTGCACCCCTATAACTCACTTGCTGGCATAGCTTTCCTGATAACACAGCGGTAATTGACACATCCCTTTGTTAATTATCAAGGTGATATGACACATGTACTCATAGAGATCAGTGAATCTGCTTTGTAGACACATTCTCTGCTCAGCATGTCAGCAAGGTGTCCTTTGGAAGCAAGTCTCTGTCTCTGGTGATTAAAGATCCTATCATGTTACATCTTCCAGGGCCAATAATTAAAACAGAAACGTAAAGCAGCATCTAATGAACTTCAGCTTGATGATTATTCATCAATAATAAATGCATAACATTCACATTTATTTTTGTCCCTGAGTTAATGCGCTGTTTGCACTTTAGGGATATGTCAATTATTGTTTGGGGACAATAAGACATAAACAGAAAGCATCTTACTCGGAATTAGGACCAGCGTCTGTATAGGTATACTTGTAATATCCTGGGTTATGACGTGAAATGCAATGTGTTTTACACTGGTTTAAACACAATGGTACCATGACTGAAACTTAACTGGGAAGATCAATATGAACAAATGTCGTGATATATGCAGTTCTCAGGGAGACCTCAAAATGTTCTTCAACATACATCTACATTTGCATCAATAATCCATTAGCCTTGTCCAGGTCATACGAGTGCTGGAGATTATTTCAGTTCACAGGATTCCCAATGACACAGAACTAGTCATGGTCACATTCACACCTACAGCTAATTTAGGTAACTAAGCAGCATATTTTTTGGCCTGCAGGAGGAAGAGTAAAACACGCATAATGGTCCGAGCCAGCCAGCAGGTTGGGAAGTTCTTACTGAGATGTGACAGTGATATCCACTGTAGCGCTGTCGACACCCATTTCAATTAAATAAGCTGCAATTTCAAGTTTTAAAATGTAAGTGAACTGTAATATTAATCAAACCAAAACTATATTGACTGTTATAGGTTATGTGTTCATTATACTACTCACATCCTGAACATGAAACAACGATTAAAGTGTAATACAAACATAAGAATAATGAAGAAAATGTCCTAAAAAACCTTTATTATTAAGCTTTTTTATATAACACTGAGAACACTGTCGTTGCAGGATATAGTGCAATTTCTCTGAAATTCAAAGTGCCAATACCAGGCTTTTTGAGTTTTCCTTTTTCTTTAATGTATTATATAAGCTTTAGTGCATGTGAGAGCTCTACACATTTACAAAACCCCAAAACCCTGCAAAAGGAAAATATTCTCCTTAACAAAGAAGACTGCTCCTGAAATATCTGAAATGCCCCTTTCTTTCTTTCTTTCTTTCTTTCTTTCTTTCTTTCTTTCTTTCTTTCTTTCTTTCTTTCTTTCTTTCTTTTCCCGTTACTTATCTATGTCACTAAGTACAAAATTTACATAATGCCTGCCAAGCAGCTACTTTGGCATACCCTTAAAGAGTGCAGAGCAACCTCATAGCCTGTCACTTTTAGTTACTCACTCCAGCCATTTCCTCTAACTCTAAAATGTCTCAGCCATGGAAATCACAAAAAGGAAAAATAAGTTATTTTTTGGCTGCCAGAGCAAATACAAGAATGCTCTAACATTTCCAACATTTGAGTAACCAAAGATCCAGATCAATCTAATGTGGCTAACCTTGTCAATAATGTTGCGTCACAAATGTAATTTTGACAGTCATAAATCATTGAACACAAGACCAATCGGAGCACGCTAAACAAGGACTAGGTGCATTTAACAATATGTGCACCTTTTGTTAACATGACTAGTTTGGTAAACTCAAAGGCCAAACATCAGATGGTGCTGACCTGATACAGGAACCTGCTGGTAAATAGTTCTTACTACCAAACTACTGCCAGCCAGAACTTGACTTTAGCAAAGTTCTTCCTACTTTGCTGCCAGTATAAAGCATACAAAAACACAGATTCATGTGAATTTCTGATTTAAATGGGTCACTGATAAGCCATAATTGGCAAACATTAGATAGCAACATACTGTAGTTAGTTTCAGAGTTACTGTAATCACCATTTCAGAGCAATGGTGACAAAGTAGAAACATTTTGGCTAGGTCAACATCATATGGCATAAATCTATATAAAAGTATTTACAATGTCAGTGTAAATGAGCCACCATATTATCTGGGTTGTTATGGAGAGAGAAGGATTGTTGCACTTTGGCCATTTCACTTGTATGACACAATTACAGTATGAGAAGTGAACAGTGAGGTTACATTGCAGTTTCATACTATTCTTCTGTGTCCATAAGTATGCTATTTTATAGGCCTTTCCTTATTGTGATTTAAAGCTCCAATTGCAAACCAATTCAATACATTACAGCAGACACATTTTTTTAAAGCAGTAGAAACCCCATTGTAGTTATAGCTGGAATTCAAATATTTCAAAAGCAAGCTGCTTCACAATGTATCAGAAACATATTTACAGTTAAGGGTGAGCAATTTAATTCTCTTAAATATAGTTGAGGTAGTGGTTTTAATCATTTTTTTTTAAATCCCAGTGTTCAGGCAGAGAAGGAGATGAGCTACAGAATGGTTGTGATCTCTGAGGATTACTGTGCTCACCGGGCACTCTCAAAAGGTAAAAGGAAAATCACATTAGCTCATTATATTAAGGCTCTGTTTCTACTGGCAACAGATAGACAGGCTGCAATGCATGATGGTCTAATTGTCAATTAATGTAAGATACAGCTTCTATAAGTAACCTCGGTTGTTTCATAGGGCTACCTGATCAATCAAAGCACAATGACCTTTTCGGCATAAATAAGAAGGTTAAAACGAAGCTTTTAAAACTGGGGCAGGGTAGGGTGGGCACGGCTCCCCTTTAAAGTGTGAGAAAAACATCATCAGTAAATCAATGGTGTAATCACTGGTGATGACACCTACCCTACACCCCTACCCCTTTGTTGTCCTTTGATTGTCAAGACATGGAAAAATACATTTTATAAAACAATGCACATTCTGTTAACATAGGGTTAAGATTATAGTTAGGGACATTACTAATGATAACTTCATGGGGTAAAAAAAACTAGAATATTTTTTGGATAATTGCAAAAAATACATGAGCCTGTAAATAAGTGTATTTTGGACACTTTGTTCATTGTGTCCTCCATGTACTAGTCCAACAAAATTATTTACTTTGCAAAACAAGCTTACTGATCGGCAGCTTGCGGTGAATTTCATTTTCTGGATTATCATGAAGGCTGTTTAATCCCCTGCTCATGAGTCAAATATCAAAATAAAATTATATTCATTTTAATGTCAAGATGACTCTTTGCATTTATGACAGTGTCAAATGGATGCATGAGTGGCAGCCCTTCCCTGCTCAAAATATGAATTTTCATGTTTTGGTATATAAGAAATGATAATGATGCGGCCATAGATAAAGAAATGCAATTTTTTATGCTCGACACTTCACTCAGCGAGAGTGCATTATGCACAAAAATGCTCAAACTAATAATTTTCAATTCCCACTTCAGCACAAATAGAGTAGTCCCTACCAGTCTATTATATCCGGCATTGTCTCGCATTCTGCATTTAAATATAGGCTGACATGCTTAATTCATTGGAAGTCATTACGCTGTAATAAGGTGCTGGAGAGGGGACTGGTAGACTGGTGACTGAGCTGGTCTTAGACAGAATGAGTTCCTTTTCTAATTAAGATCATTTTGTTCCCATGTCCCATCATATTGTTCTGGAGTATTAACGCATCTGTATAAGAAGGTCAAAGCCTGCTCCACGCACACTGTGGCTGATATTTTAGGGCATCATCAAGCCCCAGGCACAAAGCTAAACGCCATGAGCTTGTCCGTTTCGCTAATGATGATATGTCACAAGAATTTTCATTTAAAGGCTCTCGTCTGTGTATATTTTCAGGACCTGTGTGTGTGGGTGTGTGCACATACCCCAAATGCATAACAAGCAAAAAATACAAAAATATTAATCTCATATTTCTAATGATAAATATTTATTAGCAAAGAGTCAGATATCTTTACTAAATGTAATCGATTCTAGAAATAAAAGTACTTCCTGATAATGTGCAATAATAATTATACGATCTCACTAAGATGTTAACCTATACACTGTCAGAACAATGTAACTGTTTGGAGTATTCAATTTACAAATTCTGCTGTAAATTTGTAAGGTATTAATGGTAATAGAGTGAGCGAAGATCTATTGTATTCATGGTGATATATCCACCAATTATAATAGCTCTGTATTCTGTTTGCACAGCTCAAACACTACAGAATGGAAGTCAAATGTAACCGGCAAATATGGTGTTGAAAAAAAGAAGAAACAGAAAAAAAGAAAAAGGGAGTCTGTATAGTTGGCTCAAGTGTGTATGCTCTACGGCTAACATGGTGCCGTGGTAAGGAGGGGAAAGATAAGGACTGTGGTGTTTTCACACAGCTGAGGGCTGTGAGAAGGCTCAGGAGTGATATGTGGTGACAGCACAGTGCCACGCTGTTGACACAGCCTGCATCTCTTGGGTAGTGAGGGCGGGATTGCCCCAGGCTTGATTATTTACCGGCCTGCGTGCCTTCAAAAATGTTCTCTGAGGACACTTTGAAAAACCCTCCTTTGCAAGGCCTTTTAATTGGATCAGAGCTATCATTTATTAATGGGACTGACTATATGCAAGTCTACTTTTTTTCACACCCCATCATTATTAATGGCTACTGGATCAAAAGGCTGATATGACCTGTATGATGTTCCATGTCAGCCTGAAAGAGAAATAGATTTCCATCATCAAATTGCAGAGGTTGGAAGAGAAAAACTGCCGTTCACACGGCCAGAGAAAGCCCAGGATTTTTGGAGTACGCTGACCCTGTAAGACATGCACAGTAATTTCAGTGAAATCCCTTAAAATATTGACTTGCATTGAATTGCATCATACAGTGAATTTGAATGGAGGGTTAGACGGATGCTGATCTATGCTGAGGGTTCAATACAGTCAGTCTACTCCCCAAAACACTGGGAAAAAGATTGTTTCAAAGAATGATTGTTTGATTTTCTTTCTGAACAAATTCACAGTGGAACATACAGTGGCCTCTGATGCTTTCAATATCATGTGTTTGACTGTTAAAATTCCCCAAGATAAAAACATAAACAGACTTTTAAAAAATTCTATGCAAAAAATGTTGAGTGTGTTTTCAACGCTAGTCTCAAAACTGAGACACAATCAACATTTGTTGCCAACCATTACCTACTTTGAGCTTCTTTTAGGAGTCTGTGTACATATTAGGCTATTCTCATTCTCATTCATCTCATGAAGATAAAGTGAAAATACAAATTTAGTATATTGTTAAAGTGAGCTAAAAGAAATGATACAATAAACCCTCAATTTGAAAATCACTTTCCTAAAACAGTCCAATAGTTTCCTGTTTGTCACATGTTTCATGATTGCCTTTTTTCACTCATTGTAAACAAATGAGACATGACATTCTCAACTGCTTACTTCATCAGCGTAATTATTTACAACCTGGATGGAAAAGTGTGTCTGTCATTGTGCTAGAGGGAATGCTCTTGTCACTCAGTGGACTAACCTTTTTAAGCACCCTAACGGAAAGCTAGTTATTGTTTTCTGTGATAGTTTCCCACAATATTTTTTTTCTTTTTAACTATGTTCTTAAAATTGATTCATATATTCCATTGCACTATGACTGGCTATGGACCAGACATTTTCAGTTGGCATAGAAATGCATCAGTGTCAAATAGAGACCAACAAGGCGACAGCTTCCAGCCATGTGCTGTCCCTATTAGTTAAAAATGAAGAGTGCATTGAGACTGCCACTAGCCCTCTTTAGAATGCCACTGAAGATGATAACACCATACGTCAATCACTTTTATGAAAGATGCATTAGGGTGACAGTTACAACTTAAAAGGGAAAAAGCAAACACTCATCTTTTAAAAGCAAACCATTTTTGTAACCTGTGCTGTATCGAGGTATTAGCACCAACACTGCATGCTGAGGATGTATGAGTATATTTTTGCACATCTGTCTCAGAGCTAACCTTTTGTGACCAAATGCACAAACACATGTTTATATATGTCCCTGTTCCATACCCCTTTTTAGTGGCAAAGCTTGAAAGTTGTTTTTTTTACCCTAAAGTTCAACATGATCGTTTGATGTGACAGATGTGAGAATGGGAGTGGGTGGACTTGACTGATGCTGAGCTCTCAGCACTCTGCTATGATTGAAACTGGAATTACGGCTGCTGTGAAGAAATAACCCTCGCTGACTTTTGACTGAATGTGTATGTGCGTGTTTGTGCATGTTTATCTCGACATCAATCTATGCGTGATCAATACAATTGCAAATTTCAATCTATTGCAGTCTAAATGGTCTGTGTGGTAATGGTGCAAACTGAAATTTGTTTTTGTTCATAAATGTCTGCCCTAGATGTATCAATGGACAACAACCTTTTAAAAAAATGTGTTCAAATTCCCACAAGCTTATTGAATGACAAATTGAAATAATACAAGTGACTGGCATTCTTCCATGTACAAAGGCCTTAATGTGCTAATGAGTTCAAAAAGACATTTAACATGAGAATGTCAATCAAGCCATTGGCATTTTGGCATCTGACAGTTGGGTCACATGTTCCTCTGAGGGACACTAACACTTTACCCATATTATACAGTACTTGGCTTGTTTTATTGAGCCACTGAAGAGAGAATTAGCAAAATTTACAGAAAAACATCGGTCGCTGAAATGTGTGTTAATGTAAATATGCTTTTTATAGTGGTTGTTTGTAATCATTTTACAACAGGACAGCATCACTGATATACTGAGTGTGCTGTGTTCAGCCGTTACTAGTACTATGTAAAGGGATTTGTTTACCTGGTTCTGATTTACAGCAACTGCTTTGACTCACAACAGCTTTGGGGATGATTTTTGTTGCTTTTTAGAAATAACATAAATATTAATTCCCATCTATATTTAGTTACCTGTACTGTACTGTAGTGACTATATTGTACTGACAATAAGATTCCATTCTACCAAGTCAATTTTCAACAACTGGCATTACTCCGTCTCTGTCATTTTTTCTCAGCTGAGGTGAGAAATGAGGAGAATCCATGGGAAAATTGGTCAGAAGGCTAGTTATCTTGAGCCTATGAAAAACAAGAAGGAGTGCAGCAGCACATCAATACTTGCCCTGTCACAAGGGTCTCAAGAAAGCGACTGAAATTTTATTTTTGGAGTCACTAACTTTTGACTTGTCAGATTCTTGCAACCTGTCATCACTTCAAATGTGTCAGTGGGCCTCCACTGCTACCTTAAAACTCTGACTCAAGTCCTGTATAATTTCCCCATCTTCCCAGCTACCTCTGTGCTAAATTGCATTGGAAGATGGATTTTTGGCATCTGAAGCTGTCAGGTCTTAGCCATGGAAGACTTTATGCACTGGTACACCGTGTATGAAAGTGAATTCTGGAGGGATGGAGGGGAATAACAGCGGTGAGTCAAGTACCGCCACTCCAGCTGGTCTTTGGGCATTTTTTCAGGCTGTGATTGTATGTATTTAATAATAATGTCGAAGCTGCATATCTATTTTTTCCCGTCCTCATCTTTCCTTTCTCATTTTCTCTGTCTCTCTAAATGTATTTCTCCTGTATTACCTAGATCTGAATCTCTGGTAGGTTTCCTAATGATGATAGGATGTGGTCCGGCAGCAATCTGAAGACCATCTTCATTCCAGAAAGAACTATTATCTTCATTTTCATTATAGTTATTACAGTGTCCATATGCATGAATTGTAGAACATATTTTACATTAAAACATAGCCTGGCGGAAAACGCTGTTCTGATTGGTGGAAAGGTGTTCGTTAATTTTTGATAAAAGATCCCTCAAACAAAACGTTGTTATCACCAGGGATGGTAATTATACTTTCCTTCTTGGCAAGGAAAAAACTCAAATGTCTGCCATGCTGAATTTAAGTCAGTGCTTAGTGTTCTCCATGTCCCAGTCGTAGCAGCACAACTATGTGCAGCTTTCAGGAGTCTGTGTTTACTTTTCCTATCAGTGTATGTTCAAATATGAGAGGATAAACCTCATCTGTAAGACAGCTGTATACATTTGAAAAGGCCCAGGCAAGTCCCAGTGAAAGAACAGCAAAGCAAGAGGCTATCAGAACAATTAAGTTGACAATATTTGCTGACAATTACTTGGAAACACACCCAAACGCCTGCTGTTTATTTCAAGGAGCCTAAAAATAGGTTCAAGCTATCTTTTAAAGGTCAGAGTGCAATTACTGTTTATTAAAAGAGAACATTTAAAGCATGAAATTTGTGGCCAAAACCAATTTGGTAAACCAATTATCTTTTCATTTAACTAATAGATTTGAGAATGTCTCAGTGTCTATTCTTTGCAAACTGTTCATCCAATCTACTTCAAATTTGATATATGTATTTCAGGAGACTCAAGCAACTGTGTGTTGAGACAGCCACTTTAGGAAATTGACTGTCTTAAAATTTCAAATTGTTGATTCACAGACTTAACCCCATAATTAATAACGGGACTGAATGAAGTTGTTATGCAGTATAATGAGTCATGTTGGTCTGAAGTCTGATCTGAAAATTCTAAGGTAAAAAAAATATTAATACTTTTTTTCTTTTGAGTTGTCTGCCTGGTTTCCTTGTTTCTGAAAAAAAAAAATGACAACACGTTGATTATGTTCCCAGATAATACACTAAATAAAACAGTTATATTTCTTTGTGCGTTAATTTAAAAAGATAAACGTTCATACAGTCTCTATAATAATTCAATGCAAAGTGAAATACAATTATGACATGTTTAGAGGGTGTATAAAAAACAAAAGAAAAACAACATAGTGCAATGATTTGAAAATCTCATAAACCCATATTTTATTTACAACAAAATACACAATACAAAATTCAAAATGAGACAAATTATTATTTTATGAACTATATTGGATTATTTTAAATTTCACGGCAGCAAGACGTCTCAAAAATGTTAGGGTAGAGTCAACAAAAGGATTGATTGTACAAATTGTGGAACAATTTCAGAAAAAATTTCAACATAAAATTGTGAACAGTTTGATTGTATCATCATCGACAATAGATAATATCGTCAAAAAATTCTGAAAATTTATAGAAATCTCTTTGGCCAAAAAAGAACAAGGCCAATTAAACTGCTATTAAAAACAGATGTGATTCTTTCATGGATATCACTGTATCGGCTCAGGAACACCTCCAGAACACCTGTTTTTTCCCCTGCCCATTTAAAATGACTAGGCCTAAGTGGAAAACTGCTCTGTGGTTAGATGAATGAAAATGTTATTTTATTTTTCATTTTTTTGAAAACATGGATGCCATAGTCCTCTAGAATAAAGAGGAGAGGGACCATATGGCTTATTATCAGTGCTCAGTTCAAAAGCCTGATAGTACGGGGGTGCATTAGCGGTTATGGAATTGCCAGCTTGCACATGAATTGTATATTTTTTCTTATTAATAGTGACTATTGAGACCTTGTGATACACAGTTTGTATTACTAATATTATTATTACATTTAATTATTCTCTGTATACTCTACTTATAGGAAAATTGGGAATAGACAGAAAAATAGGGAGATAGTGAGGAGTAATGACCCATGGGAAATGGTCCGGTGCAGTCCCAGCTTGTTTTTGGAATGTGAGTCACCTGCTTGACCAGGTGAGCGTCAGCAGTGCGCTTGTAGCAGCTATTTTTAAGTTGTCTGAACACTGTTGCTGCTTTTATTGATTAGCACACCCTTGCCAAAAAAGGTTTTTAGTCTTGGCAAAACTCTTACTTTAGATAAAGATAAACACGATATAAAAACACTTGCTTTGCAGAATTGCAGCTTTTTTGGATTTCTTTTTTTTGTTGTTTTTCTTTGAATAGAACGTGTTATGTTTAGTAACTTAAAATCAGTATGCAAGGTCAGGAAAAGATCTTTTACTATTTTAACATAGGCAAAAGCTTTCATGAAAATAGTTGAAAACAGATTCTTACATGTAACCAACTTCAAAAAAATATTTTCTTGCCTTTAAAGAAAGAATTTTTGTTACCAAAAACAAATCACAGGCTGTGAAACTCGGTCTACTGTGAGTATTGAACCGCTTGTTGATTCTGATACATTTCTATGTGGCACTTTAAACACAATTGTTATTCAGTGCTCAAACCATTTTCTGATAAATAAAGTTGAATATGACCCAGTACACACTTGCACAAAATAAATCCAGCCTTGCACCTTTGACCTCTGCAAGCACTCAGATTTGCCTGTTCCTTACTCAATACTGGACTCTTTCAGAGCTCTCATGGTTTTCCATCCATGATACAATTTAACAATGACTGATGACTAGCAAACCTCGCTGGACAATGTAACATTCTGTTTCATTTATGTAAATAGGCTGGGTTTCATTTAGGGTAAACAGCATGTAATGGGTTATATCCCCAGCTTAGAGTCCACTCCCAAGAAAGGGCCTGCAGCCCAGATTAATTCGAGGTGCTGAGCAGCAGTTTATTAACTTTAATGTTAAGCAGTGCTCAAAACAACAAACAAAAACTTCAAATGATCCCTATTATCCCCTAACAGAAAATTTAAAAAGCAAACAACTGATCATTCTCTAACCCAGGGGTTCCCAAACTTTTTTCCCCCTTTGTTTTACAAGAATAATTCACGCATGTACTAACACATCCTCCAACCACACACACCCATATTTTGCTCAATTGCGGTTTATTTCACACCTCAAACATTTGGTAAACAATTAAGCAAATACAAGTAATCTGCAGGTAGTAAGAAAATAAACTACTAACTCTTTTACGCTACGTCCACACCTACATAGGTATTTTTGAAAACGCAGCTGTTTCGTCCACACATAAACGGCGTTTCGAATCACCGAAAACTCATTTTTTTGCGTTTATCTTCAGCTTTTAAACTCTTACATATAAACACGCCGTTACTGTCCCTCTATTTAGAAAGGCAGAGGCGTCACGGTGTAATTATTTTACAAGTAGTTATTTGTGGTCCGGGGCGCGGCTGCAGGGGAGGAGTGGTGCAGTGAGCTCAACGGGGCGGTGCTGGTAAGAACAGCTGATGGCGATTTTGGACTGATGGTGGTTTTCCTTTCCTTTATATAGTGAGGTGGAGAGGAGCGGAGGAGAGAGACGCCGGGGAAACCGACCGCTGTCAGACGGTGTTCTGTTGTAATTCAGTGCACACTCTTAATAAATGTGGGATCTGATGACAACGACCTGTGTGTGGGTGTATCTGTGCCTAGCGTGTGTCACAAGAACATTCATCAATAAATTTTTCAAAAAAATGCCTCTTTGTGCAAAATGGGTTTAAAAACATAAACAGCTGTGGGATACTGTTTGTCCATGATTTAGACAGGGGAACAAATCGTGGCAGGATCAGCCTGATATTATTTGTATCCTGCTGTAACTTTACTGTATAAAGAGCTAACATCTCAAAAATGTCAGGAGTAGGTAGTCATTACAACAAGTGTTTGTGAACTAAAAATCAAGATTGTGGGATACTGTTTGTCCATGATTTGAACAGCCCAGCGGTGCTCCCGACGAAGGGAAACCCACTTCTGCAGGGGAGACCTACCTTGGCACTTGTGCAGGTGAAACCAAAGGGAAAATATGTTTCACCATATTTTCTAGTCTTTGGGTTAGAATGAAGTTGGTTTGGAAACATATTCAGCAATGCTTCATCTCCTGCTTTGCGTTTGTCTAGGCGCCCCAAGCATTGTTCCCCCCCCCCCTCTTTTCATGCCCCCTGCAATGGCTCTGCCCCACACTTTGGGAAGGTCTGCTCTAACCTGTGCTCCTAACCAATAAACAACAAGAAGAAGATTTGAAAAAACAAACAAACAAAAAACAGCCTGTCACTCCTACTAAACAGCTACAAGGTCCTCAGTTTGTAATTGGAGGTAAGATTTTAATGTTTACAAAAACTATTTGCAGAACGTTCTCAGCTAACAAGACAAATGTCAGAAATGAAACTTAAGATTAAATTCTTGTAATGAGGCTACACACAGAAGCAGCCAAGGCTGTTTTAGTTCTGTCTGATAATTGAGTACTGCGTTTTTTCAGAATACAATATATTGCATGTAGCTTCTTCACTGAGTAGCCAGTCTGAATTCATTATATTACGAACTTATATATGTTTATCAGTCTGTCAGCCCTAAATCACCTTTTCAAGCAAACAACTACAAACCCCCACCCCAAAATTAGAATACTTTGTACATGTAAATAAAAACAGAATGTAATAATTTGCACACCTCATAAAACCCATATTTCACTGAATTTATTTGTATTTCATGAAGAATATTAGCTTGTTTTGAATTTAATGGCAACAATGCATCTCCAAAAAGTTGGGCGGAGTAAATAAAAGGCTTGAAATGTAAGTGGTACTAAAAAGAAACAGCTGGAGGAATATTTTGCAAATTAGGTTCGTTGGCAACAGTTCAGTAACTTAATTGGGTATAAAAAAAAAGAGCATCTTAGAACGCTTGCTAAAGTAAAGATGGGCAGAGATTCACCGGTATGCAAAAGAATGTGTCAAAAAATTGCATAATAATTATTCTCAAAATACCTTTTTAAGGAATATAAATGCCAGACTGGCGACCTGTCCAGGGTGTACCCTGCCTCTCGCCCTATGACAGCTGGGATAGGCTCCAGCGCCCCCCGCGACCCTGAAAAGGATAAGCGGAAGTGAATGGATGGATGGATGGAATATAAATGCCTCATCATCTACAGTGCATACAATCATTAAGATTCAGAGAATCTGGAGAAATCTCTGTATGCAAGGGACAAGGCTGAAAATCCCAACTTCTTCAGGCCCTCAGGCAGCACATGCATTATTTTATGATTCTGTCATGATAATCATGGCATGGCTCCAGGAACAATTCCAGTCTGTGAACTTCCAACAAAAACTATATATGAACATGATCAGAAATGCCATGTTTTCTCTAGGCCAAAGCTTACTCACAATGGACTGAGGCAAAATGTGTCAGACAAACAGAGATTTTGAAGTTCTTTTTTAAAATCATTGATGTTGCATCAGTTCAAAAACCTGCATCTCTGATGGTATGGGGAGGTAGGGATATTAGATCCTGGACCGAGAACCATATACCAGACAACAATGGGACATGATTCCTCTCCCAAATATCCAAAAACTGCTCTCAGTTCCTGAGACTACTTCCAGTCAAGATGCTGGTCCAGAATCTTTACTGTCTGTTCTGAAAATTAGACAATGATTAATATGGCCCTGTCCCAACTTCTGAGACAATTTGCTGCCATCAAATTCAAAAAGGGCTAATGTTTCTCTTTTTTTTTTTCTTTTGTGTGTCCCGTTTGGATCTTTAGCCATCAGAATTGTTGTCTTAAGGCCAAGAAAGATGCCAAGCAGATTTATTTTACCAAGTGGATCATCATGGCCTTGCCATATTGGTCCATTTGATTGACCTTTATTATAATTATGAATTTATTTTATTTTCAGTTGCTACAAACGGGACAGACATGACTGGGGGATAGGACAGGGAGAAAGAATGAAAGAAAGAGAGGGAGAGAAAGAAAACCAAAGGGGAGAAGAGACGGTGAGAAGGGGGGGAAGAAAGAAAAAAAACAAACAAAACACCTGGGTCACCTGTATGGAGAAAAAAAACAGAAGAGAAAGCAAACAACAAAGAGCAGCATAATAAAAAAAAGCACCATCACAATAAACTAGCTAGCAGTAAATATCAGTAGATACTAAATAATAAACGATATTGTGCAGCACGCAAGATAGACAGCGCACAATGTGCTTTGAGGCAGCAGCCAAGAAAGCTGTAGTCCGCGTCTGTGAATACCCGTGTGTACACCTGTGTGCATACCTGTGTGGATCAGCATGCTTGCATTCCAAAGGTTTCTCCATGTAACGATCTGCTAGGGAGTGTGGGGAGCCACAGCCCCGTCCTCCAGGGTATGAAGCAGGTATGGAGGAGATCAAAACTCCAGACATCCAGAGTCCCCCAGAACACAAGAGACCAAGGAAGACCAACAGAGGGGCAGCCGCGCCACTGTCCCAGTAAGAGCTGAGGAGAGTCCCAGATGAGGGCTCACTCAGCAGCCACCGAGCAGAAGCCAGGGGGAGTTGCAGTGACGCGCCCGTGAGCCCGTGGGCACCCCACCTCCGAAGTGGCCCGAGCGAGCCCCAGGCTCCAGGCCCCGATAAGCGGCCGCCAAGGAGTGAGCTGGTGTGTACCCGGACGCCCATCCCCAGACACAAAGAACCAGCAACGCACCGATACCTGAGGGAGTCCGCCACTGGCAGGGGAAGTGGTGGTGGGTGGAGATAGGCTTCCAAACCTTGGAGGGTCTGAGATGTCCCCAGAGAGGTGGTGTCTGATACCCAACCTGACATATAGACACAGACATACAGGCACACACAGACACAAACATCCATTCCCACCCTCATGCTCTCATATGCACTTACTCCACACTCAACCAACGTGGAGACAGACATAAAGAGACGCTGTACACACGATCACACTCCCCAAGCGTACTCTACGAACCAGGTCTAGGTACCCTTGCCCCTGGAGGGGGGAACTGCACCCAGACCCAGGTGGTGTTACCCTTTTCCCTGCGGTGGGGAGAGGCAGACCGCCCCGACTCCGTAGCAGCAGGGAGGCCCCACACTCCAGACCGCAGTCGGACGGCCAACTCCTCCTAGCCCCCCCGCTCCAGCAGGCCACAGAGAATGGGGGTGAGAGAAGACTCCAATGTTTCTCTTAAAGTTGAACACTTTCTCAGTTTAAACATTTGACGTGTTTTCCACATTGTATTGTGAATAAAATATGGGTTTATGAGAATTGCAAATTGTTACATTCTATTTTTATTTAAACATTTATACAGAATCTCAACTTTTTTTGGAATTGAGGGTTGTAGTATTTCATTTCTTCAAACTCAGTGTTTGTGTAAGTGATGGAGAAAGCTAACATGCTGGTCCAGAATCGTCCATAGAGATGAGGAGAGCTGGTGAATCCCAATAGCTGGAAGAGACCCTACACTGAGGATATTTATGTTTCATCATAAGGCAATGGTGATCACACTGACCAGCTCTTCATTCATTTAGACTAACCTCTTTCTGTAAAGGTCAGTATACATACAAGTGTGGAAGAACACTGACAGTATGTGTAGTTGTTTCTGTAAAATGAAAGTCCTACATTGCACTGTGAGAGAAGTAATGGTCTTGCACAGTCTTGCATAAAATGAAACTCTAAACTCTAAAACTCAGACTAAAGTGGTGTCACATCTGAATTTTTTAGACTTTTGTGCATCTTAAACAACTACTGAAATCTCACAGTTTTCAGTCACTGTATGTATGTGGGTTTATGTCTGTATACAGCTTTTACATAAGGGTGATATTTTAGTGATGAACAAATCCTCCTGTTCAGCTCTATGTGCGAGATGCAGAATGTTTATTTGTTAAATGAAAAAAACAAACAAACAACCTCCTACATAAATGTTTTACTGTCTTACTTCTTGATTAAAAGGCATAGCATATCGTATTCTATTAGTGTTTACTTGAGAATTAGATTTCTTTTTTTGACACTGTATGACAAACCATTCAGTAGAGCCCCCACAGTGATGGAGTACAACCAGCTTGATTCACACAAAAGTTAAATGTTGTTCAGTGTTAATTTGAAGCATTTCCTGTATCTAGGTAGAGATGCAAAACACTTCACTTTAATGGAAATAGCAGATATAATTGAGATTCAATGTCAAGTATTCCTTCCAACAACTTAAACTACTGATGTTAGGCTCTATAGGGAGAATACAAGTTATGTAGCTCTAATTTATCAGCACAGATTTGTTAGGTGGGCTACTGAATGAATAATTTGTGTGCATGAATAAATTAATTGCTTAATTTGTGCCATCTAATTAAGTTTCCCTTAAGAGTCCTCAGATAACTCCACTCATTCCCTAAAATTAAATCTTTAAGTTGGTATAGCTATTGCAGGCAGTTTGCAAAATGCACTCAGCGTGCTAGCTCCAAGCTAGCAGCTGTATTTTAGTTTAAATTACTGAATTAATTGCTCACATTAGTGGTATTAATTTAATATATTCCTTCCACTGATAATTATTCTCTATCTCATTCCCATACTATGTGTTTTCAGACACCGATTAACTGTTTCTGTACAGGAATACATGTGGACATGCATGTGGCACAAAACAATGACCTATTTAATATGATTTCTGGCAATTATTTCATGTGAATAATTGAAAAACAAATACTGTCACAAATGATCAAACCTTTTTACCTAACAGGTTGTGCAGGCTAAAGGGACATTGCTGCTGAGGTCAGACAGGGCAGAGAAGTCATAGGTTTTAACAGTATAACACACAAATCCTGTTAGTCCTGATTTTATAAGGAGAAAAGTATTGAGTCACACTTCTAGCTTACTTGAAAAACTTTTCTCTTTAAGCATTATGCGGATTCACTTGGTTGCCAGTTTCCATGTTCTTCCTGTGCCAGCATGTTTTCCCTATGAGCCAGTTTTATCCCGCAGTACAAAACGTAGCATTAAGTTAGTTGGCTGTAGGTGTGAGTGGCTGTTTGTGTCTCTGTGTTAAGACTGACATGTGCACCGTCCACCATACCTGACATGATGTTACTTTTCTGTCTTTTATATTAAACCATACAAAGAAAAGAATATGTCTCTAAGTACACTAAACTGAAAAGACAGTTATGTGGATGTCAAACAAATGATCCTGTACAGTTTAGCTGGTTTTAATCATAAACTTGGGAACTTTTCAAAATGTATTTCTCTGTTTGTGCATTCACAAAAAGATTTGGGGTATGAATAATTTTTCTCTGCATGTCAAAGAATTTGAATGGGGTGGGCGGGATCTATACTGAAGGATGACCGAAGAGACCACTGACTAAATGTAGTTAGTACGTAGCTTCACTATCTAGCACAGCTGTCTTGTCAATTTCACATTCACATGTGAAAAAACCCCCATCTAAAATCACATAATGAGGCAGTATTATGGTAGCTTTGGTTTATTATAAACAATTAAAGCCTTCCTAATCAGAGTTTTTCTTAATGACAGTATAGTTGGATCTTAGTTTACGGGGGTTATATATACACAGTTTCGTGTAGTTGAAGCTGAAATGCAAATGGTTTCTAAAGTGATTATTTTGTCTAATCAAATTTAGATTAAATGTCTTGCAATTGCATATTAGTGAGCAATAAAATTATCATAACTACAGACATTGCAGATATACTCACTAGCCTCTATCTAAATATATAAAATACTCACACACACACATATATATATATATATATATATATATATATATATATATATATATATATATATATATATACTAATGAGGTAATACTGTCTAAATATTATCTAAAGGATCATATACATACAACTGTATAATTAAACACACTGTGAATAACCACCATAAGCAATTTCTGCTTATGGTGGTTTCTTTCTGTTACTGTGCCTGTGCTGTGTATTTTTAATTATTTTTCTTTAGCAGGCTGCAGGTATTCATACATATACATACATATACATGTTCATACACATATCTAACACACTTTAGAGTTCTACAAATAGCTGCATTTTATGAAACATTTCAATATGCTGTGTAATGGCCAAAAAATTCGAAAGAAGTTTGAATACAAAAAAAAAAAAAAAAACATTTGAAAGATTTTCTGCGTATGCACTGTTGAGTAAAGAAGAATCTGCAGCACTACGAACTGCTCTGCTCTCAGTAAATGCAGTGATTATTACAGCAAATTGGCTGCCTCTTTACCAAGACACATCTCTGCCTCTTGTATTGGGATTCTCCTCCTCCCTCCTTCCATCAGACCACATTAAATTCAGTTTAACTAAATTCTGCTCTTTTTCATCAAAATATCAGTATTGTTGTTGACCAGAAATATGTGGGGTTAGGATGTAAACACTAAACGGGAGGGGCCTTTCAGGACAAAACCAAGGCTTAAGCACCACTCACAGTTTTGAGTCACCCTCCCAGCAAGATGTGTGATTCATAGCGACTCCTAGCTAATGCTTCCTAAATTTTTTTTACACAGTGCGCCTCTCTAGTAAAGTCCACAGTTGCTTTTTAACCCCAAAAGAAAGTTGCCTGGGTCTAATTCTGTGTTATTTTACATCCGTGGTGGAGCTTTGGCATGTACATCTGTTTATTTCTCTTTATTATTGCCATTTTCAACATAGCATAATCCATATCCATGTTTCCAGACTTTGCCTGTGGACCAAAGTGTATCACCTGATCACAGTGATGCAGACAAAGCCAGGAGTGTGTCTTGTCTCTCATCCTTCAGTGAAGGAGGCCAACCATTTGCAGAAATTTAACTTGAATTCAAAACTTTTTAAATTACAAGCAAAACTCTATAATTTGCGAAGAAATCAGAAGGATTTACAAATGAAACCTTTTGTGATGGCAAAAAATGGAAAGCTTTACAATTCTCAAGTATTTCATGAAAACCAACTAACCTCTAAAGAGTGATTTATTTGCAGTACGTGTATATATATATATATGTATATATATATATATATATATATATATATATATATATATATATATATATATATATATATATATATATATATATATATTAGGGGTGCAACGATACACAAAATTCACGGTTCGGTTCGGTTCGATACTTTGGTGTCACGGTTCGATATTTTTTCGATACAAAAAAATGTTCATGCATTTTTAATTTGTCATTTATTAAAATTATAAATATATATTTTAACTCAAAAGTACAGTTTTTAAATTTAACCCTAACCCTTGTGCGTGTTTTTTATTTTGACAGCGAATGCGCACCTGCGGACCACTTATGTGCAGCCCTGGTTATTTAGCTCATCATATCGCAGCCACAGAAATTCTTTTGTCCATGAAACCATAAAGCTGCACTTTCTTTTTGCCTTATAGTCTGATTTGTCATAACTTCTCCGTTTTGTGGTAAGCTTTTCTTTGGCTGTCACTTCTTCACCCTGACCTGTCTTATTTGGCTCAGCAGAACTGAAATGCTTTTACACGCTCACTCACATAAGCTCAGCGATTCTCTGCGCGATCAACCTCTCACATGTGTAAGCTGCGGGAGATTTCACTTGTCATGTTTGCATAGTAAGCTAACGATTAATAAGACCATGTCAGAGGAATTGGTGCACAAATTATCATCACTCACAGATCAGTGCTGTCGCTCTCTATACACAGTTCGCACGATTGCAAAGTGAAAGCAAAAAAACAAGCGCAAATTCAAACGCGACTTCAATATGTCACATATTGACAGTGGCTCACCGATGCCAATGACATAATTACCCAGCTACATTTCTGAAAGAATGCAAAAGCATTGACATATATTTTTCCTACAATAGCCCGACGGGCAGGGAAGAGAAAGATTTTGGTAGCCCGACTGAAAAAAATCGCTAGCTCCAGGACGTCGGGCTAGCGATATTGCAAGCCCTGTATCTGATTGAGGAATCACTCATCTTTGGAAAAGAGAGTTTATTACAGAGAAATGGCTCTTTCCAAAATAAAAGCTATACTATCCGCTTCTTCTGGGCTATATTCTCAGCAGCATAAGGAGAATCATGTGCTAACAGCTGTCTAAATGACTCGGCTAAAGTTAGTAGCATGCTTGCTTTTTTTTGTCTGCTTCCACTTGTCTTTGCACTACGATGATGTCGGCGTAAATGTGCAGTCATATTCGTTGTGTTCCCACTAGTGCTTTCAGGTTAATCTCATTGAAATGACCTTAACGCCACAACACGGCAAATCTCCGTTAACGAGCTACCGCCGATCGCTCCGTGCATGGGGCTAGACGGCCAACACGTTAACGAGCTAACTGCGCTAATACACTAGTTCACACCAATGTAATTGAGCATTGCATGGCACATCCAACATACTGTTTTACTTTAGTCCATGACTCGCTTACCTTCAGGGTCATACGTCACATGAAAACCAAAATAATTCCAAACGCCAGATCTGAATGAGGTTCAATTTGCCTGTTGCAAGCAGAGCTTAACTTCTGTCTCGCTAGCTTGCCCTGCGCTCTTCCTTCTGACTATGCTGTCTGTGTTGAGCGCTCAGTGGATCTGCGCTTGACAGTGCAGCCTAGGCGGAGTAGTCGAACACAGATTCACTGAGCGCTCAACACAGACAGCATCGTCAGAAGGAAAATTGATAAAATAAATTACAAATGTTGTATTGTTCGATACATATGCGTACCGAACCGAAAGCACTGTATCGAGCGGTTCAATATTGATACGAATATCGTTGCACCCCTAATATATATATATATATATTGTTTATTATCTTTTATTCAAAAATGTGATTTTTTAATGCAGTTAGAAAAATATGCCCACAGAACGTTTTTAAGATTGCATTAGAAAGCCTTCAAATGTATCAATGGTGACGATACTGAAATTATTATTTCAAGCTTGCTATAAAGTTATTGAAAATAACTTTGGAGATGCCCTATCTTAACTGTGACTGCAATTGCATGAGCAGTTAAGAAGATGGATGGATGCATGGATGGTTGCATGGATGGAGGAATGGAGGGATACCTCCGTGATGCAAATTATTTTAACCTTTGCGTAACACTAATTTAACAATGACCATAGGTTTTCACATAAAACAGACTTTATCCTAATTTGTTTTTAGCCTTCCAATCAATGGCATACCATGAATTGAAGATCCTACATTTCCATGAAGTGTCTTCTCGCTGATGCTGATATCTGACACTTCTAAATGAAAAAAGTAAATAAATAAAAAACTGACAATGTTTACAAACTCAAACATTCTTTTAAAAGTGGATTCTAACTGATTGCATTCTTCACTTTTCATTTCATAGTAACCCATGTCATACACATAACATGCAATATTCTAGTGATTTGTCACACATATCACAAAAGCATTATAGGCTTTTCAGACTATGTTTTTCATTAAAAAGTTACTAGAAGGAATTTCCATTTGCTCCTAGTCAACCATACAGAGAGCTGGCACTACTGGAATGACTATCAATAAACACGCTTTGAAGATATTAAATTCCTAAATGCAACATTCTGCATACTCGTCACTCTAGTATTTAACCACTTGAATCAGTTTTACTATCCTTTTATTCTTTGATGTTATAAAATATGAACAATTGGAAGATGTTATAGTTACACCTCACCTGCCGCTTGTTCATTTGCAGAGAAAAATATTGCAGTTTGATGCTGTTTATCAGCCTTGGCTTTATCATCAGCCTCATTCAGTAGTGCTGGATGTGCAGTCATATATATATATATATACACACTACGCAAGTAACCCCGGCAGAAGGGGCTACATGAATAGGATGGGTTATATATATATATATATATATATATATATATATATATATATATATATATATATAGCAAATGGCAATTCCTTCTAGTAACTTTTTATCATGTGCTCAATGGAGAAGCCACCAGGAGCCAGTGATATTTGCCTAATAGCATGCTCATGGCACATAACTGGATAAGCACTATGCTAAAACAAAACATTATGCAGGTATTTTCTTTTTCTTTTGTATTCCCTTGTACAGCTGAGATGCATTCAGCACAGAATTCAACACAGACTATGTTCAAACAAAATTTGTTGTTTGTGAATGAAGAAGAAAATGGTAGTACTTTGAGCTTAATCTGCAGACTAAGATTTTTTAGATCACTGTTTCTGTAAATTTAATGAAAGAATTCCATATACTTTTAAGCAGGGAAGTAAGACTTTTAAGTGTTATATACATTAAGGAACAGTAAATGGGCACTAATAACCATGATATGAATACTCTGGTTTCTATAGCTTACATTTCTAACTGTCTTAAAAACTATATCTCACATACCTAATAATGACATAAATATCATGTTTGGTAATGAAGACTGCAGTAATTGTTGATAAGAAAAATGTGTTCTGTTGATTTGTCAAGAATTCAAAGTTGGGATTTGCAAATAGTTATGTTTTTGGATATCTGCTCTTCGGTTTTTCATAACAAGCATTTTTCTTCCAAATATAAAGTGTTGTTCGTCAGGCTTTAATCATGGATTGCATTAGTTTAAAAAACAGACTATTTGGGGAAACAATCCATATCACCGCCTTGATCGTCACACTGTTTGTCAGTCTTTCTGCAGTTTAATAAATTAATTCTAATACTTTCAGTTTCTATGGTTACCGTAAAGCCTAAAAGATTGGCAACATTAACAACAGAAGTCAGCAGGAGGTTGCACAATTACAGTGGGATCTTATTTACCCAGTTGCAAAAGGAGTAGTTAACCTGTGTGAGCTGTGTATGTGTCACCTGTATGATCATCAATATTTCTATTTCAGGATTAAGCACGATGAGAGAAACTCACCTAAAACTGTCCCCAAGTTTTAATGAATATTGGTAAGCAGTTACCAGAATAACACATAGTTAAAGAAATCATTATTATTATTATTACTGTTGTTGTTAATGTTTAAACATTTTTTTCTCTTATCACTGATCAAAAACATACAAAACATTCAGTCAATTAAAAGGAGAAGATAAGCAAAAGTGAAGCATTCGATCTACCATGGTTTAGCTGCAGATACTTGCCGTGACAGGAGGGAATGTTAACTCGGAGCCTTTGTTTCACACATGACAGCCATCAAGATATGGGTGTTAGGATGTGTACTGACCAGGAGCACAGTGACAGTGGCTCAACCCAAGGAAAACTGGCTGAGCACAGAGAAACTGTGACAAATTAAATGGGCTATCGAAAGCTGTGCTCATGTTAGAGAAATAGGGTAAGCATTTATAGACAGATTTACAAAATGTTCACTTTATCTTTAACTGTCACCAAAACCACATTTCTCATTAGATAACTGCATAGTCATTGTTTATATGGTGGAATTAAGAAATGTTAAGAGTGTTAAGAAAACACGATAACAGCATATATACGATATATAACAACAATAAAGATTTAGGGAAGGAAGTAAATTATGCAGTCAGACAAATAGAGTTATTAAGTAATAGTTGCTACTTATTTAATTGCTAAGTATTTTTTACACCACTCTTGCATTTCTTTTGCATTGCTTTGCAATATGGCCAAGAGTCTTTGTCACATAATTACCATCTAATAATAAAAACATAAAACTACAAACTTAAATACTTAAACACTGATACAAATCCCAATCATACTGAAAACACACACTTTCTTTTGTTGTTTAAGTATTGCCACAAAGCCAACAGCAAACTTGGTGAAAACCAACCCAGAGGGCACCGCAAAGTTAAAAAAAAAATTGGCTTCAGCAACTCTGCTGTAGTAAGAGTTACAGGTAAAAATTGAAGGCTATGATGTGCCAAGCCTGACTGTTCATCACTGCTTTTGTTACCTATTGAAAATCAAGCTTAGGGCACTGGGCAGGGGTTTGCTGCTATCTCTGTGTAACCATGGTGTCTTTGCAGATGCTTTGAAAGAGTTGATGTAGTGTCAGAAGCTGTGCATAGTTGTTTCTGGCCTGAGTGCACTTTGCATGTTCTTGTCCTTTCTTACACTAAAATAAGCGATCTTCATAACTCCACTCCTGAAGTTACACATCACTGTAGTCTATTTCTTCTCCCTCCACAAGAAGTAAGTCAGCTGATTGTAGTGCATTGTAGAAAATGCCACGTTATATCATATTTTTCTACGGTATATAAGGAGTTTAGAAATTAGTAGTCTAATGCAATAACTATATTACAGTCAAATGTAATGTGACTAGAGTAATATGTTGCTCGGAATACCACATACCCAACAAATTAATTTGTTTGCACTCAAAATATTCTAAGAAGGCAGTTGTTCTTTACCTTGATCAAAAATGCACAACATACAAGAAAATTCAATCAAAAGTCTTCATTTAGCACCTTTTTGTCTTTTAAAAAGAACATCACATTTTGTGCTTCTCAATCACTTATTCACACTCATCCACCAGCGGCTGCCAAGCTGCAATACAAGATGCTTCCCTACCATTGTATGCCACTTGGATTCAGTGTCTTGCCAAAGAATACTTCAGCATGTATCACATGTAGACTGGGAAATTAAACCACTGACCTTGCAAGGAGTACTCTCACACTGAAGTGTGCCTTCATTCTCAGCAATTCAGTTTGGATATAATTACTACATTTGTGAGGTAGGGCTGTTCGATATAATGATATATATCGG
This sequence comes from Rhamphochromis sp. 'chilingali', assembly GCF_963969265.1. NCBI lineage: Eukaryota > Metazoa > Chordata > Actinopteri > Cichliformes > Cichlidae > Rhamphochromis > Rhamphochromis sp. 'chilingali'. The sequence continues at coordinate 31,528,948 of NC_137940.1, forward strand.
ATGACGATATAAAAACATCTATTGTTTCATTTTACGCTATCGTTTGTTTCGTGGTGTCGCAAAATAAATTGTTTACGCCAATATTTTTTCATCGTTTTGATGGTCACTGTAGTAGCTATATTAATTTCGTAAAGTTCTCTCTTTCTCTTATATTTTATATAACCACACTACTGACGGACAAGCGGCTGTTTTTATGCGTTGTGGTTAGCAACAACGACGGTAACAGCATCGCTTGTCCGCTTGTTTATGTTCCACATAAACCTTTCACAATAAAGCTCAAGATCCTGTTGAGACTTTTGCAAAATAAACTGAATCACGTGAAAGAGCAGATTATTTACAGATGAGAAGCAAAAAAAATAAATAAACCTTAAACTCAAACGTTAGAACAGGCTTTCCCCCGCAGCACGCCGTGTAATAAATACTCACAAAGAAAACAGCGGCCTATAAAACTTATGTCTAAAAATGTATAGTTTCATGCATCGGTTAAAACACTCGACTCCAGCTACATGACGCGCAGCTGGAAACACTTCCCGCAAGACGAGCTGCCCGAGATTTACAGAATTTACAGAAAATGTTACATTTTTGTGATTTATATCGTTATCGGACGATAGAATTCTTATATCGGGATATGAGATTTTGGTCATATCGCACAGCCCTATTGTAAGGTAACTGTTTCATTATTTTTGATTATATAAATGGTAAGATCACAGATAAACAGATTACTTATATATAATTTAAAAATGGGATAGCATATTGCAGGACCACATAACCCTGGCTTTAATAACTGTCTCCACTCCGGTCCATTTCTTCTTTTCAAGATGACATATTGTATAGCTGAACAGAGGAATGGATAGATGAGATGGATTAGTGGGTGGACTTGTGGGTGTGCACGTAGGTTAGAAGAGCAAACTTCAGCGGTGACACTTCTCTATTCTGCAGTGACGTTTTGAACAAGTGCAAAAAGAAAGTGACAGCATCAAATGACCAATATTCCGATTTATGTGTTTCTAAGAGATGAGTGAAACCAGAGCAGAGTGCTGCTGACAACCAAGAAAATGATTTCTCAAATAGAATTCAGGAATGCTGGTACATACTGCAAGCTGAGCATGAGCTAGTCGAGACTATCCTAAGATGCATAGTAATGCTTTAGTGAAAACCACAGATTCTGGAAAACCACATAAACAAAATAGGATAGAATCCTCAATTACAAAGAGGGCAATTTACATGATCAGTTAGATCCTAATGCAAAGCAGTGACAAAGGCTTAATCTGGAGATGTCACTGACAGCAGCTTTTAGCTTAATCAGGGAGCATAAGCGCCATAAAAATGGATTGCAAATGATTTGCCAGGTAATAAAGTATTGACGTTTGACATCACTTGATGTGTAAACAGGACAATTATTCATATGGTCCACGAGTGCTGGTGGTAGTCATAAATCCTTACTATTTGGCATCTAACTATCTTGCAGTTCACGGTCTGCTTAATGCTAATATTTTTCACATTTTCATTATTATAGCTGTTGAATTTATCACTTGGGATTTAATTTGTGTGCAATGCATTATCATTAAAATTAGACATGAAAACAAAATGCATCTTTTTGCATTATTATTTGTACCTGTTTCTTAAACCGATGAATGTTCCCAAGAATTAGGAGGGGTTTTTTTTTTTGTTTGTTATTGAATTACTCTTAACAATAAGACAAATCTAGACAGCCTTCCTTATGAATCACGTGTTGCTGACTCCACTTTAGTACTAATTGTTAACATTAAAACATAATTAAAAAGTGACGATCCAGCAGAGATGCAAACCAACTCTGGCCAGCTAATTTAAAAATTTGAGCAAGAATTTAATCCCTTAAGTAAAACAGTGTGTATATAACTGTTTTAGGGCAAAGTTACTAATGAGCACAGTAGCAGCACTCTTGTATGGCTTTGAATTATTGTGATATATTGTATGAAAACAAATTAGGAACAAGTTAAAGGTGGCAGAGAATATTAGGGGTTTAAAAAAAGGAGAACAGAATATGTCAGAATGCCACTTTAGTATATTTGCAACACTTAGTACATACAAACTCTCAATTTTTGCAAAAGCGCTTAAGGCTTTTTGTGTGTCATTTGCATGTCTGCACTACAGAGGACAAAATTTTCATTTGTGTCTCTGCCAAGGGTTTGTCTCTCGCCCGTCACTGAGGTCAGCTGGCCCCTGATGCATACAATCTTCTCTCTATCAATGCATATTTATCAGCATCAAAGAGTCATTCATTTACCAGATTGGAAAATGGGCAGTGAAGAGAGCTTGACATTCACTTTGTGCTGAATTGTTCTCACTTGACACCTAACTTGCTGATTGATGAGAAATATTATGGCCTGCAGGAAAAGCAAAGTCAAAGATGAATGAGCATCGTGCTGGAGCTCTCGTCACATCTCAGGACCAAAACTCTTTATTAATATTTTGTTTGGGCCCGCACCTATCCATCCCTATTTATGGTACACGAGTAGGATTGGATCTGTCATATCAAGTATTTACTTGCATTTGTCTCATGGCTCTCTGGTGTATGTAGTTTGTGTGTGTGCATGTGCGTGCATATGTGTGTTTGAGAGCCTTTCAGTGTACATGTCAGTTGTCGAAATTATTATTAACTCCCTGGAAGTTATACTTTAAATCTGGGTATTATTCTGTTAGTGCCTTGCAGGAGATGTAACACCAACTCATATGTTGCAAATTAAGAAACAACAAAACTGCAATCTGTGAAAAAGTGCTAACATATCACATTTACACGTCAATGTATAATTAATTATGCCAAGGCATATGTCAATACTGTAATCTTGTCAACGTCTCACCCGTTTTCTCTCCTTCCCATTTTTTTTTAACGCACTTGATCATCACGCGCCGTAAGTGCATAGATATAAAGTAATTAAGACTTTATCCTTCAGCTCACGCTTGCAATGAGAGGATGAACATTGGTCTATATTTTGACTGTGGTGAAAGTAATAGCTTGTGTGTAGTTAAAGTAAGACACACTGATGCCACCCAGAGAAGTCACGTTGAAGCCATGTTGAAAATTTGCTCAGGCAATTTGTGAAAAATACAACAACTGAACAATTTTTAGGGGAATTATTCCCACGCCAAATTGTCTCTCCTTCTTCACATACACGTCAGTTATTGCAAATTTTAAAACATATTTCTCGAACTTGTTATCTTCATTCTGTTTGTTTATTTGTCTTTGATTTCTTTTACACTTAAAAAAATGAGAATCAATAAGGAGCTATTACCAAGATTCACTTCAACTACAATACCATGCAAAAAGTAAACCAGCAGAATATGATGATAGGCCCGTTGTTATTTGCACTGCACAATGTTAATTAAACATTCAATTTGCCATGCCGTGATCCTCATATTCTAAAATCCATCATATGCCAACGCATTAAAAAAAAAAAGCGAAAAAAGAAATCAAACATTTGCTGCAAGCCCAACATGTCCTTGGTAGTTTTCTTTCAAAAATAGCTCTATTATTCTTGCCCAAGATGCACTGGAGAGAGTCGTGTTATTATAGGTTGTTACAATCACTACAAACAACCCAGCTGGCACATTCACATGTGAGAATTTGACAGCACAATGAATATAATGTGAAAGGAGTGAAATACAAAAGAGGACATCCATTACTATCAGGGGACATGTTCTTTCCCTTCATTTTTAATTTCACGGGCATTTTCTGAACTTTCAAGGGTATTTTTTCCCCAGGCGCTCCTGTTAATTTCTGACCCTGCCAATAAAATCCAAATTGTGATGATTCCATCTTTTCTGAGCCACAGCGAGCTCCACACACCCTCTCACACCACCGTGCTGAGATTTAAGCCAGAGAAAAGGTCAAGTGTCTGGATCATTGTCAGTGTCGGCATATTGATGGACTTGCTCGGTTATGATTAATTGACAGATTGTCTACTGATCAATTTAAGTCAAGATTTTTAAAAAGTTGTCTTGTTTTATTTTTTACTTTTTAAACTGCACAGACAGTCTTTAGGTTTATATTTTTACTGCTTTTACTACTGTTTATTTTACTGTCCTCTCAGGGGAGGACTGTTTTGTGGTCATATTTTATTTTTTTCAGGTTGGGATTTGTGACACTGCAGCCCATTATCTCACAGTGGTGCTGTTTGGGATATGACATTCCAAAAGGTCATTGTAAGCTTTAGAGTCAGTAGGGTGGCGTATTCGTAAGCAAGTGTCCTATAATCAGCCCTGTACCCTTCCCTGCTTAAAGTGTCTCGAGTAAGACACCGAATCCTTCCCAAATACATAGCAATGGCTTTATGTTTAACCCTGCACTCTGACATCTGCCCTCCCTGTGGAGAGGGACAAGAACAAATTACACATGAGAGGATCATAAAAAAAATAAGCAGAAAAGGAAGAGGTCACTTTCAAGAGCAACTGCATGCACTTTACTTGTTCCTCTCACTGTTAAATCAGGTCAAAGCAAAGTTTTACTGAAATATTTCCTCAGGGCACAACAGAAGCAAAGTTTCTGAAGTGGAACCTAACATGTCAGCCACATCTGCCATTATTTGCGCCATGGTGTTTTGTTACAGTTAGGTCCATAGGTTTCTGAGCCATGACACTTTTATTTTTCATTTATTTTTTGGGTTTTGACTCCACAGAGGATTAAAGCAATCACAATCAGGTTAGGGTTCAGACTCACCTTTAATTCAAGGGGTTTAACAAAAATTATTATGTTGAAATTACAGTCATTTTTACACATAATGCTTTTCATTTTAACAATTTGACAACTGAGTGGAGAATAGTTTTATAGCCAAATGATGGTAGTTCCCTCACTGTTCAAAGTCAAACTTATACACTATATTGCCAGAAGTATTCACCCATCTGCCTTCACACATATGAACTAAGGGACGTTCCATTCTAAATCCATAGGCTTTAATATGATGTTGCCCCGACTCGCTTCAGCTCCTATGGGAAAGCTTTCCACAAGGTTGAGGTGTGTATTTATGGGAATTTTTGGCCATCCTTCCAAAAGCTCATTTGTGAGGTCAGACACTGATGTGGAATGAGAATGCCTGGCTTACAGTCTCTGCTCTAATTAATTCAAAAGGTGCTCTATCAGGTTGAGGTCAGGAATCTGTGCAGGCCAGTCAGGTTCTTCCACATCAGACTCACTCATCCACGTCTTTATGCACCTTGCTTTGTGCAACCGTGCGTAGTCATGTTGGAACAGAAAGGAGCCATCCCCAAACTGCGCCTACAAGGTTAAGAGCATGAAATTTTCCAAAAGTCTTGTTACGGCAAAGCATTAAGAGCTCCTTTCACAGGAACTAGGGGACCGAGCCGAGCTACACTTAACAAGTACTATTTGGCAATCCTTTGGATTGCCAGACAGAGAACTGCGATTCATCATTCCAGAGACCACGTCTCTACCACTATAGAGTCCAGTAGAAGTCTCCTTTACACCTCTGCAGCTGACAATTTGTATTGTGTTTGCTGATGAAAGGTTTGGACGCAGCTGGTTGGCCATTCCATTCCAAACCCTTTCCGTGAATCTGTTTGGGATATGACATTCCAAAAGGTCATTGTAAGCTTTAGAGTCAGTAGGGTGGCGTATTCGTAAGCAAGTGTCCTATAATCAGCCCTGTACCCTTCCCTGCTTAAAGTGTCTCGAGTAAGACACCGAATCCTTCCCAAATACATAGCAATGGCTTTATGTTTAACCCTGCACTCTGACATCTGCCCTCCCTGTGGAGAGGGACAAGAACAAATTACACATGAGAGGATCATAAAAAAAATAAGCAGAAAAGGAAGAGGTCACTTTCAAGAGCAACTGCATGCACTTTACTTGTTCCTCTCACTGTTAAATCAGGTCAAAGCAAAGTTTTACTGAAATATTTCCTCAGGGCACAACAGAAGCAAAGTTTCTGAAGTGGAACCTAACATGTCAGCCACATCTGCCATTATTTGCGCCATGGTGTTTTGTTACAGTTAGGTCCATAGGTTTCTGAGCCATGACACTTTTATTTTTCATTTATTTTTTGGGTTTTGACTCCACAGAGGATTAAAGCAATCACAATCAGGTTAGGGTTCAGACTCACCTTTAATTCAAGGGGTTTAACAAAAATTATTATGTTGAAATTACAGTCATTTTTACACATAATGCTTTTCATTTTAACAATTTGACAACTGAGTGGAGAATAGTTTTATAGCCAAATGATGGTAGTTCCCTCACTGTTCAAAGTCAAACTTATACACTATATTGCCAGAAGTATTCACCCATCTGCCTTCACACATATGAACTAAGGGACGTTCCATTCTAAATCCATAGGCTTTAATATGATGTTGCCCCGACTCGCTTCAGCTCCTATGGGAAAGCTTTCCACAAGGTTGAGGTGTGTATTTATGGGAATTTTTGGCCATCCTTCCAAAAGCTCATTTGTGAGGTCAGACGCTGATGTGGAATGAGAATGCCTGGCTTACAGTCTCTGCTCTAATTAATTCAAAAGGTGCTCTATCAGGTTGAGGTCAGGAATCTGTGCAGGCCAGTCAGGTTCTTCCACATCAGACTCACTCATCCACGTCTTTATGCACCTTGCTTTGTGCAACCGTGCGTAGTCATGTTGGAACAGAAAGGAGCCATCCCCAAACTGCGCCTACAAGGTTAAGAGCATGAAATTTTCCAAAAGTCTTGTTACGGCAAAGCATTAAGAGCTCCTTTCACAGGAACTAGGGGACCGAGCCGAGCTACACTTAACAAGTACTATTTGGCAATCCTTTGGATTGCCAGACAGAGAACTGCGATTCATCATTCCAGAGACCACGTCTCTACCACTATAGAGTCCAGTAGAAGTCTCCTTTACACCTCTGCAGCTGACAATTTGTATTGTGTTTGCTGATGAAAGGTTTGGACGCAGCTGGTTGGCCATTCCATTCCAAACCCTTTCCGTGAATCTCTTGTTACGTCCCTCTGCAGCCTCTAATCTGCTCAGTGTGTTCAGCTGGTGCTAATTGGCCACACCTAGTCAGGTGTGGATACAAGCATACCTGAGGCAAGCTTCCCAGCGAGCTCACTTGTCTTTGCCTTGTCTTTTACCCAACCTGCGATTCCATTTTAAGATAAAATCTCTTCTCACCCATACTCTGGTATTCATCTCCTTTTTTATGTTGCAGCTTTTGAGCCGGGTCGTACCACTCTCTGCACACTGTTCTTGAGCTAATCTGAAGGCCACATAAAGTTTGGAGCTCTAACTAAAGAAGTAGAAAGGAAACTTCACAACAGGATTTGTTACACAGGCGGCATCAACTAAAAAAGCTTTTCAGTTGCTGAAGACAAAACTGAAAGCAGGAAGACCCACAAACACCTAAAGGTTGCTGTAATAAAGGCCTAGCAAAGCCTCACAAGGGAAATAGAGCATTTATTGATGTCCACGGGTTCTAGATTTCAGGGAGTCATTAATAGCAAGGGATTTCCATACAAGCATTAAAAATAATCCCTATAGTTAAAATTGTGTTAGTTTATCCAATTAATTATGAGCCTCTGAATTTGAGCAATATTTTTTTTTAATGACTATAATCCCTAACCAGTTAATGCAATTATTTTGTTAAAGCTGAAAGGCTTTCTTTCAATAACATCTTGATTGTTTTGTTTAACTGAGAGGCAAAAAAGTGCAAGTGTCCAAGAACGTATGGATAAAAATAAAACCCACAATGAGAGCTGATGAATATTATTTCCCCCTAAAGAATGTGCAGTACTTGTAAGTGTAATGTTCTAGTTTAGTTTTTCCTTCAGCTCTAACTTTGTGAAGTTACTTTGAGGTACTGAGAGTTAAGAGTAATGAGAAAGCTGATGGGACTCATTTTTAGAATTATAGGGAAGGCAAACAATTCATCTTGATGAACAGAATGAACATCACACAGCCAGCCGTTGCATTAGAACATTCACCCACCAGTTACCCTGATATTAGGTTTCTTTATTATTTATTTTCCTTAAATGAAACTGACTGCCCAAGTCACCGTAACAAAAAATCCACCTTTCTGATTTCTTTAACAAGAAGCATGTTTCAAAGCAAGACTCCATGACATGCTGCAGTTTGAAGTTTGTAGAAAAAGTGTGTTAGGCAAATAGATGTGCCTTAATGGGTTGAGATAACAAAAGTGCAAGCACACTTCAGTGAGTTGCTGAATTGGTGTAAAGCAACTTGACTTGCTTAACAAACAACTGACATAGATCAGTGAAAAGCAATATGGCAATATGTTAACATCAACAGTGCTGAAACAAATAGCATTGCATGTTAGTTTTGGCTCCTGGTGGGATCTGCCAAGACACGCTCACAGATTGTATCATCATTGGCTAAACTACAAAAGCAAGCTAACACAATATCCAAATTCAGAGATTTATTTTGTAGGGTCTCAACAGGCGTTTTCTGTGAAAGTTCATTTTAAGAAAAACAAACCAAAACTAACAAAAAGCATTTGAACCTTAAAGAACTTGATTTTTAGCAGCACTCAAATTCAGAGATATGCTTCAGCTTTCTAGGTCTCTCTCTGTCTTATGATCATCACTTTACATGCTGAGGAAATTCTGTGATGGATATTAGATGTAGCAGGAGTTCCAAAATGAATGATTTCACCTACATTTTAAGATGTCGTTTATAAAAAAAAAAAAAAAAAAAAAGGAAGACACCAGTGCCTCAATGCCTTTCTGTGGCAACTTTGAGTCCTCAAGCTGAGCCAGACAAAATTGGAAAGAAACTGAAAAGCAAAACAGTATTTCCAACTGTATGGAGGGTAACTGGAATCTTTATATATATATATATATATATATATATATATATATATATATATATATATATATATATATATATATATATATATATATATATATACACACACACACTACGCAAGTAACCCCGGCGGAAGGGGCTACATGAATAGGATGAGGGACCTATGGATTCTTCGATACCCAACATCCACAATGACGGCGAAACAACTATTAGCTCAGTGGAACACGAGAAGCTGGAGAAATATCAAGGGCTCAGAGAAGAGCTCGAGAGGATGTGGAGGGTGAAGGTAACGGTGGTCCCCGTGGACCACCTTTAAAGAACATAACGAAGTTCATGGCAATATTACCAGAAGCATGGGACACTTGTTTTATGTCTTTCAGCCAAATGCGCATTTTCCCCGTGCCTGTAATTTTATTACCAATAATAAATAATTTATCAATGGATTGGCTAGTTATCTCAAAGGAATCATTATAGTGATGAATTGCTAACCATGTGGCTTCATGTTCCAGATTTAGCCTCAAGCTTTGACCTTGTTAAGGAAGTGTTAGGAGTATCACCTTGGAAAAGATGAAAGTATGCAAATAATTAATGTAATGATAAACTGAAATATTAGGATTTAACAGAAATGTTATGTTTCTTTCAAAACACTTTAAACAAGATTATGCCTGCTTATGTTGGGCAGAGAATTCCTCTGGGAATTAAGATAATTATTTCTCTTAAATGTTAACTGTTAAATTTTTAATTACTTCCAATAATTGGTATGACTTTGAAGAAAAAAAAAGTCTAAACTTTCTATGTCCAGGACTGCAACCGCTGCGTGTGTATAATTAAAGTCACTCAACTTTGAGCTCTGTGGATGTCCCTTTAGGTTATTTATGTCATTAAATAAAATAATTCCAAGTCAAACATATCCAGCAAAGAGCAGTGACTAGACCTCTTTGAAGTAAAATAATTTATTTGGGTACTAAAGATGTATCTTGAGAATTCAAATTGATCATTGCAAGGCAGGATGTCAGCTCATGTTCAAAGCTTTCAATATAACCTTCATTGTGTAGTGTATAATAAAATACAAATTGATATAAAGAGGAGACAGGCTGTTGAAGCACTGTGAGGTCAGCCAGTGCAGTACCTCCTGGAATAAAACATTCTATTACGCTGCCAACATCATCACTTTATAATCTGGATATGAATGTTCACATGTTGTTAGAAATTACATGTTGCAATTATGTGGTTCATATCAAAAATGTATTTACTCTGAAACAATTCATACTAAAACACTAAGAAACAGAATATCTATTTAATCCATTGTTTTAGTTTAATTAAAAAAAAACATCCAGCTGCTACCTTGTGAAACCCTAAATCATTTTCTCATATATATATATATATATATATATATATATATATATATATATATATATATATATATATATATATATATTATGAACAGCTTAACAGACTCTCATTCCTCTAGCATCTATTCTTTTCAAAGGGTAGATGAAGTTCAAAAACACACGCTCACTGAATGGTTGATTTGTACTAGATGAAGAGGATAGTGGAGAAATTCACAATGGCTCCCTGCACAGCAATCACGAATTGGCCTGAATGCGCAGGAAGCCATGCCACCATGAGTCTGGTCCAGGCAACTCTATTCAAATGACTACATCCATGTCTCCCTGTAGAAATGGCTCAAATGAGCCTGTTAGCCTTTGAACAAGTCGGAGAGCAAAACAAGACTTGTCAACCAGGGAGAGATCAACAGGGAAACAAGAGGAGCATTCGTTTCTGCCTCAGGGAGTTGTACTAGCAAGTATCCTCTGCTTCCCCCTGCACTGATTTGACATTCAATGCTGATCCCCAAAATCACTGTTACATTTAATGAATGAAAGGAAACATCACATAGTTTTATGTCAAATTTGTCTCTAGGAGTAGAACTTTTTTTAACTACTTTGTTTCTCTTCTTGCTGAATTTCTTTCAGGTTCTTTTTTCCTTAGTCATGAAGGATAACAGAGGAAAGCGTTTGCAGCATGAATACCAGTTATTATTAGAAGCAAAATCACAGCAAAAGAAGGTGTCATTGAAACAAAGTCAAAAACTTAACAGTTCATTTTTTCCATCTGTGTTTTCTGCAAAATATACCACTGTATGCATGATAAAACGCAGCACAAACTGAAAATAATTGCTGTGGTAGATTCAAAGCAAGAATAGAATTGTAGTCCAAAACCAGTTTCTTGGCAAATGTCTTGAAGAGATAGTTTGCTGGCTCCCCACTGCTCTTCTCTTGGCAGCAATGCTGTGTTTAACCACAAGCCTGACTGCTTTAAGCTCACTTGAATCAAGGTCTCCTAGCTTTGCTGTCACCTGGTCAACAACAAAATCTTGTACCTCATTAAGCTGATTTCCCTGTGCGTTACACTGCCTCAAAGCAAAGTCTTTATCTAATTCAGAAACGCTGTCTTACATTGTTTATGGGCAAAATCTTCTAACACTTGAGATTAAAACTAGATACAGTGCTACTTTGAGCAGTGGAGGTGAGCGTGTTGGTGTGAAGAAAGAGACGCCTTCGCCTCCCCAAGGGATCAACAACATTCACAGTTACCGTGGTGACCGATGAGAGACTGCGCTCCCCTTGCCACATAAACCTTATTTACTATTGCAGCTGTTCAATTTTGCAACACCAAGCCCACCTTTTTTTCTTATTTGGTGTTCATGCCTGAAGAACTCCACCTTGCTTCTTGTCTCAACCCCTAAGATAAATGCATCTGGAAATACTACTGCACGAACTCTCCACGTTCTTAGAAAACAGCCTCTAGTTTTGCATGAAATTCAAATTAGGCCATTTAAAGCCATAATTAAAATTCCGTAGGTCAGTCTTCTTTATTAGTGCATTGTTCTGGAACTTACCATTTAAAGGATTTTATAGTTTGTTTTGTTCTGTTCCTCACAGGCTATTATTTTGTGTCACCGTCTGTTTATTTTCTTAGACAATCATGTCCATCAGAGAATGGGCTGTGAAAATCACAGGGCTTGACACACAAACGCACATACACACTCCCTCAAAGAGACAAACTCTTGCCCACACACCCATGTTCTAGAATATGTGCATAACTGCATATTCTTGCACAGCAATATACATTCTTCAATAACAAACACAAGCACACATAGGAGGAGAGAGGCCCACATGCCCATTTGCCCACACACACTTATGCACAGGCAAACAAAGCATTACTTCCCCTCCATCCTGCCATATACACACTCTCTTAGGAGAGATGTCTGGGGCACTAAACTAATAAAGCCAGCATGGTGGCCACTGCAGGGGCTGCTGCACTGTTGTTAGTAGCCCCTCAGCCCCCACCTCACTTCTCGCCTTTCTTTTTTTGTTTTGGTCCCAAGCATATCATGGAAGGATTATATCACACACGCGAGTCACCTCATGTGTAGTCAATATCCTTCCTTCAACATTAGTGCTATGACCTTAGAGGGACACTAAACTGGCTAAATGGTGTGATAATGAATCAGATGTTAATAGAGCAAATGAATGGAAAACAGGAGAGATGGCTTGAGTCATGACATCTTTTTTACAGATGCTTGCACAGCATGCATCTGGTTAGGGGACGAGTTGGAAGGAAGCAGTTTAAAATGTCAAAGTAATAATGCAATGAAGATTATGGTACATGGCATTATCTTTGAAACAATCCCAAGTAGCACAATCACATGAGACTTGGAGGTATATTTTAACAAATAAATGATGTGGTCACTGATGGACGAGTAACCCATAACGACAATATGACTGTTATTCTGAAATATTTTCAGTGCTCCAAAAAATCCGAGTGTTAATGTGGAATTTAGCCTTTGGCCAAAGGAACAATCTACCTTGCGGGTTCTGGCATCACCCACTAAACACGATGTGTGTTTCAGGCTTAAAAAAATCTCAGGCTATTTGACAGTATGGGTATGAAGCTCTTGTTGTCGTTCAGTAACAAGCAAAATCATACTCAAATGCAAATCTCCATTATTAAAAGTGTATAAGTTTGGAGGAGTTAGAATGAAAAGTTTATATCAATCAACATCAATTATTTTTGTTTTGCAGCATGTGCAGTCAGACTGTGCCTTCTGCACTGCTTGCTATTTCTTAATGACCTGGATAACCATTGAGTTCAATGGCAAAATGGGCTCAAAGGAAAAACTTGATTTTTATTTTGCTTTTTGGGGACTTAATCATCAATTTATTTATTTTTCTTCAAATTCTGTTTAATAAAAGGCAAACGTGGACAGTTGGAGCTTTGGTGTCACCTTAAAAGCTAACGATTTTTCACATCCAATTGAAAACTGCATGTCGACCAATTAGAGTTTGATGTCTTATAACCTGAGCAGATAAATAAGTTGAGAAATGTCAGGCTCATCAGACGGAAATGTCTCAGAAGAAGGACAATGAATGAAGAAATACTAGAAATATAAATAACTATATAAATATGTAAATATGAGACATGACATAAAAGCCACTACATTTAGAAAATTTGAAAGAGTGTTGTTTTTTTTTTCTTTTTTATTTTGAAGCTAGGTGAGAGCTTAAATTTGATATATGCCATATTTTTGCCTGGGGGAAAATAAAATGCTACAAATGAATTAATAAGAATTGTTTTTTTCAGAATGAACACCTTAAAATAAGATTTCCACTTTGCAACTTTATACAAGCAGTCATTGCCAATGCAGAAAGTAGTGCAAGCTATAACGAGGGGGAGTAGAGGTTGGGGAAGTAGTTGAAAATGTTATTCAAAATGTTATTCAAGACACCAGAGTTTGTGACTGTATGAGCCGAATATGACCCTTTTCCTAACCTTTCCCCCCCTAACACCAGCAAAGTCATACACCCATATTCTAAACATGTGCAAGCTCAAACCATACCCAAAACATAATTTACCATTCAGTTTTCAAAACAAATGTTAGGATATTGTGTAAAATATAACTTTTAGAGACTTTTAGAGACAATGTAAAAAGGTTAAAAACATTTTCAAAAGCAAAATGAATAGCAACACAACAGTCTTAATCTGAATGTGAAACAGGTCAATATCAACACTGGATACAGGGAGCATAGCAGTCTAAATATTTCTGATTAAAAGGTGTGTGTCCATTTAAAGCCTGATAGACTGAAACACAAGAACACATTCAGAACCAAAGCATCATTCATACCACTTTAGTAAAATTTTGCTACCTATATAGACTGAATAAACCTCTGGCATTTGCTGGGCTTTTTACTTTGGATCACTCAAGAATGTGCCATTACATCCAGACAACCACTATTTGACTTTCCTTTGTACTGCATTGCTGTCCTGACACCTTGATTTGTGGAATATTATATAAAAAAATTCTTCCAAATGGTCTCACCATATATTTATGTTATTTTGTTAAATGTACAGTTTTAATATTTGAAAGACAACACTGAATAGAAAACTCCAGAAATTAAGACCCTAAAAATGACAGCATAGTGGTCCGGTGGGTAGCTTTGTTAGCATATAGGAAAGATTCTGTGTATAAAATCCACTGGGTTGTTGATGTCTTTGGAATTTAGAGTTTGCATTTTTGGGTATTTTTCTGTGTCTGCATGAGTTCTTTCTGAGTATTCTAGCTTCTTCTCCGAGTCTACAGAAATGCATGTTAGGTTTGTCTTCTTTATTCCTCCTGCAAGAGACTGACGACCCATCCTCAGTTTACTCCACATTTTGCCTTGGATAGGAAAAACTAAAGAAATGGATGGATGAATCGCTAATAGACTCTGTATCCTACCACTGTAACATCATTTTACCTTCTGCTTCATGGTGGAACATTCTAGATACTCACGCAAAAAAACAACTTCCCATTCTGAGAGAATTGCCTTGTGGTTGATGCAGACATTGGTTCACCTTGGTGATGGGTTGTTACATTGTGAGGCAAGGTGAAGGCACTCTGCTGTAATTTATTATTATGTTGTTAGCCATGTCTGATTAAATCATCACCCATTAACCAGACGGACAGAGCAAATCTTACCGAAGACGGTTGAAAAACACTCTCACTGCTTTAGAAGTACAAATCCTGTTGAAAATAAATGTATTCACTATGAGTTTCCCCTCTCTATGCATACAGGGCAGACAGCTTGCTCTTAAATCCCAGCACAATAAGAACATGTTGTCCAAAACTATAATGATGTCTAGATGGTAGCTGCTTTTATATTTGTTGATTTTCATTTAATTAATTTTGATTATTTAAAGGGACTGTTTGGCAAAGCAGGTATTGAAATGGTCTCTCAGTCAATATTCATTTTAGATGGGCATAGAGACCTAATGGAACAATATGTGCTTTTTCAAAATGTGTTTCTGATTTATTTAATTTTTACTTGGAAGCAACAAGGCAGATTAAAAAAAAGCAAAAAGCAAAAAAACAGAACCAGGTTCACACAGATCAGTTTCTCTACCTTGTAAACTTTTGAGATGGCCAGATCATCATAACAGGCCACCAACAGCCCATCACAATAGAATACTGTCCCTCCGCCTGATCCAGTACAGCAGTCTAGCAATTGCTATAATGTAACGTCCATGTGAAAAAAATGTGTTGTTATTATATATCACTATACTGCAGGCCCAAACATTTCAAGCTTAATTTCAAAGCTGCTAAATCTTTCCTATAGTGACCCAAACTACAAATAAACACTATGCTGTTGTATAGGTGCTACAAATTCTTCTGCATTGAGACTTTTTCAGGCCAAATATCATATTTATTGAGATACACAATATTTTTTTATACACAATATTGCTAAAAGTATTCGCTCGTCTGCCTGTATATGCATATGAACTCGAGTGCCATACGATTCCTAATCTATAGGGTTTAATATGTTAGCTTACCCTTTCCAGCTTCAACTCTTCTAGGAAGGTTTTCCAGAAGATTTAGGAGTGTGTTTAGGAATTTTTGACTGGAGTGTATTTGTTGGTCAGATACTGGTTTTGGACTAGAATGCCTGACTTGCAGTCTCCTCTAATTCATCCCAAAAGTGTTCTGTTAAGTTGAGGTCAGGCCAGTCAAGTTCTTCCACACCACACTAACCCATCCGTGTCTTTATGGACCTTGCTTTCTGCACTGGTGTGCAATCACCAGCCACCCAGTTTCTAGTAAAACTAGAAAAGTGATATATAAATGCAAGCACATTTTGTGCTTATCTGTTGTTGCTCATGCTTTGTGCATGCAAGTACAAGTACCCACAATGTAAGATAAATAATGAAACAATAAACAAATAACAATCTATTTATTCTTGGGTTATTGAGATCAAACTAACCCAGAGCTAACAGGTTGTAAAGATCATAAAATTATAAAAGCACCTGTGCTATTTCAGTGAGTGCGGGGAACATATAAATCTCACTTTACTCTTAAGTTAAATAATATTGAATTACTATTGATAATTATAAATGGTAATTACAAGGATTTTTTTATGACACAGAAAGAAAGAAGACCAGTGTTTGGCAGATATAATGGTTTTATATATATATATATATATATATATATATATATATATATATATATATATATATATATAGTTCTAGAAGAAATTGTAGTCACTCCAGATTTTTCTTGCCATTTTTACTTTCTGTAAAATATATTTAAATAATTAAGGCTTCTGGTTTCATGTCGTTAATATTAGATTTTTTTTCTCCAAAATACAGTGTTTAAAAAAAGCCATTCTCCTGCTCTATAAAACATTAGTTAAATATTAATCATCCTTGTTTTATTGATGGAAAGGGTGTTTATATGTATTAAAAGGTATGTTTCTCTTAATTGATTTGTTCCTGGAGACACAATGTGCCAGTGTCTTTACATAGTTTTTTTTTAAAGCAATTTCCCTCCAATAATAAAACATTTTTGTTAAGAAAAGCTGATAATATTGTCCATTTTGTTCTGAAAGAGGCATGATGTTGCCAAGTAATCTTCAATTTAGATCTAAGACAAGCATTAGCACTTGCTCAATAAGTTGGGGTCACCTTTGCCGCTTCCCAACAAAAGACCATCCTTAAAATCTGGTCAGCCATTGAAGTTAGTTCAGGACTATAGTCCCACCAGTGCAATGAGAAATCCTTTTTATGTCAGGAAGCTCGGCCTGATTGAATTCCTTTGCGTATCAGTGAAAGGATCAAGTAAGAAAGGGGAACAGATTTGTGCTTGTGATAAACTATAGCTTCTGCTGAGCCAAGGATTTACAGCAGACCATGTTGATGAAATCCACTCCTGCAATGTGTACTGTGTAACTGCTGAGTTATTTTTAACAGTCATGCATAATCCAGATGTAGCAACACTTACAACTGCCATCTCAGGTGTTATGAATAATTATTATTTTCCATTGTGCCACCACTCAAGTCTTGTTAAGCAAATGAGTCATGTGAGTCACTTGAGATGCTCATTATACTCATTCTGAAGATTGATAGTTTATGTAATTTTATAAAGAGCCAGGTTTAGGCACAACAACCGCAGTTGCAGAAATTTTCAATTAGCTTTTAAGATTGGTTTATAATCTAATATTTCTAATATGATACATGAGATTATTTTGCTACATTACAACCGCGATTTTCAACCTCTGTATCACATAGATAGATAGATAGATATTGTTATACACAGGCACTTTGTGTCTGATTACCACCTTGTGAGATCAAGTTTTAGCATTCACCAGAATTGGCTTTTTAATAGTGTTGGGGATGTTTCAGGGTATGTTTTGGGCCATTTGCTGTGAGAGCATGTCATAGGGACATAGCCTGCAGTGAGCTGTGGCTATCAAGATGGGACTGCAAAAAAAGTAATAGCAGACACAATGAAACCAATAAGAACAGAAAATACTGAGAAGGCTGATATGCACCAAAAAAGTCCATTTAAAACAGATTGAACACGAGAATCTGTTTTCAATCTGAAGCATAAGTAGCATTGACTGCCAATTTATACATATGTATGTATATATATATATATATATATATATATATATATATATATATATATATATATACACACATATATACATACATATACACACATATGTATGTATGTGTGTGTGTGTGTGTGTAGGTGTGTGTGTCTATGTGTATGTATGTATGTATGTGTGTGTGTGTGTGTCTGTATATATATATATATATATATATATATATATATATATATATATATATATATATATGAATGATATTTATTACTAAACATTTTACACAAATTTTACTAGTATATTAAAATGGTTTCCACCGCCTCTTGTGAGCAGCATTTTTCAGGTCAGTCAATTTTCCCTGCTGCATAATCTACTAATGGTTCATAGTTTCTCAGCCTTCCAAATTCAGCTTAAACTTCTGGGGAAAATATTAGATATTGTAAAACATTTTCCACACACCAACTTACTAGCAGCATCTGATTATCCTGTAGAGTTCACCAGAAAATACATCAAAAAGTATTACTGTACTGTCATGAAAGGGCATGATATATAGTTCATTCGTAAGTACAGTTATTGTAATAGAGGCTTTATTGTGTCTTGTCAAAACCATAATAGCAGGAAAAGTTGTAAATGCCACCAAGCAAAATTATTAGTTGTAATCTTGATAGAATTATTACTAAATTCCTACACTAAAAAAATGCCTGTTGTATATTTTTAGTATAGATGATGAGCTTTTGTTCTGAAGCCACTTGGTTGCCATAGACACAATCGTAAAAACCCTGTAACCTTTATTGGGACCATTTATACCTCCATTGACCCTGCTGATGCTATCACATACTAACTGTCCTGGATTTACAGTCTTTGCCCTGCACTCTTCTTGTGTTCTTCCCAGGAAAAATCCAGGAAATAGATTCACAAGACTTTGTTTATTCAGCACAGTTTGTTTTTTCTTAACACCTTAAGCTACTAAATCTGTAGCATATTATTGACATGAGGCTGGGAATATGTGTGCAAAGATCATCTGCATGTAACACATATTATCTTCCAATTATTATTAATTAATTAATCAGGTATTGACTTAGAATTAGAACTACCTAAACAAAGTATAGTAGACTTGAGTGAGAAACCAACAATAAACTTTCAGAGGTCAAAAACTGACTAATAGTGATTATATTTTTTCACTTTTGAACTACACTACTGGAGGAAACAGAAGCATCCTTGATCTACATTGCATTGCTATATCTATATATCTATGTTAATTCCTCATTAGCTTCTTATACTAACAATGATAAATGATAAATAAAGTAATTAATTAGATATCATATGCACATGCACTCTTAGTCAGGAAGCTAAAATAAAGACTGTTTTAAATTTTTGTCCAGCAGATTTCTGTTAATTTGAATTTGATTTAAAGCAGTACTTGTTTATTTATAAGATCATGAGAACATTGTACAAGAAAGTTTTTTAACTTTGGACTATTTTTAAAGTCATAAATTCATAATTTAAATTTGGAACATTCGAGGCAGTATGTCTGAATGTGCTTTGTTAAAGTCTCTGTTTTATTTTCTAATTATTTAATTCATTTGAAATGAAAACAGGGACTCCACAAAGAAAGTAGTCAGTGAGACACACAAGCAAAGATCAAGAATTTCTAAACAGAATAAATAATACTATCACATGCAGTTTTACAGAAGCTGTCCACAAAACAAGACAGAAAAAAATAGCAAAAGCTGAAACACAGTCATCAGTACTGACATGCTGGAGATGGCTGTCATGTTCATTTACAAATCAGTTAGAACTGGGCAGATACAGCATGACAAAAAGACAGATTTCTTATTTTATTTAATAGCACATATAACAAATATAGGTTCAGCAACTCACACATTTATGATGAAAAAACATTAATGTTGTGGTGGTAAGAAAGCTGAATTGCCATCCTCATTTATTTGTGGTTAATGTTTAAAAGAAGACTCATTCAGGCATGTTTGGTGCAGTACATGTTAAATTCCTGGGGCTAAATAACATTACCTCTGTGGTGGAGATGCCTGAGAAAGTTTTTTTTTTTTTAATAGATGCTCTGGTAGCAGCTCAGTTTTCTTTCATAACACCACAACTGGCTTCATGGACACTGAAACATCTGTATAGCCTTGAGATTCCTTAAAGGAGTTTCAGATGGTCTCGGGGTAATACCAGGAAGCATAATCAAAAGCTGATGCTTTGTTCATACAGGGAAGTATGGAATATTGCCTCTGAGCTCATATGAAGTCATGTCATATCACAGTAGGCTTCTAGATCCTCCGGGCTTTAATTGGAACACAGGGAAATGAATTTTCCAGCTATGACCTGTCTTGGATTTGTAGCCCGGGCAAAGTGACAACACTTCTCATTACATGTAAAGAAAGATTTCATCTCTTTGTAATCAAAGAGAGACTTCATCACAATGAACCCATCCCCTTTCAGATTTAGCAATCTATAATTTAATTGCTATCATTTAATCTGACAGAATAACTGCAGTATTTTTCTGTTCAGTTGTCTTTTCACAATTCACTATACATTCTGTCTCATTAGAGAATATCAGCTGCAGAATGTGGGATGAATATAAGTATTGCAAATCAAATGCTATCCAAAACCTAGGATAACTGTAAAAACCTCCCAAATCACCGAATGAAACATCATTCAACATTTTCGGGAAAATTTACATGATGCCAACATGTCACTCACCCTTTTTGATGTTATGGTTTTTTGAAATTTAAGTTATGATAGTTCTCACATAACACCATCTTCCATATCTTGGAAAAGTAACACGGGCAAGAAACAAGACAGAAATGTATTAAATTTTAATTAGCTTTCTATATTCTTTCTTGCAGTTTTTGGTGTGATCCCTTTCTTTGCACATTACATCTGCCCCATGTAGTGGCTTAACTAAGTGATTATTTATGAAATGCAACCACACACTCTTTCCTGCAGCTGTGCAGGACACCCTGTCATGAAATTATCAGGAGCATGAGACAGTGAACTAAAAAATGCTTGCTGCCAGGGACTATCATAGTCACTGGCTGCAAATGCACCAGGCTCTGTCATGCAGATAATCATCCTTCTGCCACAGGGAATCAAGGGCCTACATGGTGGTGGGTGTCAGGGGGCCAACGGGCGATTGGACTCCCCTCTAAGTCCTCCCCATCCACCAGACCTGTCAGAGTAACAGTACAATCCTAGTTCTCCAGTGTGACAAGAGTGACCCAGAGCCTGTGATCCCTACACCCGTGCATTGGTGGCACTTGCAGGCCTAATCTGAAAGCAGCATCGCAATGGCAGAGTTAGGCGCCACTGGAGGCCACACAGAAAGGACAGGTCATTATTGCTGTGCCCTTCAAAGAAAGCTCCTCACAGTGCTGCTGCCTTTCTCCACTCGATCACACTTGCCATGGGGTTCTTCTCATGCCTGCTGAGCATTTTTACCAACACTTTACACTCCTATGGGGTGCCAAAGGCCTAGGTAGGGCTAGACATCTGCTCCCCAGAAACCTAGCCCTCCTGCTTTTAACATATGTGTATTCACATGTTAATTTCTGTACCTAAGAATACTTTGTCATACTCTACAGTGGGTGGTCCACTATACTGCCACTTTTGAAGAAAAGAAAAATGAGCTCGAGTTGTCCTTGCTTTTGCACTGGCATCCTTGAATGACACTGCTTTACATTCCCGATTTGTACCTAATAATATATTTCAAAGAGCATGGCAGCAAATGGAGAATTTATTTTTTTTTAAATTCCCTCGACCACCCCACCCTTTCCACCCCCACCACTCGTGTCTTTTTGCATTTTAAGAGGCATGAAGTCGGCGGAGTTTGTCAGTAATGGTTGATAACTAATTCATTGGTCCTCTTTTTTTCAGAAGTCAGTGGTTTTCATCTTATTTCCCACTTTAGAAGTTTCACTTTTAATCTTTTACTTAGCTGGTATGTCTGGATGCCGAGTCCCATGCTGGGCGCTTTATATATCCTGCCAACAATAAAACTGTCTTTATGAACTCCGCGCATTTCTTAACTTATCATTCCCCTGTGGCTAAATGCAAATACTCAACAACTCAAAAAAAACCAAACAAACCCAAAAAAGACGTTTTAATCCATGTGTTTGTGTTTAGATTAGTATCTAATTAGTATGTAATTTTAACACGAGAAAGGCAAGTCACTTCCTTATTTCTAAGCAAAGCAATGTCATGCATAATTTTTCATATCAGAGAACAATATCAGCTATAACTGGAGGCTAACTGACTGGAGAGCCTCCCCAGGCCAGTGTTTTTGAGACCGCAGGCAATATCTATCATAATCAAAGGCTTTTTTATGCAAATGTGTGCTGACTGACTCCTTTAGAAGTAGAAAGGCTTTTGTATTTTCTATTGAGAATCATTCTCATTAGGAAGTGGAAATTCCTCTTGTAAATGAGCTGCAAAAGCAACTTAAAACTGCCTGGCTATACACATAATCCGTGTGCTACATATGCAAATCTCAAACTTCATGATGGTCAATGGTATAAAAGAAGCTTGATATAATCATAGTTGTGCAAATAGGTAGGTAGTATCACAGTAGATCAGTGCAGATGTGAATTGATCTAGACAGTCAAAGTCACTGTTTCCGATGTCACCGTGTGGGTTTCTTTCAGTTGATCCAATAATCATTACTGTGATCAAGAAGTGTTAGAGCAACATTACAGAAGCTTTGCACACACCTCTGCAACAGCATGAGCATCTGTTAGCAATGGTTTAGAAAAAAGGTGTCCCTGCTTGTGTCACATTACATTTATGTTTCTTAATATAGTGAAGTATCTTATCTTTCTTTATTCCAAAACAGACATCCTTCATGGACAGGTTTTTTGCACTGCAGCAGCAACCTTCTGTCAGTGGTTTAACAGTAATCAAAGAGTTGGCTTACGCATTATGAAGAGTAGGAAATAATAACCATTGTGAACATTAGAATAAAAATTCTAAAATGTGCAAATCTGTGCTAAAATGTGAAATGCATTATGCAATAAACTATTGCCCTCTGTTGGACAATGGCGTTATCTACATTGGCCTTGGTATGCAGTGAAGGTTATTATAGGAGAAAAGCTGTGGGAATCACACCTTTTAGTTAATGCCAGAACATTTAAAAATAAAAAAATAAGTAAAATTACACTGTCTACAAATATGTTTCTGTAATTTATCAACAAAAAACCACTTAACTTTTGCCATGATAACATGAGACTGTACTTTCTATCAGTATATTCTCTGTGTATTTTAAGTCTAGGACAACAATGTTGCCAGGACTCCACACCTTCAATTTTTTATGTAGTTTAGGTGGATAATTGGATAACACAGGTTTATCCTCAGCAAGCACTTTGTATGAGCAATCCAATTTCACATCCTCCTGAAGGGAAACCATTATTCTTAACCGGGGCTTGATACTCGAGTCACCCTTACGCAGAAATGCAGCACAAGGTTCTCTCCAAATCCTATCAGCTTCTAACCTTGTTACCAGCCAATCTGTATTATTGTGCTATAATTCCATATTTTCCTCTGTCCTCACCATGGCACCAGCATTTGAAAAGATAAAGCTTTTGCTGCCCGTTTGTTGACAACAATACCTTGGTGGAATGTTTGTTCTATCTGTGAACGTTTGCGTGTTTCAGAGCACTGATCCCACCAACATCTCATCTGAACATTTAACTTTTCACGCTTTGATTCAGAGACGCATTCTCTGCATAAGAAAAGTAAAGATGTGATTTTTTTTATTTAACTATTTTAAGACATAAAAAAAATCTTAATATCTGGCAATCTGGCAGTGTTTAAGGGACTCCTTTATTTATTTATTTTCTTTGATGAATATTTATCACATCTTTAAAACAACAGAAGCTAATTCAGAATTACTCAGAAATACTGAGTTATGTGGCTTTCAGCTCAATGTTTTGGCAAATGCTGCTCTGCTACATGCTGTTTGTAAGAAACTTGTAACTTGCACAGGTCTAAAATAAATGTTTTTGCAAACCAGAATACTGTGGGAAAGTTTGGATAAATCCCTAACTTTCTAAGCACATCTGTACCCTTAATGATATGTTTTGACATGTCGGTATATATGTAATATGACGTGGTTTGACAACCATTCAAATAGGGTAGCTCTAGTACACTGTATAAGCGCAGATCTCTCGCACAAACTGCTGAAGCATCGCCCAGTCATTTTGCTCTAGCAGCAGGCTTGAAATATCACAGAAACTGCTCAATTTAGATAAGAGAACCAAGAATCAACTGGAGTAGGCATCCAAAGTCAAGAAAGTTGTCTTCAAGAATAGTTTTTCAGGCTTCTTGAAGGGCCTTCA
The DNA here is from genome assembly GCF_963969265.1 of Rhamphochromis sp. 'chilingali'. Classification (NCBI taxonomy): domain Eukaryota; kingdom Metazoa; phylum Chordata; class Actinopteri; order Cichliformes; family Cichlidae; genus Rhamphochromis; species Rhamphochromis sp. 'chilingali'. Next base: position 31,552,999 of record NC_137940.1, read on the forward strand.
AAGCTCCCTTTTGGATATAGAGTTTAATATTGGCTGGTTTTTGTTCCAATCTCTACCAACTGAAACTATTGTGTTCTGGTAACATTGAGATCCAGGCTCTGGGGAGGCCAGCCCATGCCTAATAGTGCTCCATTGTCTGTTTTTCTGTCCAGATATGATTTTGCTGCATTAGCAAGTTGTTTTGGTCATGCTGGAAAAATGAAGCCAATGCTAGTCAGCACCTTCACAGATGGTTTTGCATGATAGATCAAAATCTATACTTTTCAGCATCAGTTTTGACAAGAACAACTGGCTGAAATTCAGCTCCAAGCCATGACAGAGCATGCGCCATGTGTTACAGATGGCTAGAGAAACTCACTGTTTTACCTCCTGACCTCTACACAGTCTCACAATGATTTACCAAAAATGTGACTTTATCACTTCATAAGATTTGCTAGCAGTTCTTGTGAAGTTTGGCATACCTTAGGTTTTTCTCCTTGTTTCCCTTCCTTAAGATTGGCTTCTTGACAGCCACCCTTCCACTGATACCATTACTGACCATGGGACAGCTAAAGGGCGGTCAGTTGACATTGCATGCCTAAAGATCAAATTCTAAATTGGTTGTTTCTTAAGTTCTCTGTTATGTTATCTGGAGAACTATTGCTTAAAGACGACTTTACACAATACTATAACTGTTTAATGCCAAAACTTTTATTTTTACTTGTAAGTTTGGGGTTTTTTTCAGTTAAGTTTGGTTTGGCTTGTTTCTTTGTTTGCTTTTTTAAAAACATTTTCTTTATTTTTAACCAAGTGGTTTGGAATTCAGCCCTCTGCATTCAGGTCCTAAATATGATTTCATGGTCTCTTACCAATATTTTAAGAATTTAATATGTAACCATCAGCCGCTATAACTGTGAGTGTAGAATAGTTCTTGCAACTATCATAATACTAAATTGTTTGTCCTTCCTTTTTATTCATAGTGGAATAGGTTATGTTCTGTATGAAATGTGCTCATGTGGCAGAACTTGGTGAGAAAATAAACAGACTATTGTAATGTGAAAAGAAAGACAAGACAAGGTCTAGGCTGGGGATTCAGAGCGAACATATCTATATAAGCCAGATTATTTGCTGCATACTGGGCTCAATATTTCCATTCATGTCACCAAATTAAAAAAAAAAAAAAGATATTAGTAGTGTCCACAGTACCCTGAAGTATAGAGAAAATATCACAACAGATACTGGAAAAGCAGGCAAACAGACTTGTTTAATCCAAGACCAGGAAGGCTGACAAGTCTTTGTAGTGTTCGAGTGTCAAAGATGCAATATTTAAATAACATTGAGGAGAGTAAGCTTATTCTCTTTCTTTTCATGAGTGAGATGGAAAACAAATCCATATAAATCTCATGTTGTGTGTGAACTGCAGAAGGGGAGCTGCAATGTGGTCACAATAGCTTGTTGCAACATAAAGTCTGGAAGTATAGTGCTAGGGGGATGGATGAACTGTTTTTCATTGTGAAAGGTGTTACAGGTAATGAGAATTTAGGCTGTGACATAGTGAGGACTGGGAAGCATTGTGTCTTAACTATGGTTCTGAGCAGCCTCTTGTTTTCCTTCTTGAACTCCTATATTTGAGTGGTTATATCACAGAAGGTAAATTGTATATAGAACTGAGCAAACAAGCAGATGCTTTTGTACTGGTTCATGAGGTCCCCGAGGCCCCGTCTCACAATGTTTCAGGGACTTCAGGGATCACCTCTCAGACATGCCATACAATATCCTGAAAAACACAGAATAAATACACGAAACCACGGTTTGCATAAGTTAAGAGAAAGATGTAACAAGACCTGGTACGGTTCAAAAAAGACTCGAGACATCTGTGTTCCTCTGAGATTTAAATGTGTGTTGTTAGGCCTTTTATTTTTAGACCTAGAACTCCCAGTGGGGGTTGTAAGCGTGTAATGCTGTGTTTGTGTGCACATGCAACTAAATAACTCACTGTCAAGCACAACCAGTCAGACTCACACCTCTGCCTGAATAATCCAGACACCTAATTTTACATTTTTAAAGCACTTTTACCACTCCAGTCAGGCAAAGGCACGTTCTCATCACACTGTTGAATATGAACATGTCTTACAGACTAATATAATCTTATAGTAGAGCATCATTTGGAGAAATAATGTTTGTAATATTCAGTTTTGTTGTTCATTAGTCAGAAAACAAGACAAAGGGAGTTCTGACCATTTTTATCACAGTGTTCTTAAAGTCAAAGTCAAAGTCAAAGTCAACTTTATTGTCAATTCTGCCACATGTACAGGACATACAGAGAATAGAAACTTCGTTACTCTCAATCCCTAGATAAAATAGAAAATGAACATTTAAATATAAGAGTGATTAAAAATGCAAGTAAAATATTTTAAAGTAAAAAAAAAATTAAATAATATAATACAATTTTACATATAACAAGAAAGCTATACAATATACAATATAAGGGTAAATGACATTGAGTGCAAACCAGGCAGAGTAGTGCAGAGTAGAATAAACGACATGTGCACTTAGTTATGCTCCATCTTAAAAACTTAATCTATATATTTACAGTACTGTGCAAAGGTTTTAGGCAATGGAGAAAAAATGCTGTAAACAAAGAGGTTGGTAGGTTGTTCCAAAGATCTTGGAGAACTAACTGCAGGTCTTCTGTGGATGTAGGCTTCCTCACATCCTTCTGTCTCTTCATGTACTCTGATACACACTCCATGATGTTGTGGGCTTTGTGGGGGCCATACCATCACTTTCAGTACTTCTTCTTGACGCTGAAGATAGCTCTTAATGACTTTGGCTGTATGTTTGGGATCGTTGTCCTGGTGCAGAATGCATTTGGGACCAATAAACAACCATTTGTATTTCTGAAAGCATTCTTTGTTTACAGCATTTTTTCTTACCTGCCTACAGCTTTTATATGTGCAAATTCTGATTATATTTCTGCATGTGAATAAGAGTTCCCATGGCACAATCATCAAATTTAGCCTGTTGAGGCTTTGGTAGTGTGCAAATACTAACCAGTTTTACACAAACTTTCTAGTGAATGGAGGCATCTTTCTTTGCAGACATGCCTTTCAGATGTTAAATCAGTGAAATTTCAAGGTTTAGCCTTATTTGTTTTTCATTATTTATTTATTCTTATCTATCACCCATTTTTACATCTATTAAAGACTGATGTTACTGTAGAAAAAATCATGCCATTACACAGTGCAAATTATCATTTCAACTTTTTGCAAAGGTGCACCACATAATGTATCCAGACACTGGAATAACAAACTGTATGTTTTTTTTATTGGTGTTTTTTTCATAGCATGTTATGTTGCGTTCTCAGTTCTTTGTGCTTTTGTATGAAACTGTGTATATTTTGTCCATACAAGTTATAATAATAAAGCATACAGTGTATATTACTTTCACTGGAATTAGTGTTAATGAGAAATGCAATATCGTGTGCTGTGTTGTACCTGTACCTGACATTCTAAGCATTTCTTTTTGAAATGTAAGAATAGATAATAAAGATCATAATACTTTTACTTGCACGGTCTTATTCGCTAATAGCACCATAGGGCATACTGTTGCTGTGAGCCTCTAACAATGCCATATTTCACTGCAGAATGAGAGATTCTCAGCCATATAAATATCGCTTTTAATGTCCCACCTGAGACTGTTGTTCTGTGTCCCCTCACATGTATTTCTGCATATGTTGTTAAATAAAATGATAAATTGAAATGTTCTATTCATCAGGTCTTTAATGACCCATTAATACTGCAGGGGTGGGTATACTTTATCTGTCCTTTCAAGGCTTCAAAGGAAAAACCTCCTCTGTGCATTATCATCAAAAGTGCCATTATTTTATTTTATTTTATTTTTTTCATTTATTCAGTTTTAAGCTGCTTGCAACTCTGGTCTTCTTTGCTAGTACGTGTCAGATAAAACTAAAAATATTCAATTCACATTAATGGTGGAATATCCTGTATGATCTTGAACTTTTAATTCTAGTAAACAATGCAGTTTAAACAATACTTTGTCCAGTAACCTTTGCCTTTTATCTTGATACGTGATGACTATAAAGCACCAACTCATACTCATTCCCAGCCAATCACATAGGAATGCTTAGAGATGGCTGCTAGATACTCGTTGAATCTATTCCTCCATAAAGACATTTAATAACCTCTCCTGTACCCTTAATGACAGGTTTTGACTCATCAATACGTATCAATACAGATGTGATTTGATGACTGTTAGCATACGTTCTTCAAAGGGAAGCTGCTGACAGAAACTGTTCAGCTCAGAAAAGAGAAACAAAGGTTATCCTTAGGTTAGAGTTAAGCATCTTTTGTCAGCGTGCACACTGTTCTTTAGCATCAAAAAATCTGCACTTTTACCAGGAGATTAGCATTTGGTTCCTATTTCAAACTTTTTTTTTGTGGTCAACTCTTTATTCTGCCAATTATCTATTTCTCTTATCATTTAGTTGTTTTTTGTTTCTCCTTTTCTAAAAATAAAGAATATGCATGACATGCATATTCCCATGATGTCTTTCCTCCAAAAGTGTATACACGAAATTTTGCTACATATACAAATGTATATATTCATGTTTCATGTACAACAATAAAACCATTGACAAGGACGTCAATAACATTTATCGAGGGCAGAAAAAATGTGCAGCGTAAGGATCTCAACAACTTTGATGAACAAGCTGAGTAACCTATTCTCTTTCTCAGGGCATTAAGTACTACTATTTTTTTAGTGTTCAATCTCAAACATATGTACAATTTGTCCTTTGTCACAATGCACTAGCTGCAGCAATATTGGATGCTGAGTGCAAACACTCATGTTTAAAATGTCGGCCAAGTCTGCACAAGCGGGCGGGAGGGGCTTTGCGGTGTAAATCACAAGGCTGTCAAAGACGAGACTTCACTTTCCGTCCGCGGTGGCAGATTCTTTTTTCTTTTACTTTTGTTTTCAGGGACTATTTTGTTTCATCTCTTGAAGAAAAAAAAAAGAAAACAACCTCAAACTTTGTTTAGTTTAGTTAAGCCATCCAAAACTAATTGATTAGAGTTAGGAAGAATTATGCTAATTTCAAATATTAACCCTGCACATCATGTATTAAATTGTGACACTAAGAGGACCTAACCAAGAGACTCTCGGTCATAAGAATGGAGTGAGACCAGGCTCGATTGCAATAGCTTAGTGAGTGGGTCTAAATCAGTAGTGAAAATCTACAAAGTTGAAATGAGAACTGGTGACAGGTGACAGGTCATTACTCTTTAAAGCTAACTAATGAGCAGCGAGTGTGAAGTCCTATATGATCTAATCCTAGAAAAGTGTTCCTGTATCTCAAATATAAAGACTATGGCAGAGGTACATGCATAATGCCTCACAACTTTCTGCATATTGGGTTGTTTAGCTATAGACTGGACAGAGTGCCATGTTGACCCTGGTCCAGTTCTGTAAGTCAAACAATCAGGATGTGATTGAAATGCAGAATCCAGTTTTAATTCAAAAACAACATTCAATAAAAGTATATCAGTATTACAGCCATTTTAAAGATAGTTCCCTATTTTCAGCAGCTCAACAGTAACTTGTAACGATCGTGGCTCAAGAGTTGGGAGTTTGCCTTGTAATCGGAAGGTTGCCGGTTCGAGCCCCGGCTTGGACAGTCTTGGTCGTTGTGTCCTTGGGCAAGACACTTCACCCGTTGCCTACTGGTGGTGGTCAGAGGGCCCAGTGGCACCAGTGTCCGGCAGCCTCGCCTCTGTCAGTGTGCCCCAGGGTGGCTGTGGTTACAATGTAGCTTGCCATCACCAGTGTGTGAATGGGTGGATGACTGGATATGTAAAGCGCTTTGGGGTCCTTAGGGACTAGTAAAGCGCTATATAAATACAGGCCATTTACCATTTGTAACAAATATGTACAACTGCCTTCTGAGCAGATTTTAGCTTTAAGAGTAACCCTGGATATGAATCACTGCCCAGTTCAAATGCAGATGTTCAAGCTATCAAAACATTTTTTTTTTTGGCTTTTAATTTTCTCAGCTAATATGACATTCAATTATTCAGAATTATAAATCATTTATGATTTTAAATTTAAATATATATAACACAATTAAATGTGACTCCCACGCAGCCTTGCTTAAGGTTAATATATTTATCAAATTGCAGCGTTTTGGTCAGTCCAAACTCAATTCATTTTCCCTCCAACGCACCTGTCGCTCATTCCAGTCCACAAAGATTTTGCATCAGATAGATCAGAATTTAAATATGTGCAAATGCCCAATTTTTTGCACCCATCACTCTTGTGTTGCAACAGCAAATTGTGCTTCCTAATGCAAGTTTAAAATGTTAAAAGGCTGATTGATCATTAGAAAAACTCTTCTCCAGTTAGCACAGTTAAAAACTATTCTGCTAATTAGAGAAGCTATAATTTTGTCTAGTTGAGTGTCTGTGTGGGTTTGATTATATTCTCCAAGAGCAGAAAAAAAAGAAAACTCCTCTGAAAATCATCAGAGTGTTCTTGTTCTAAGAATGAAGGCTATTCTATTCCAGAAATTGTCCCAAAATAAAGAATACTCCCTTCACAGAACAGTGGAAACTTCCTCTAACCAGAACAGAAAGTTTAAAGCCCTGTGTACATAACTGAGCAAATACATCAGTCAGTAGTTTAAGAAATTAACACCTCATAGGTTCTAGTCTGGGACCTTCATTAAATGGCATCTGTAGGAACTAGAATGTCTAGTTAGCAAAGTATCATGTATTGTTGAATAAATATGTCTGTGATATGTTTCTTTTTTCTCCTTTTCTTTTTCTTACTTATTTCTTCCATGCATTATCTTTCTTTTATTAGAAAAAACATGCTTTATTCAAGCTATATTATAACAAAATACATAAATGCACGCGCACACACACACACACACACACACACACACACACACACACACACACACACACACACACACACACACACACACACACCTTGGACTCTTCTTGTTTCAGAGCCTTTCTCCCACTGTGATGGCTCCTGGAGCCTGTTCCAGGAGGTTGGTATGATCTGCTTTTAGCTCCACTGGCCACAGAGCATTGTTGTTATGTGTTGCATTCTTCTCCCACATGCTCTTCCAGTATTGCTCCATTTACAGACTTGGTGGGGCTGCTCATATGTTTTCCTGCCACTAACAGCACACCTTGGATGGTTCAGTGAAGAACATCTGGTTTATTCTCACAGCTTTTATGTCTCTGGTATACCTCTTCAAGCAGCTGGCCAAGGCGGTGAGTCTATGCTTGGCAGTTTCAAAGGCCTCAGGTATGGGTAGCTGTTCTACTTCTTCGACATTCCTTTCTTCATCACACCTTTCTGCAGCTCTGATAGCTGGCCAACTTCCCTTTGTGCTGCCTTCATGTCGACCTCTAGTCTCCATGATGGGGACTACGTCTTATGGCTGTTCAGCTTGTACCCAAGCATCTCAAGGATCACTGCTGCCATGGTGCAGATCAGCTGGCTGGCTTCAGTGATAATCACGGTAGGGATGGTTCGTAATGCTGCATCCACATCTTCTAAAGAGAAAATATCTGGTGAACCACAGTTTTGTTTGGTAAAAGGCCTTGTTGAGGTCAGAAGTTACAATAGCAGGAAGGCAAAAGTAATCAAATAGCCACATGCTATGGTCAATGTATATGGAGGGCATTTCTGAAGACATGACACATTTAACCTTGAATTAGATGGGCTATAGCAGCTGAAGAACACACCAGGTGCCACTCTTGTCAACTAAGAAGAGGAAATTGAGACTATAAATTTACATGAGCTCACCAAAATTGGACAACAGAAGACTGGACAAACCTTGAATCTGATTTGGCTCATTTTCTGCTATGATATTTGGATGGTAGAGTTAAAATTTGGTATAAACAATATAAAAAACTTAATCTATCCTGCCTGGTGGTCTAACGGTGTGGCGGATATTTTGACAACAAGTCCCCTATACTCAAATGGCTTCCACAGCCACCAGATCCCAATCCAGTCAAGCATCTTTAGGATGTATGGAATGAGAGAAAGGCATCATCATGGATGTCCAGCCAACAAGTCTACAGCACCAACTGTCAGACCAAAATCTGATGAGGAATGCACCCAGCACCTTTTTAAATCTGCCTATGAACTTATTAAACTGTATAACATCGAGGCTTTTTCTGAAGGCACAAGGAGGGACAAGCCAATACTAGCATGAGGGCAGTCAACAGATTATATTCTGTCCTGAAGAGAACAGGCATACAGGCTGTCCAATGAGATGGACAACAAATAACATGTTTTCCACTCTGACTTCAGCCAACTCTGAAGACATGATCTGGCGCCATGCTAACCAGTTTATTTAAGGAGGAGGCACTCGACTTGTGGGGTAACTACAAAATCAGAAAATTCAAATTCTTATTGATAATAAACATATGCTATGTGTCACAAGTGTGGTAATAGCAGTGGACTAGTATAACTACGCCACCCAAAATGCCACATTTATTTCATTATGAAGCTGCTTAGTGGTTTCATTATGGCTTATTTTCATGAAAATATGTTTTTCACCTCATTTCTATTCATTCATTATTTCTGATAACTTTGCACTTTGCACTTGAGAGCTGATTGTGTCAAGCAATCTACTACAGAAAATGCCTCACCCAAAAATATTTTATGCACATTCTCCTCCAATTAATATCCATAAAAACTCCAGTCTTTTTCATATCTGATGAAAACTCCAATTAGTCTGCTGTTAATTATCTTCTTCTCCTTTGATCTTGACTATGACTGCTGTGTCAGACGCACTCATTTATTCATCTCCTTTGCTTGGTGAGATGGACTTTTTGGGAGATTGCACAGATTGATGCACATTAAAAATGGCTTCAGAAGCAAGCCGGAGTCTTGTGAGAGTGCACACATGGCTGTTGCATTTTGATTTATTTATTTATTTATCTCAGTATGTCTGTAAATCCTCTTGCATCGTCGGCTTCCTGCTGTGTAAGCCTAGACTATTGGAGCATCATGTATATTTTTTTCTATCTTTGGAAAAAAAACATAAAACGGAAAAAAAGAAAGAAAAAAGACATTACGCGTTTTAAACTACTACCTCAACTCTGACTATTATTATCCTCTGCCTGCAGTGAAAGTTTCCTCTGATACTCTGTTCATGACATGAAATCTCTACAGACATCAAACAAGCCTCCCCATGTGCTGAGAATGAACTGAATATTCAAGCAGGGATCATAGTGATGAACACCGTGGCACCTCCTTTCATGTCAAAATATAATATTCTTAGGTCTTCCTCTGTATAGTGGACACTAAGTTGAATTTATTTGACGCTTAAGATTAGCATTAGTGTCAACACAACAGACAACATCGACCACCTGCTACCAGACAACGAGAACTGGCATTAAAGGAGAAAAAGTAGGAGGGGTGAAAAGAAAGTCACCTGCTTTGTAGTACTGAAACACTGTGGCAAGTTATCAGGAGTTTCATGAAGTTTATTTTGAAATCCTCAAGCCTTTCTCACTGATCGCATTGATATCCTTGCTTTCACTTAAACCTTTGCTGACATTAAAACACATTTGTGCTTACTGTAAATTGGCAGGCAGCCTGGATTTCTCAATGGCAATGACCCAAACAAGAATGTAAATGAGATCTGGCTCATACATTTAGAGCTCTTTGATTTAAGCTGAGCACTATATATACACTACATGTGTGCTGATTCAAATGAGGTGGACATTTTAATAATTAAAGGTGGGCCTTTTTAAATATATTCGCTTACAGTATGGATTGAATATAAATCACAGTTCAGGAAACATTAAGAGAAAGTCAGATAAATCTGGGAGAAAGCAGAGGAGAGATGGGGCTGAGGAGAGCGGAAAACTAGATGGAAATCTGTGTCCCTCAAGCTCCGTCTTTGAGTCCCTCCAGTGAAGAATGCCACTCAAGGGTAAAGGATAATCTCCAGCAGAGAGATGCTTCTCTAGCTCGGCCAAAGCCTCTGCTGTAAGAAAGAAACAGCCTCCTGATCACAGCACAACAGGTTAAACAGATTACAAATAGCTAAGCGAACGCTGACACACGATCACAAATGAAAGACCACGCCACTGAATTTCAAATAGATCACGATGGAAAAACATGCAGTTAACATAAACAAACGGGGAAATTTTTTTTTTTATTTTTTTAGAAAAGCTGATTGTCAAAGAAACCCAGTCATTTTAATTAAGCAGATAGTTTTATGAGAGAAAATTAATGAAAACATAATCATCGTTGCTGCCACGCTAATCTGCACTTCTGTTTTGTTATGTGTTCATGGAGTGGAACAATTAAGGTTTGATTGCTTTTACAATGAGCAGTATCTCTGAGGTAAGCTTGCTGTCAAACCTGTGGCAGTGATTTAATTTCAACCAGTTAATCAATCTGTTATGCTCTTCACATTTTTTTGGTGAAAGCCAGACATTATTATCCTATTTATGAAAAAAAAAATCAAACAAAACCATACATATCAACTTTTTTCCAAATGCCTTTTTATTGCTCTAAGTAGTGCATTTCATGCAGATTTGTGCTAATTATTTTTATTTTTTCCCCACCCCGACTGTAAATGGATGTTCATTTTTATGCTGTCTACTTGGAGAAGGATGTCATTGCTAATGTATGGTCTAGAATAAGCAGACTCACTGCAGATCCTCATGGGACAGGGCTAATTACGTGTTCAGAATCTGCAGCATGCCTCTCTGGGCTTTTATGCCTCTGTCACTTCTCATCCACTCAATTGGATTGGATATATCCCAAGAACAACCTACAGCCTTGATTCCCTCTCCAAAAACAGGTCACAGTGAGTTCGTGGTGTGTGGAATGAGTATAATTATTGGGGTACAGGCATCCCCTCCACACACGTGTGCACACATACTCACTTGCACACCCAGAAGCACATGCACTACTATTTCTAAGAAGATTGGTGGTGTTAGAAGTCGGGTATTCTTGGGCTTATGGATTAGGATTTCTGGATCAACTTGGATCAGCTGCATAATGTAATCTTATTGACACGAGGAATCAGTAACCAGAAATACAATAATTTGAATTAGTCCAGGAATAGGAAGTACTTTAGTTATCTTGTTATAGTAGCGTAAGAAACTATGTTAAGGCATAATGAAGTTTTGATAGTTTCCGTCTCTGCCCGTCGTAGACATTAAAAGTCAGAGAAAGGGCGGATATTCTTTGAATGGCACTTTTAGTGTTAAACCAAAAGAAAAAGAAGAACTGACATAATAAACCCCAACTCAAAAACACAACTTTCTATTTCTATGTGCACCTTCTTTTCCCCCTCTCTAATCTTGAAAGTAAACAATAGTCCTGAAGGGTGGAAAACAAGCCCATTGACAACCTCCCAAGCCCAAGGGATGCAGTTGAACGCATGCTTGGTTTGTTGTATTCGCATGTAGACCCTCACAATTCCCTTGTCTGTGTGTGTCTCTGTCTTCTGTCTGAGGGGCAGTGGATCAGAACCCCCTATACATGCACTACACAGTTAGCAGGTCATTCTTCTGTAGCCCCAGATAGCTGTCAGAGAGCTGGGGCTGCCAGATTTATCATAGTCTCTGAATTTTGTATTTCAGGCTTGTGAGGGCCAAAGTTTATGCTGACGTTCTGAGTGACAAGCTGCTTTACCATACGGAAATTCCAACTGGACCGTTCCATATTCATGAACTGATTTAAATTCTGGCACTGTACATGGGTTCCTACAAGATATTGAGGAAGACAGTCACTGTATCCTATTCAAATCTCGTACAGCTGTCTTTGTGGAACATTGCATGTAAAGGTGAAGAACACTGAGTGGCAAATATCTTAGTTTCTTTATGATCCGAAGGCTATTTCTACATCAGTAGCAAATTGGTTTCAGATATTGTTTCGAGGCTAACATCCGTGCCGCATACAGAGATTGCCAGGTAAAACATTTCAGTTTTTTTTGACATATTCCTTTGATAAAAAATGCATTATTTTAGAGTCAGATTTCAGTGATGCCTTTTAGCTCTATGTCAGAAGCCCAGTGTAGTTTTGAGACATTTGATTTTAAAAGACTTTTGAATAGCTTTAATATTGCATTCTGAGCATACGTGCTTCTGTTTAATCAGGAGTTATTATGAGTACATTGGTGGACACAGAAAGAAAGAGTCACAAGAACATGTGTGCATTAAGCATGTCTAATTGTGTCTCAAACCCTCTTCAAGCCTGCGCAATGCTGAATGAAAACTGTTATTGCAATCAAAGTTGGTATTAGATTCTTTCAGTATACTTGTTAGGTAGTTTTGGGTAGTTCCTGAATGTTCATAGTCCACAAATATTTACCAAAACACACATTTATTTATGTTTTGCTGGTCAAATAATATCTATGTGTTTGCAGAATACAAACTGCTTTTGGATAACCAAAATTGTGAAATCCCCTTCCTAAAAATATTAAGGTCACGTCTGTACATGTTCTGTTGTACGTGACATTGTGTGGCAGCGTTTCTGAGAGTTTGGCTGTGAATGTTTACCAAAACATTTGTTCAGCATGTTGTACTGTGTGGCCCTAAAGCCAAGGGAGCGATAATCAGAGTCCAGACCTGTTGTTTGTATGTTTTATTGACTTGCTCCAGGGTCTTCAGCGGGGTCTCAGCCTCCACCTGCAAGATCGCAGCCTGGTCCCGAGCTTGTGAGGCAGAAGCACACAAGGCAACATAATAAACAAGTTCAAAGCACAGCTCTCTTTGAAAGTCGTTCATGAGTCACTTCCTCGGGCCAGATATGATGTGTCTGCTGCAACATGTATTACATTACAGAAATCTATGGGAGAGAGGGACAGCCTGAGTGCTAGGTAAACGTCAACATTATGTTCCCAGTGAAAATCGCATTCTATTGAGGAGCTGTACTCTGAGAGCTCTCACTTCTCAGACGGCATACAGTAGTTTTTCACCCACACTGAAAATGTTCCTTCACCTGAAGTTTGCCTTGGCAGAGAAATGAACAGATCGCAAACGTTTCTCGTGACAAGTTGACTCACATTTCATTTGCTTCCCTTAATCAATGCATGGTTTGACTATCCAAATAAATCACCGAGGTGATGAAAAACACACAGTTGCAGTTTCTGCACTATTACATATCAAGCCGATGTAAACATTTTCAAAGAACACATTTATTATTTGTATAGTATTAAGCAAAAAAAGATGACGAGAAAGCGAATAAAGGAATTTGTGTCTTCTTTCTTTGACAAAACAATTGATTTTACTTTACTGTAATTAAGATAGATATAAGATGTACAATAGCCATTGCACAACTGAAATGCATTAACTTGAAACCAATACCCGTGATGTCACACTGACCTTAACTATATAGAGTGTGCATTAAAATCGACGATACTTTTCTGCCTTCACTGGGCCCTAATAATCCACAACACATTCGGAGCGGAGCTATTATACAGGTGTGACTTTCACTTCTTGAATAATGTGCAGTGAGAAAAAATCTCTCTTCACTTTATAACAGTTTTGCCAACACAAAGACGATCCTTTCCTAATAAAGCTACTAAAATTCCTCCAAAACGGTGGTTCTGTTTTAGGGTCACTGGGGACGAGCGCTTTATTTGTTTGGCACATCTTGCAAACGGCGTCCACGTATTTGCTGTTCTCTCCGCTTAGATGTTGTCTCCAGTCAGACTGACGGTTGACATATGCAGGGACAAACAGGTTAGAGCGCGGTAGGACGGCACGGCTAAATCATTCACTTTAACATATGTGTGTGAGCTTGCATAATATCCCTTTCAGAGACCATTTACAATCTGACAAGAAATAATGAATGCCAGTAGACTTATTGCCCTGAAAGATAAACTTTAATCAGGCTCCTTTGCCTTACTCCTGTTTGAGTATGCCTCTGCATATCCTGTGTTGTATGCGCCACGGTGAAGGCAAATAGCAAATCGGAAGTTATTTAAGATTTCATTTAAATGTGAAGGCCTTCGCTAATATAATCACAATCATGAAATTGCCAGAAGTGACCTTCCAATCAGTCTCTGTTTGATTCATTTTAACCACAGGCTGTTGTTCCATTAACTGAAGCACACTGACTTCACTTTAAAACCTGCTGGATGTCTGGAGATTTGTATCTGTGAAAGTCAAAATTAATTCAAGTTGGGTTAGATATTTCAGTTTGACAACGTAATATATGCAGTTAAATTAAGAAAAGAATTGCTTTCTTATTACTATCTTTCATTACATTTGCATTTGATCAGGCAATATATCCAAAACATTATATGTTAAGCAACTTTTTTTTTCTGCTTCCATAATCACAAGGGAGGTAACCAGAGCAGGTAGCGCCATGCGTGAATATGCAAAGCAAAGGTGAAAGCATCACTATGGTTCAAAAGCAATGTAAAAATATCTGTGAATAATAAGTTAAAGAATTACAAGGTTTAAAAAAAAAAAAAAAAAAAGAAGAATTTCTTATCAATAATATAGGCATATACAATATGAAACCATATCATATGCAACACTTTAGCAGCACTGATAGGATACATATTGGTGCATTCTACCAATTAAGACATAACCATGAGTTAAATGCCTTTAAGATGCTACCACAGAGATTGCTAATCTCTCTGTCAGTCTGCAGGAAACATGATATGCATCTGCATGGTAATGATTATTTTTAAATTGATTCCACAAATTCTTTGGAGAACTCAATTCATTTGTCTTTTTAATAATGCAAAATTTAATAATGAATCCAATTTGCTTCTCCTCAGTGGCCCCCTGGATTATCCTAGGATGCAGAATACCATCCTGGCATCTAAATGTCTTCAATACAAGATTAACAATTGACAAAGGGTTGCGGGTTGCAGGGTGATTATTGGCTGCAGGCGGAGATTAAAGCAAAGCAGCAGCACAGCTGACAGTTTGGTTATCTCTTTTGGACTAAATGAAAATCATGGCCTGAATCCATCAAAGGAGATTAGGAAAATGTGAGCCCATTACTGATGTCCTCTCACAGGTTGGTGCGTCTGTATATGTCTGTCTTTTTTCAGTCTTCGATTGGAAGGCAAATGTGTTGATTCACCTCTGCTGCTCAGTGAAGTAGACATCCCCTTCCACTGGTGTCAGCAAGCTCATTTGTGTTTGCACTTGAGAGTCGGTTCTTTAATTTTCTTCAGAGCGCAGCGGTGTTAGCGAAAAAGACAAATTTTGTTGCATCTCTGAAAGAATGTGTTAGGTAAAATTCTGCATAGCTGGCTGTATGAACTTATGAAACACATAATGAAAGCAACTACACTTAATAAATAACACAAATTAACAATTTGTTAACGTTGTTAAAGAGCTGATACCTCTCACTAGACTCTGGAGTTATCAAGAGGATAGAGTGCCCCCTCTAGTTATTAGCACCCAAGAGGTCTTCAACACCACAATGTTTTTCACCCACTGAGTGACAAAATCACAGCTGACACTGGGACTGTCAAGGGCACATTTCCCTCAACTAGAGGGGAGATCCGCAGGGAGAAGGGAGTGAGTGTATGTGTCAGGAAAAACGACAGTATTTTATGAATTTCTTGGCCACTCACATCTTTCAGCAGTAGTTAGGCTGCCATCATCCCCCTCGTCCCCCCCCCCCCCCCCCCCCAAGTGCCCTCCACCACTCTCACCAAAGCAGGGGAGTCTGTGAGATGTGTGTTATATGTTAAATCTATGGTCTTAGGGCTGTGTGAATCTAAAAGCAGGCCTGTTGTCAAAACCAATTTTGTATATCACAGTGGGTTGCTGCGCATTATCATAACACCAGCTCAGCAACTAAGGCTTTGAATTCATAATCAAACAAAGGTGGGGAGGACAGTGTGTCCCGTCTGATTCAAATGAATAGAAAGGAGAGCGGAGCATTACATTTATATCAAACTACAGTATATTCTACAGTATATTCTTTACCATGGAATGTCCACGTCCCAAGAAAAATAACTAACTGTAAGTAAGTTTAGATGCATGTAATTAGACACCTGACTGACAGCAAAATAACGTTCATACTGATAGCTAATCTGCCTTTTTTAAAAGCCAAAATGACAACACCTTCTGACTTAAACTTCTTTATCTTTGCTTTTCTCTCTTTCAGAAAAAGCTTTTTACTTTTAGCCTTTAAGACAAATATTGTTCAACATGCCGTTTTGTGTAAGAACATTTTGAAAAAAGCACTACTGCTGAGGGTCATAATCCCCAGCAGAATGGTGGCGCAGTAGTCCCAGGCTTAAATGCACTGGTTGGCTGTCCCTTTCTGTGTGGCGCCTGCATGTTACATGTGTGGGTTCTCTCCAGGTACTCAGGTTTCCAATTCAATTCTCAATTGGCCGTAGGTGTGTATGTGAGCATGAATCGTTGCCTGTCTCTCTGTGTTATCCCTGAGATGGACTGGCACCCTTGTCCAGGATATTCCCTGACCTTTGCCCCATGACAGCCCTCACATGAACCTGAACTGGATAAGTGGAAGAAAATTGACGGTTGGCTGGATGGATGGTTTATGACCCATGCATAAACAACTTGCCACAACTAAGATTACCAAAATAATTGTTTTGTGCTCTCAACAAAACAATAATTACTTTGGACTTTCAACATCACATCTATCAAAACTATTTTTGTGCAGGCAGCAATTTTATGATTAGAAAAGGATTACTACACTACTAAAGTGAAAACAAAAGGAATTACTATGTGTTCAGTGTTCTCTATATGGGAGACAGCTGAATTACATAAAAAAGCTTTAGTAATATTCAGTTTATCACAATTTTTTGTATAAATTTCTCTCATTAAAAGCTAATTAAGTTGCATTTTATGATCTTAACGCCCAATTTAAATTGTTCACCATTGAAAACACTGCCATTCGCCACACTGTCTGGATGCTGTCTTTATAGCTTGTCGAGCCATGTGAGACCAAACAAAACATGCACCTGCAAAGTGCTTTTGACAATGATGAGTCAGACATGGTTACAGAAAGCATATGGGCTCGTAGAAGCACTTACCGGCTTCTTAGTAGCATGCTGAGATTCTCCATCAACCTCCACCAGGAAGTTGTATCTTCCAACCTGCAATGGCGACACTGCGATCAGTCTAATTAACAACAGTGAGAATTGGTTTGTGTAATTATTCTGTTCCTTGGAGCTTGCATTTTAAAGACATGCGTGTCTAATGATAAAACAGTGCCAAATGCCAGTTGTTGGTTAAGTACTCTCTCTTAGGCCAAGCCTGTCATTAGTAACATGGGGAGCTCACTGATCTGAGAAAAGGCGAGGTAAGGATCATGTACTGCAAGAGCATAAACAATAAGTGCGTGTTAAAGGCTCTAGAGCAATCAGAGAGAAGCAGTCATAACATACATTGTGTAGGAGAGCTGTAGATAGCTTGAAATGTGTTTATCTATTAGCACAGCCATTTTCATTTCATGTATCAGGCCTGATAACGTCTTTGTAACAAACACGGCACTTTGTCTCAATGAAAGCTGGGCAAAATCTAAAGGAATTGATGTTCCTGTGCACTATGACTTGTCTAAGAATAAGAAATACAACCAAGATTATGTCTAGGGTTGTCAGTAATATTACAGCCGCACGCTATATCCACGGATAATGAAAAGAGATTTCACAATCCTTACTAGAAGTAGAATACGACACAAGAGTTGAAAGGCATTTGCTGCCCAAAAATAGATCAAGAGAGTTTGTGTGGTTATTATGAAACATAACAGGCATAGATTTTATTGGTTAATACCCACTGTTAATCTCAGAAAATATACAGTCATTTATCAAATGTATTTTATTGTATTGTGAAAATGAGTTCTATCAGATCAATCAACCAGATCGTTGCATTGTACAGCAAAAGACAGATTATCAGAGACCAGATAAATAAGGTGTGTGTATATATATATATATAATTAGGTTTGTTTACATACCAGAACCATTTGGGTAAATGTGAATTAAAACACATATTCTGTGACAATACAGCAATGGAAAACGTGCAGAGATATGTAGAGACACCTTTGCAATTCCTTAAAACAGTGGGGGTCTGAAATAATGGGTCCTTTGCGGCACCTGCACTCCATCTCTGCACTCCAGCAGATCGACACATAAATGCCATTGGACAGCTAATACTTATTATGCTCAGATGGTTTTGGAAATGAGACCCTGGCTGTTTTCTCAATTTGGAGCCTTAAGGCAGTGATTTAAAGAGATAAAGGGGATAAATTCAGGCACAAAAGTGCCGTCCAATCTATCATTGACATGACTTTGACTCAGAAAGCAAACGGAAACATGAATTGAAATGGGCCTTTCCAAAGTTAACTGTGCTGCTGATACAAAGGCGAAGGGCTTGCTACCGCATCTCTTACAAGGCTGTCTTTCTGACAATACATTTGCACTGCTAATGAGGTCAGCTGAGTACACCAGTCAATGTGAAATTATACCAAAATATGGAGAAATGGATAGCCACATACTGCAAATGAAAAAGAATCGAAGCTATAGGCTGCGGCAGGAAAACCAGATAAAAAACTAAAAATCCTTTGAACTGCTTTGATAGATATAATTAAGATTAGCCCTTTCCTGGGGTTAATATCTAATAAACCTCATTGGTGATTTGACCACTTTTTTTTTTTAAACACACACACCCACACACATACTTGGAGTTTAACCTCCAGAAGAAAGAACCGTGGACAGAGAAGCACACTGAATATTATACATCATTAATTTGGCTTAATGATTCAGATGATAGCGGTGCAGTCTGCTGATGGGATTGAACTGCACGATTCTGGAAGACATGCAACCCCTATTTCAAACAATAAACTGGTTTATCATCCCATCCTTCTCTTTGTTGAACATGAAAAAAGAATTTCTATTTAGAAATAGTTTATATCATTTCACATACATTTTTTATGCACGTTGAAGATTATAGGCATTTTATAGTCGATTTACTAGATTTAGAATTTTAACACATTACACACTCTCTTTTAATGGCTCATTTGATAATTAAACAAGAGCATTTATAAAAAACAATGCATGTCCTCTTTGCACAGATTTTATTTAAAGCACCTACGGTAATTAAAGTAAGGCCACTTAGTAGCAGTACATTGAATCAAAGTGCAATCTCTAATTTCTTTCAGTGCAAACTTTGCACGGCACAGTTGAGCATTTTCTAAATCATTTTTTCTTAAAAGGCTCTGCTATTTATTCAGTTCTTTGCTTGTTTATCAACCTTTGTATCCCTCCTGTATGCTGTCCTTTAGTTGACATCAGCAACAGCTATTTCACACAATGATCTGATTAGACAGTCTGTCCCAAATTAAAGAGCAACAACCTTGGGCAGACTTTTAGGCAGGCCTGTTGCAGGACATTAGGAAAATAAATCACGGCACTCCAGCTGACCCAAAATAATAATAACGCTGTAAGTGAGAAAATGCATTTGTGGAATATTGAAAAGATGATATTATTGCTTGGACAAATTTCTATTTTGGATTTATGAGTACATTACAGTTGTATGAATTCAAAACTGAGTGGAATTTAGATTCTACGATTATAAAGTCTAATTATGAATATCTGAGTTATCAGGGTAATTTAAAAGGAAATTAAATGGTGCAGTAATTGGATTTAGAGAAGAATAAAGAACAGCAACAAAAAACAGAATGCTTTTAAGTGGGATACACCTAATGGATTTCAGAAAATAGCAAAATATCCGCTTCCATACTGAAATCAACTCACTGAGTGATAATGAGCACTTATTACTCCAATTAGAATAACAATTCAATTCTAATACAGTTGTAGATAACATTTTTTTCACTGATCTTAATGATAGAATGGTACAAGATCAGGTTAGCAGGAAAATGAAAATTCTGTATAAAAACATGTTTTATGTGTCATGTAACTATAGTGTTAACCCAAGGTCCAGCTGAGAGGTGATTAGGAAAATTACAGAATGTCCTTTTTCTTTTCTTTAAACAAATATATGAAACTATAAGATTGGCAGTCTATCTATTATAGTCATCAAAATACTTGATTATAGTTATAAGCTACATAACACATTTTGTTCTTTTATAGTGGTTACTTCATAGTTTGGGGGAGTATGCGTTCTCACCAAATCCCGTGTTTAATATGACTACTAGAATTGCTACTGAATGACTGATATTTCCATGCATCCATCCAGCCATCCGTTTTCTTCATCGCTTATCCAATTCAGTTTTTGGGATGTTGGAGCCTATCCCAGCTGCCATTTCCGAATGAAAAATTGATATCAAGTTAAAAATATGCCTGGAATTTGACTTTGATCAGAAATCCAGCAGCTGGATTCAATTTCCAGCTGTTGCAGCAATCTTCCTTTTAAGTAACTGACTTTTAGGAGCCTCAGTATATTGACACACTTCACTTTTTCTCAATAATAATGTGATCGTGATGTGACAGCCCCAGTCACAGTGCTCATTGTGCATACCTCTCACAGGCAAATTCTTCAAAAAAACAGACTTCTGCAAAAAGTGCGCATCCACTTGACAATTTTAAAATGCAACCTGCCTCGCAGTGTTAGTGCGAAAGCTCTTCAGAGTTCATGACTGTGGAGACTGCGATTGGGCCAATATCATTTAATTCTTCTTTTTAGTTCATTTGTTGTTGGCAAACCAGCTGTAATGTGAAGTATCATCACCTCTTGTGTGTGGAGTGTGGAGAAGCAAATTACTAGAAATTAGGTTGGCAACTATGTATTTCCCATGATGTTTCTCCAAAGAGGCTTCCTAATGTGATGCTACATTAATGATGATTCCAGTTTCCTTCTTTCCTCCTCACAGACCCTAAACTACACTAGCACTGTCTCCAGGTAATGACAGCATGCACATCCCATGCACTCCTTTTGATTTCATTAGAAAGACTTAACTGTGCACCTCTACTTTATTGTACAAATAGTGTTTGTGGCAGAGCCCCGACAAATTTAATAATATTATCACTGATGATGATGCATGCTGATGCTATCATGAAGTTCTCGAGCTGTGCTGAGCTCACGAGAAAATGTGATCCACACTAATACAGATTAACTGACGTTGCCACAAAAAAACAAAAAGTTTTCCAGTGTGTCATGCTAACAGGATATAAAAGATAAGAATACGTCATGTGCTACAGGTAAGAAAACAACTAGCATACTGAAAAACACAGAATCTCTAAATACATCGGTTGTTAGTGTCTGTTAACCTAATGGCTTGTAATGCATCTGCTACTCTTAGAAGACCAGTGGTTCAAAGAGTGTACACAGAGGCAGTGATTTTTTTGTACCCTTTTTTTTAATTTCCATGTGAACCTGACACACAAGACATATGCTGTATTGTTGCAATAATGATGTTAATAAAATAAAAATGCATGTCAGACAGCTCCAGCAATGACAAGGCAAGCTGCAAACTTTAATTCGGCCCACAGCTCACTATTCTCTGATGTAGAATTAGCAGTATTAGAGTATTGTGCATATAATATATTGAACTATCTGAATAAAAAAATAATAATTATCATTTAAAAAACACTGTTCATGTGGGTAAAAATAACAGCTAAACTTGTAGTTGATAGTTGATCTGAAGCCAATGTCTTTATGAAATGTAAGTTGAACCTTAAATAAATATACACGGAGTATACAACATCTAGCTTATGTCAAGTGTGTTTAGCATTTGCCCTCATTGCAGAAATAAACATGAAGGTAATTAAGTTTGACACTGACAGATACAGCCAAATTATATTTAAATTATGAGTAATTATCATCCATACAGAAAAAAAAGAAGTAGAGAAGCAAATTAGATCAAAGTCTAATTAAAAGCAGTCTGAATCATGTACACAAAAAGCAGGAAACAACTACACATAAGACAATTACTTTTTGCTGGAACAACAGATGGTACCCAGTATTACCATGACTCCCAACATGACTCTTTTCACCTAAATACAAAAAAGAATTGAAAACAGCGCATACCAATGGTAAATGTAAAAGTTTAGATGACATTTTCCTCATGGTGTGAAAAATATATATAATAATATTAGTGGAAACCAAACCTTCTGCAAGTCTTTAACAGATGTAATATCATAAAAGTAAAAGTCAAACAAATATTTGCAGCATAATCCATTATTTCTGTTTTTTTAAATATTTCAAATCAGTAGAATGATAAAGAAAATAAAACTGTACCATTGAATTATTATGTTTTCATAGGGCTTCATCATATTGTTTGTAGACATTTACTATTCCTACATTTATCACTAGAACTGCCGAGGGGGTCATTTTGACTCCTTGGCATTTAAAAAATTGTGTTTCTCTGTTAAATTAAAACTCCATCATCTCATATTTTCAGGCTTTTCCTTAAATGGGCATATTCATCAAATTCTGAATTTTTGGGTGTGTGGACTCAAAAGAGAAAAAAAATGACCACTTTTGCCTAGAACCACAGAGGACATGATTTTGACCCCATAGAAATCAATTGAAAACTGCTACTCCAACTCCCCAGATTGCCTAGCAACAATTTTTTTTTAATTTATTTTTTTTACAAACATATTGACATGAAGGGCACTTTAACATATATATAACATGAGCCAGAGCTACTTATATGTGATTGATAAACAGTGTTGGGTGTAATGAGTTACTGTAATCACATTACAGTTTTCAGTAATAAAGTAATGTAACACATTACTGTACTAAATTCAGTAATTATGCTACAGGTACAATTATGTTGTTACTTACGTTAAACATGTTCTTCAGTTAGTTTTTCTTCCTGCAAACTTGGGCTTTGGTCAGCTAATTATAGTTCAAGTGTGGGAGGAGTGGAGAGCTGCACATTACTGTTATTGCACAAAAGGACAACACCACAATGGTAAAATAGAAATTGCATCCAGGACAGAAACTACCACATTTTACTGCTAACACAACTTCTGCTATTTTCTAATATCCGCACAGCCAACATGCTAACGTAAAGCTAGCCAAGAAACAGAGTGATTTTAAAGGTGAGTGTTTGCAGACCCCAGGCCAGAAGCCAGACACTGACCTTCAACAAGTAACAAAAACAGTACAATAGAATCACTGTGGTGACCTTTTTTTGAAGTCTCTTTGGGCTTTGGGGTTTTATAATTAGGGTTATTTGTTTTTATTACAGTTATTTTGTTATATTTTGTAACTTTGTAATATATTGTATCATTTAATTTAGTTAGTTACTGTTCTCACCTTCTTTGAACAACCGCGACTAATAATACCAGGACAGTCTCCTGGTATTTTGCTACACAGCAAACCTTTGTATGATTGCACACTATAGAGGAGCTGGACTGCCTGTGCAACCTGAATGGGTGGCAGGTACCATCTGATGATACTAGTAGTGACAAGATCACTAGTAAAAAGGAAAAGTAGAGAAAAATCAGTCACAAGGTATAAGGAGAAAGTAATGATCTCTGGCCACCACCAGCAAGATCATTCCCTTTTTTGAAGTTATCTTAGTGTTGTCTCTCCAGTGTGCTCATTGCCATTTATTTGTAAGACTGTGAGTAAAACTGAGTACCAATCATTTAAGCTTTCTAACTGAACAGAATGACATTCCTCAAGTTTATTCTGATATACAATTTAATATCAATTTGGGTATGAGTTTTCATTTGTATACTTCTTGCTACGTCTAACATTTTGAATTACAGGATTAACTCACTTGATTTATACTGTGATGTTCAAGTGTTCCCCTAATTTTGAGCAATGTATAATCCACACAACCAATTTACCAGTAAAGCTGAACGTTTGTTTAAAACACTTTTTCAACTTAGAGATTCAGAATGACACCACCATCATAGACACCAGCTGGCAATGATACTCCTTATTCTGCTCTGCAGGAGCTCCACTGTGAGTTTGAGAGCCACTCCAAAAAGAACTTGAAGCAGGTGGCAAAATACTTTACGTATTACATCAAGCTCACCAGAGCTGCAAAATAAGAAAAAGACTCAATAGCTGAGTTAAAGAATGAGCTACAATATATCAATCTACATGCATTTACGAGGAGTGCAAGGGATGGGAGACTCATAATATTGCCCCACTGGCCTAAAGACCAGTCAGCAAAAATTAGGCAAGCACCAGTCACAAGGGAAACATGTGTAACAGGAGGTTGCTGGCAGTGATTAGTGTAAATTTGGTTTCAATGGTAGTCCACTGATTGTTTGGGTCACCAACTGAATAGTTGTGAAAAGTATCATGAAACAACTACTTAAAAAGGCATCACTTGATCCAGCCGTCTTTATTACAGGCTAACCCTCTTTTTATCTAAAAGATTCTTGAAAGCGTAGTTGTAAAACAAATAACTGGTTATCCGCAGAGAAACTGTTTATCTGAAGAGTTTCAGTCAGGTTTCAGAAGTCATTACAGTACAGAAATAGCATCAGTGAAGGTTACAAATGATTTTTTTGACAGTGGACTCCCTCTGTTTTTGTCCTGCTAGACCTCAGTGTTCAATACTGCTCACAATATTTTATTATATAGATTAGAGCATGCCGTAGAATGAAAGGTACTGGACTGCTGTGGTTTGAATATAATTATATAATACTAATTATGGAGTTCCACAGGGTTCCGTGCTAGGACCAATTCTGTTACATTATACAAGCTTGCCTTAGGCACCATCAGTAGAAGGCACAGTATACATGTTCACTGTTTTAAAGATGATGCCCAGCTTTATCTATCCTGAAATCAGATAACACACACCAGTTACTTAAACTGCAGGGATGTCCTTGTCCTTGCCTGCAAGGTCTTTAACAATCAAGCCCCATTTATCTTAAAGACCTCATAGTGCAATATCATATCAATATAGCACTTTGCTCTTAGACTGCTGGTTTAGATGTGGTTCCTAGGATGTGGTTCCAAGGATATTAAAAAAAAAACCCTTCAGGTTTCCAGGCCCCTCTACTGTGGAACCAGCACCCAGTTTGGATTTGGGAGATAAACACTTCTCTACTTTAAAGGTTAGGCTTAAAACTTTCCGTTTTTGTCATGGTCCGCGGCCCGGCGTCCGGGGTGCTGATGGGATGCCCACGCCCACGGGCGTGGCTGCCAACCCCACACCTGCATCCCATCCCAGGCGATCACCAGGTGGACTATTTAATCCTGCCCTACCTGCTGCTCCACGCCATTCCGTAGTCGTCTCTCAGTGATCACAACTCGGCGTTTTTTGAGCCACCTGCCTGTCCACCTGCCCGCCTGAGATTTGGATCACGATCAGCCCCGCCGCCTCGACCCCTTTTGGACCCCCCCCCTCGACCCCTTTTGGACCCCCCCCCCCACTGGTTCACTCAGCCCAGCTATCACCGTAAGACGCATACTCCACCTTCCCTCGTATGCTGCCATTTTTCCGCACCCCAGTAATCTGTTTCTCCTTTTTTTTGCAGCCTCCCACAGCCCCGCTCTCGGCGTTCCCTGCGTGACTCACCTCCCCGGTCCTTCGGTTTTTTCTGGTTCCACACGTTGTTTTTTCCGGCTACCCTCACGGGACACCTTTAGTTATAATAAAATTTGGTTTCTTTATTCTCCCCTACCCTGGTGTGTGTGTTCTGCTTCTGGGTCCAGCTTGCGCACGGAACTTCGGTTCATGACAGTTTTGACAAAGCATATAGGCTTGGATCAGGTGACCCTGAATCCTCCCTTACTTATGCTGCAATAGGACTAGGTTGCAAGAGACCTGATGCACTGAATTTTCTTCTTCACTCAACTCTTTTCACTCTGTGTTTATGCAGCACTCTGCATTTAATCATACGTTATTATTAATCTCCAATTAATCTTCTCGTCTTCTTCCCCGCATCCCCAACAAGTCGCAGCAGATGGCCCCTCTCTGAGGCTGATTCTGCTGGAGGTTTCTTCCTTTTAAAAGGGGGTTTTTCCTTCCCACTGTTTTCTTTGTATTATTGTAAATTACAATATAAAGTGACTTGAGGAAACTGATTTTGTGATTTGGCACAATTTAAAAAAATAGGATTGAATTGAATCAAACCAGAAACCATTGACCTTCTCAGAGTAACCACTGCAACTGAAACATTTTAAAAGAAAGAGTGTGCCTTTAAAAGGCAAAAAGAGCCAAAGTTGTGTTTGTCTGTCTGAAATCACTCAGCTTTAAAATCACTTTGAGTTCTTGGCTGGCTTTACGTTAGCATGCTGGCTGCGCAGATATTTGCAAAGAGCAGAAGTTCTGTTAGAGGTATAATAAGGTTGTTTTTGTCCTGGATGCAATTTCCACTTTTGTCTTTTTATGAAATAAAAATAAAAATAATGTCCATATCTCCTCTCCTGAAAAGCTATGTCGCTCTACTGTTCGACAATTTTTCTTATCCCTCAAATTAAGTCAAATCAGCTGATTGTAGCAAGTGCAAGAGCATCTTTATTTGATGTGTTCTTTGCCCCACCTTGCAGATTACTGGAGAACCTTTGTAATGCAAGTAACAATATGATTGTAACTGTAATGCAGTTACTGAATTTAGTAGAGCAACGTATTACATTACTGCATGACTGAAAAAATGTGATTACTGTATCTAATTAACATATTACACCCTTCACTGCTGGTGAAGAATGCAGGAATGGACTGGTCTTCAAATCCACTGCAGATAACGGAGATAAATCCAGTCTGAAATCTTAGTGGACTGCAACAGTTAATGCTAGAATCAAGATTTACCAGATTGTGTAATATTAACACAAACAAAGTAATGTAAGTAAATTTAATTATAAACTAAAACTGTGTTGTTAAACTCCACTGTCCACTATGTCCCTTTTGACCTTTTTGTTAGAAAAAAAAAATTACATGTACAAAATTGTTCACTGTTCATCCATCCATCTTCATCCGCTTTATCCGGGGCCGGGTCGCGGGGGCAGCAGCCTAAGCAGAGAAGCCCAGACCTCCCTCTCCCCAGCCACCTTCTCCAGCTTATCCGGGGGAACACCAAGGTGTTCCCAGGCCAGCCGAGAGATATAATCTCTCCAGCGTGTCCTGGGTCTGCCCCGGGGCCTCCTCCTGGTGGGACATGCCCGGAACACCAACCCCAGGAGGCGCCCAGGGGGCATCCTTGTCAGATGCCCGAACCACCTCAGCTGGCTCCTTTCGATGTGGAGGAGCAGCGGCTCTACTCTGAGCCCCTCCCGGATGGCCGAACTTCTCACCTTATCTCTAAGGGAGAGGCCAGCCACCCTTCGGAGGAAGCACATTTCCGCCGCTTGTATCCGCGATCTCGTTCTTTCGGTCACTACCCACAGCTCGTGGCCACAGGTGAGAGTAGGGACGTAGATCGACCGGTAAATTGAAAGCTTCGCTTTTACACTCAGCTCCCTCTTCACCACAACGGACCGGTGCAGTGTCCGCATCACTGCAGCCGCCACACCAATCCGTCGTTCGATCTCCGGCTCCCTTCTCCCATCACTCGCGAACAAGACCCCGAGGTACTTGAACTCCTCCACTTGGGGCAGGAACTCATCCCCGACTCCGTGTCGGGGATGAGAAATGCTGTTCACTGTTCAGCATTTGGGATTTTTTTCTTTCTTTTTTTATGTGGGAAGATAGGTGATCCACATGTTCTGGTTTCAGAGTGCTCTTTTTCGGAGTTACCACAGCTCCCAGTCTCTCTACAGAAATGTGAGTATATATTTGACAGCCTGGAGAGGAAAGGAAAAGTGACCTCGTGGACACACCACCAGTTCAAAGAATCCTCAATGAGAGGGAAAGTTGGGGCTTTACAGTTTCAATCCATTTCCTTCCCTGCTCTGCCATAGGCATTCTTGGGTTGTGCTGTACTTTCATTGAAAGCGTATATCGGCAAACTCAAAAGTGGCATCATCCTCCACAGGCAACATTTCTTCCATAATTCCTGTTTGCTCTGGTGTGCCTTCGAAATCTAAATGAAAGAGTCAAACGAACAGTAACGACCTTCCTAGTAACAAGATTAGAATATTGTTTTTCACTCAGTCTCATGAAATTTTTATTTATGATTTCTTTTTCAAAATTTTAAATGGTGAAATCACACTTAAATTATTCAATGGGTAAAACAGTGAGTAAGTCATGCCCACCATGCCAATTTAGTGGCACAGTTACAGTAGCTTTTTGGTTGGTCTTATCTGGTTTTCTTATGGTAGCATTATTCACTAGTTTTAAAGCTGTAGTAAGCTGAAGAAGTTAAAAGAAGCAAATACAAAATAAATAACAAAAAAATAGCAGAAAAAAGAAAGTCCTCTTCCTGTTGTTTTATATTTTCTTACCCATTGGCCTAAAAAGATCTATGATTGGCTTAGGCGTCTCATCTTGAACTACATTTTCTAAAACTTGGAAACAGAGCTGCAGAAAAGCATAGGAGGTGGAGGAGGTATGGGAGTCGACTTGTCTTTTAAAGATTTTACTTACAACATGTAAAAATGTTTTTATTATTTTATTTCGTCAAACTGTGGCAAAAACATTCCCCTACTCCAGCCTCAATACCTTCACATAAGCAAATTTTCCAATTTGAGTTGCAAATACCACATTAAATGCATTATTTCTGAGAACCCGTGCAAATCGTGTTGTGCAACGTGTAACACAATAACACGATGCCAGCTGACAGCTCTCCTTGCTAAATTATCCAACAGAATCAGATTATCCAACACAGACTCTGGAAAGATGAAGTCATGAAAGAGTTACACACTATTCCACCTGAGTTGGCATGACATGCTGGCTGTGGCACTTTCACATACAAGACTGTTACTGGAAGTACAACAAAGAATATTTTTTCACATTATTTAATTAACACTTAGACTTACATTTCACTGGATGTTTATTATTGTTATTTAGTAAATTTTAGGCAAAAAATGTTAGAACAATAATAGTGGTATAATAGAAAAAACATGGCTTGGGTTGAAACCTTCATTTTCTCGGTTGCCTGACTCTGGTCAGAGAACAGCCTCAAAAATGGTGTCTGCATTATCTTTATCATTATCTTTCAGATTTACACTACATTAGTTTCAAAGTATGCTGACTGTCAGGAAAAGGCACAACAATAACATTAAATTTTGAAAACTGCAAAAGAGGAATCATTTATAATGACTGCTGGACTAGGTTTACTGGCTCCACACTGGGATTTGGTTTCACTGCAGAATTCAGGTATAGCCGTTTCAGTAAAGTGACTGTGATAGCAAATTATGCCCTCGCTCCAGAGTTCTCAGTAGAAAGAGAACACTTGGATTTTCTAAGACAGAATAAAAGGTATTTAGCTGTTAAAGCACCAAAGCTGAGGGATTCTCTTCCCACAGAGCTTGTTGGCAAAGTTGAAAGTTCCTGGTCCGTTCATGATTAAATGACCTCTTGGTATTCTTTGCAGTTGCAGATGTGACATGGCTAACCTCTTCCCCCGAAACTACTGAATTACCAACATAAATAATTTTTCCGAGCTAGATTTCATACACAACGTGCATCTTGTCCAATTCAGTCTCCTTTCAGCAACCTGGCAATGTAGTGATGTAACTTTACAAATTTATTGTCCAGCCAAAAAAAATCAGCAGTCATCTTCCATAGAGTGCAACTCCCTTTTTTCCCATGGTGTCAAAGTAGTAGGCTATATCTTTTCACACAAAGTAAGCTCCTTTTCTGTGCCTAGGCAATTGAAATATGAAGGTGATAAAATCTGTAAAATTTTGAGGGCTATATTGAAAAATGTTTAAACGGACTCTGACTATCTGACCACCTCCACACTACCCAACAATAGAAGCCGGCATTTAAACTCCATCTAAAAGTCCCTAAACACCTGTACTGAGGTCAATGACATTTTCGTTTTCTTTAAAGAAGCTGTCTGGAAAGGATGAAAGATTTGTGCTTATCAGAGTGCTTAAAATGAAATTCAGCAATTGACTAATACCCAGACTAAAGAGTAGAAATGCATTTCTGCTCAGCTTCAACTTTATTTACAACAATGCAGCATGATAGATGCATAACCATATTTATTAGTTAATTTAATTCATAATTTTTAGTTATCCAGAGTAACCAGTGATGAACAAAAAGTGATTCACTTATCTTAAAATGTGCCTGAGCACTGCCATATATATACCCCGCATCATTGGCATTGGTAGCTTCAGGCTAATGGTTTGTGCAATAGTCTCGATACCTGCTTGCAGTGGGGAAAAAATGGCTTGTTACTGAAGTTGATATTCACAACGCGGTTTTCAAGTGCCTTTCTTTTTGTAGGTTCAAGTCAAGTTACCACGGGGTAGTATGGCAGGTGAGTCTTCAGTGTTCTCTCGGGTTTCAGGTTGCTTGTGGTTACTTTCACAGGTGGACTTGTAGGTGAGGCTTCTCTGTTTTCTGCAGATGCATTTATTGGGACCGACTCTTTTCCTCCACAGGCTCTGGTGCAGTCAAGGTCTTTCGAGATCTGCAGGTGAATATTTCTTTTAGGAGCGAGAGTGGGTCAAACAGGTTTCCCCAGAAGCAAGGCAAGCGGGCACACCAGGAGAGTATGATACTGAGCAGCTTAACAATCCAATGAGGAATGGAGAGGAGAACCAGGGTTATATACTGCTTGAGAGGATAGAGGTAGAGGAGGATCAGGTATACTGGTGGAAACTAGGGCAGCCATGCCTACGTTTGGGAGGGGTAAGCAGAGCTAATACTGACGCCCACACACACACATGCACATGACAGTGAGAGGAGAGGAGAACAGATAGAAGGCAGGTCAGAACCTGAGAGGGGAATGGGACCATGACATTTAGTGTTAATACTTTTTTTTTTCCTGTCTGGCAACAGAACAAAGATTATGGCCACTCTAAGGTGTCCTTATTAAGCACTTATTAAGTTACTGAAGAAAAAACAAAAGTGCTAGTTGCAGTGTAACTATTTACTAAGGCATTACCCATGAGTTGGGGATCATTATTTCTTTCTTTAATAATTTACAGAAGCATCCTTTCAGGTTCCGGTACTTTGATATTGTTGTACACAGTATTTACAGGTGCTTTCATCATAGTCTGAATATCCATAGATAATCCAAAACAGTTCAAATTAATGGATCTCAATCAAGACTAAATGTTGTAGCAATGTTGGCCAATTGCATTAAATATTATGTAACCTTCTTTAGGAAAAAATATTCTTTATATCAGATATACAGTGTTTTATTTTAACTAAGCTCTGAAAAATTTAGTCGAACTGTAATCACTCCTGTTCATTATATGTCCATTAAAAACATACTAAACTACAGTTCTACTATTGATTTGTCATCATGCTGCAGGCCTTACGGAATCTGCAAGCAACAGTAATCAGAATCCAAATTTAGATGTCAGAGGTGCAGTACAGAAGTACTTCAGTGAGCTTTCTTTGAAATTATGCTGCAGCTTGCGAGTATTGACGGAGAGTTTCTCGCATATGCACGGTCAGACAGTTAAGTGACCTCATGGGCAACAAGCTTTATTAAAACTGCTCCTAATTTCCCTTAAATGAACTTCAGATCAGACAGTCTGATGTGAGCCGATGGCTCAACACTCCAGTGTACAAAGGGTCAGACACTGTAAGCTGCACTACGCCATCACACTTTAAATCTATGGTAATGTTCTGCGACTGAAGTTAATGTATAAGTCAGTTAATTTTTAATGCCAGTTTAAGCTCAATTCTGAAGTTATCATCATCATCATCAAGCACTGACACTTTGCTTCATTAGGCTTTTTGCAAGAACACTCAGGGTCATTTGAGATTTGCTGGCATTAATAACGATCTCTTACTATGTGTTCCCTTTTGAAAGTTTTATAGTTCTCTACAGTCCCTTATAGTTTTACAGGGTGATAATGTTAAATTTATAAATACCTTCTATCTAATAAATCTGGAATAGCATTTTCTATTTGTAGATTCATTTGAAATACAAGTGCATGAAGCAAACATTGCATAAAAAAAAACATTTTAGTTGCAAAAAAGCCGCTTCACTGTGCAGCCTGACACCATGAATAAGGAGCATGAATAATGATGTTGCACTGCCCAAAAATAAGAGTCAACAAGTTCAACATTGGTGTCTTACTTGACACGAATCCCCTTGCAACTGAGCGTTTTATGTTCATGTGAGAAGAAAAAGTTGCCTAGTAAATGTGTACATCAAATGATGCATGAGTTTTATATGCAGTTTAGGGATATTTCTTTAGATTAAAAAAGGAACAGCGTGAGGAATTATCCTTCCGTCTCAAAGTTGCTCTCGCCTTATCATTCTCTTTTCTTTTTTTTTCCCTTGTCAAATCCCTATTTGAAGACTAAAAACGGGATGTTGCAAGCCTTTGTTGCTGTTTCCAGCATTTGATATGTGTGACTGAAAGCATAGCTTATCCTCTCCTACTGGAGCATTCAAAGCACAAGCATTGTCTTGTGTGCTTTTGTGTTGTGTGTGTCTGCATGATGAAAACAGCGAGAGATGAGGAAGTGACTGTGCCAAGCTAATGCCACATGGGGAGGCAATGTGTCTATCAAAACTAATACTCACCTCTACCAAACTGCTTTGCAAAATTCCAGTAATTTTCATTTAATCATGTAATGTACACTTTCAGGAGTTTGATGATGTACTGCACACAGTGAAAAATTGCTTATTTCTAGCACCGGGACACCATAACATTAATGTAATCTTCCCACTTTATTTGTAAATCTTCTGTAAGGTCTCAGGCTTTCCTCTGTGGCTACTTCCCCATTTCCAACCATATAATACATGCATCTAATTAACATGTTCATAAACTAAAGAGAAAAAACTATTTCAAGTGCATGACGTCTTGTTTTAACACACACTGTGTTCAAATAACTGCTACATTTTCATCAATTCAAGTGTGGCGAGTTGCACATTCATCACCAATTAAATGATTTCCAAAATGAATATGCAAAGCTTTAGCAGCACATTAATTTTCTATTCACTATCTGCTGTGCTATTAATTTACAGCATAAGTGATTTGTGATACCCAGAGAGGAAAAGGAAACATTTCTAATCATCCCTAAGGTGATAACTGTGCAGTATGAGCATACTGCAGTTAGAATTAGGCAAAATTCCAAGTCAGCTCTCCAGGGCAGGACTAATCATGTTTCTTTATTATTCCCCTAAAAGCAGTGGTGCAATATAAGTTACAATACACAATGATGCCTCTCTGTATGCATCCATGTAGCAGTCTGAATAATAATTCCATTTCGTGGATTAATGCCTATTTTCTGGTTCTTGGTGTTTTAGCTTAATGTCCAGAAGAAAATCAAGAGCTTCTTTCATAAAATATAAAGTGCATAAACATATAAGATACTTTAATTAATGCTGAAGGTATCTCGATGAACCTCATGTGGATTTATGCTCTGCAACTTTATTTCAATCAATGAATAATTCAGACTGATAAATTTGCACAATGTTGCATCAGAAATATAATAATAAAAAGGAATATTCCTTGAAGTAGAAATAACCCAGCATAAATGTTTCAGTGCATTCCGGGTGCTAGGTTTCCATATCCAGGCAAGGCCACTACTGACATAAGGGGTTGCTTGCTCCTCACACTAAAATCAGGCTCTAAAATATTTGAATAATGGAATAACAGAGTCTTCCTTTCACATCGTCAAAGAGAGTTTCTGTCAAGTGGGAGACAGAGAAATCCAGTCAGTGAGAGACAGAAGGAGAACTTTGGTCAGCATCCACCCTGACAGGAATGACATTTCTATTCTTGTTTGCTTGACAGAAACCTATTGTTACTGGCTTTTCACACTGGTTAATGCGCACCATTTCTATCAAAGAACATAAGCTTGATATTTATATCAGTCAAAACAATCGCCGACTGTGCTGAAGCAAAATGCTAAATAAGTTACTTTACGTGTCTTTCTTTCCCAAAATGACATTTGTGTTTGACAATATCCCATAAATAACTGGTAGGTTCTTTAGAGGTCATCGTTTCAAATTGATTTACTAGTGTTTTTCAGAAAATGCTATAA
The DNA here is from genome assembly GCF_963969265.1 of Rhamphochromis sp. 'chilingali'. Lineage (NCBI taxonomy): Eukaryota > Metazoa > Chordata > Actinopteri > Cichliformes > Cichlidae > Rhamphochromis > Rhamphochromis sp. 'chilingali'. The sequence continues at coordinate 31,586,929 of NC_137940.1, forward strand.
AAAAAAACTTTTTTCCTGAAAGTTCAGTACAGTTTTCGTTTTTGAGATATGTTGACTTTGTGAACTCTTTAGAACAGCCACATACACTCCCACGGATTTGTGCATTCAGTGCTTTTGGGTGTGCTCAACACTTAGCTTGAGTGCATGAGGCTAGAGAACATGGAGGAATGGAAATGCAAAGGATAGCTAATGGAAGTACTGTTCTTTAACATATTCATTTTTAAAGAGATAGCTTGCCTATGAAGAGCAGCAGCAGCGGTATCAAAGCCAGGGTGCCTGAAAGCCATTACAATAACAGTACATTTTCACAGATTATTTATTAATCTGACAATGAAAGGTGCAAGAAGCTACCTTGGAGGAGACATTGTCCTACCTTTCTGTCTTCTGGAGGAAGATGGAGTGACGGTATACACCTGAAAAGCCTCTTTTCACCTTGCACCCTTTCTGGTTGGTTTTCATTGTTGCTGCTGTCAGATCTGACAGACCTAAAACACTCGAGACAACAGTATCCTCCACACATATGCCCTTACTGGTTTTCTGTGAGATCTTGGATGGACTGTTAGAGATGTTAAATAAACTTGTGTGTCCTTGATGGCTGACTTTGAAAGCTTCCGTGTTACTTCAATTCCTTTTGAACACATTTGATCTTCAGAAGGTTTTGTTTTTGGAGTGAGTAAGTAGGTTAGAATTGCCTTTGCTAAAACCAATTTAAAATCTGACACAGACAGTCCCCTTTATTCCCCTTACTTCAAATTTAAAAGAACATACTATTCCTAAAATAATACTCTTAAATGCACTTGAGGGCTAGAACCTGCAGTGCATGGAGCATCTGCATTAGGACACAACAAAAGGATCTTCAGTAAAACCTACTCATATCAAATACAGAAAGCTTGTGAGTTCACTAAGGTCACGTAACTAGTGGCCTCAGTGAACCACTGTAAAAAAATTAAGTACAAAAGCAACCGAACAATTTCGAATTGTTTTTTAAATAAAGAAATATCACAGGTGGGTAGCACTGAATAAATCAGATGGTCCACAGATTAAGCATTTCAGAAAGACTTTTTTTTCTTAACCCTTTCATTAAAGCCAGGTTTTGGTTTTTAGACTGGCCCACAGTTACTGTCCATTCAAATATGAGGCCTATGGTATAGGTTAAGAGTTTACCACCATCGGGAAAGAAACTCCAGTTGTTGATATTCACAAGCATATTTCACACACTTTACATACTCTATTCTCCCTCCCAAGCTAAGGACAATATTATACAGGACCAGCAGCTATGGTGGTTGAGGAATTAATAGAGTTCTGGTGTTGTCAGTGCTGCTGTATTTTTACTGGACGTGCTGCTGTGGCTTGTGACTAAAACTGAGTCTGATTACATTTGATAGAGGGTGAAGAAAGAGAATATGTACACAGAGGCACGCGATCAAATTATCTGCAGGGGACTTGTCAGCACAGAGAATCACCGTATCTTGGTCAAAGTGATGTTGTTTAAAGTAATCTGAGAAATACAGAAAGGTCTTGGTAGCTAGGCTTTAACTTGCTCACATATATTCACTAGGTAGAGCAGGGTGAGGATTGTGATGCTATGAATTTTTATTTGATTGTATTTTTCAAAATAGAATGAGTGCAGAGCCTGCCCCGTAACCTTGCTTTCACCACATTATGTGTTTTGTCTATGTACACTGAATGCTTGATTTCATCCTAGCCCCATCCGTCAACAAATCAGGATCCACTGAGGGTGTCAATGAATAACAAAGGTCCATCTTCGAGCAGATTAGGTGTCAGCTAACTTCTGCTCCGCCCCACGTGCCATATAGAAGCCTCGGGGGGCTTGTGTCCCGAGAATGATGGGTAATAAAAATGAATCATAGGTGAAGGCCAGAGACAGGGTGCTACAGGAGGAGTCTTGATGCATTAAACAGGAACAGTCGATAAGTCCTCTTGTGATAATAGAGCATACAGGAGCTGCCGCCAAGCCATTTAACGCTTGTCAATCCAAACCACAGAGGGCTACAAAGGTGTTCCTGAAAATGTTTCATTTGGCAGGTTAGAAATTATTAACTTTCAAACTGTTTAAATCAGAACAAATCTGAAACTGTTTATTCATCTGATAAGAAATTTGTGAAACCTGGAACAAAATTAAGGTGCAAAATCTTCCTTTTTTGTTTTTTGCAAAGTACACCATTAGTGACAAACAACAACAACAAAAAGGGATGGAAAAAAAGCAGTTGTGATTTTCTTATGCTGGTCTGAGTTACTTTGGTAATTAACAACAACACAAACCAAGTGCTGTGTAGCAATAAGATTTAGAGCTCTGTGACTTTACACTCCTAGTAGTTAATTGCTTCTGATCTCACTTCCTTCGGTCATCATTCTGAGGAATGCTTTCTGCAAGCGTAAAAGCCACTTCCTAGTTCCACCTTTCAGGAATAATTACCTCCACTGCACACTGATGGATATATTAGGAACAGAGGCTAAGAAAAATCCACTAATCTTATGCTTTCTTAGAACCACACTGGATTTTTGCAGCACGTCACTTTATACATACTCTCCGACTGCAGAATTGGATGTGAATCAAATTGGCCCACAGCAATGAAATCTGTTGTGGAATGTGTCACTTCCTAGGAAGTAAGTACATCAGTTACATCAGTGTAGCCTCTAATTGAATGGAATATGTCACTTTTGGACAGCTTTTGGACCCGATGGTTTTGCATAATTATATTAATATGATGGCTATTTACATGACCTTATACAAAGAGCGTGAGGCTGCCATAGCAAGGTGACAGGGCGTACTAATTACTGTCAAACACAGTCAGCTGACCTGTAAACAAATGCACAATGTTACATATTTGAACTCTCGGTGATCTCTGCCCCAGGTCTACATGGTAAAATCTACACACTGGGTCTAGGACACGTAAAATTAGTTCAAGAGATCAATGAATGATGGAAAAATTATATAGAAGGAATGAGGGAATCAAAAAGAGTTTGGGCTTTATGTTCTGACAAAATGCAGATGAAATTACCTGGAGAGCTGGATACAATCAACTTTAATGGAAAACATTACAGAAACTCTTCACTCACTTTGCATTTCAGATAAAAAAAAAAAAATCAAGTTTTTGCAGGTTTTATTTTCCATTGAAATGAAGTGTTTCTCCCTGAATTACTTCTACTTTTGGCTTAGTTAGTGACAGAGGTTTGGGGGTTTTTTCAATAAAAGAGAACAGCATAGAAGAGAAAACAACAATGTTCAATGTAAGGGCCATTACATTACAAAAAATAGCTTAAAAAGAAAGAAAAACAAACAAAGCAGCAGTCCGGGATTTCTGTACAACGTTTTCAATAGCAAGAGGCCAAATAATGTGGTAACAACAATACAGGCGATTGATTTGTTACGTTGCTGTTAATGCAAACTTTTAGTAATTAGCTGTAGAAATGGCTCAACATGATATTCCTCTCACACATTCCCACATTAAACATCTTTCTATTTCTGGCTTTGCCCATGTTGAGACAGGGAAAAAAATGTATTTATATCTGTGTGTAAGAGTATGTTCCCAATACAAAAGCAAGTCATTACCGCGCATTGTGGTAAATCAAAATTATGGTATTAGGGTTGTTGTTGTTTTTTTTTCTATTTATGTATTTTCAATTACTCATTTTATTGTCTTCCACTGTTGTGGGAGATTCTTTACTGTTGCTGCAAAATGACGGCTGTAAATAAAAAGTAAATGATCCATAGAGTCTCAGTTTATTTAGTGACATGTATAAACTGCAGTTTACAGGTCAGAAATGAAAGCTGATTTAATAAAAACTGAAAAATAAAACTTGCTGTTGGCAATGTTTGCTGTTGTGTTAAGCAATTATATATTAATAATTTACTATCAATTTGACATAAGGTTAGCGCAAACTTTTAAAAGAGTGATACGCACTACCTTGTTTTCCCCTTAGGAAGCTAAGGTAAACCCAGACAAGAGGTTTGAATGTAGAGTAAGTATTTCGTGAACTACTGTTGCTCATATTCACTCCTGTTGATTTATTTTTGAAGTCTTCTCACTGTTGTCAGTGAAAAGAAAAATCAATTTCTAAAGAAAAATCAATGCCAATTCCCTTCCCTCTGGGCTTGTCTCTAGCTTACAGTATATGGAACAAGTGCAATGGAAGTAATGATCTTGTTCTTCTGGCTACACTACCACAGTTTTTTGACCGTCTGAAAGTGCTCTTGAGGTCTCCTGTGGAATAGGCTCTGAGATTTGAGTTCGCTCAAATTAGTGTAAATTACCCCAACTCTTCCCTCTCTCGCCTCACAGAGAGTCCCTTCATTTTGCAGCCAGCATAAAGTGCTGCAGTGAGACAAGACAAGATCACACAGCCAATCAATTTAAACATTTCGGCTTCCTTGATTACATTTTATTTATTTTTTTCGTTTACAACGTTAAGATTGTAATCACATGTTTACCGGATGATTGGTCCCAGCTGCAGGTATCATATTTTTAACTTCACGTGACACGTAAAGCATCATTAAATTTTTAGCCTTTCATAGCTCCACTATGGAAATTAAGGGGAAAAGGTGATATAGTGTGTCTTAATTATATGAATTTTGCAAGACAGGGCTTATAGTAACAGCAGCTCCAATAAATATTAAAAGTATGGTGCTGTTTGTGCTCTGAGAGGCAGAAGCAGTTGTTGCCTGTGTGAGAATGACCCCTGATATGCATGTTTTCGAGACAATAGGAGAATAGGGGTCCCAATTTGAGCGGCAAAGTATTGATGTTGGCATATTTTGTTGTCTTGCTTTTGTTTATCCTTTTTTTCCAAAAACCCCAAATTAATATAGAATGTGCATATGTTTTTAATATGGACTCCTGGCTGTGTCAAGCAGTGTTGATAAAATGCAATCTTTCTGCAGAGGGCAGCTGTGAAAGCCACAGGGAGCAAATAAACAGATTCATGAATACAATGCATACTCAAACAAATAGCACCATCTTCTGAATACCAAAAATGGTAGCAACTACCCTCTGCTTTGATTTAGTACCACGACGTTTATTTTCATCCATTTATATTCCATTCTTGCTTTGTAATCACCGTCAAGATGCTTTTTCTTGTTCTCTTCTTAAATCTGACTGAACTATTATGCAATTTATAAACCCAAACACAGTCTTATTTACAAAACTTGTTTGATTTTGTTCTTTTTCGAGCTATATATTTTTCCATCAAGCTCGCAGCCATGTTCCATACTTTTGATGTGATGACAGTTTACAGAAGGGGGAAGATAAGAAATAATCCTGGATTAATTGAGTTGAAGACCTATATGAATGTTAGCCCACACTTATCTGTCTTCTTTTGAAGCAACAGTTGATAATATCTTTAGCTCTCTCTCTTCCTCCTGTCTATATCCCTCCCATTCTCCATCTCTCCCTGTCCTTCTTTTGGCTTCTCACTGCTTTAATCACAAGGGGGCCACAGGCAACTTCTGATGGGCCGTGGCTGTATTGCTGTCACACTGTTTCTTCCCCCTCAGCTCACGCCATGCCTCAGCCAGAGCCAGAGCAAGGACACAACCCCTTCAGGCGACCACCACCCAAATCTGAAGGGATGAAGCACATGTTGCCACAGATAAACCACTGTGATCAATCTCATGGATGCGCAGCGAATCACTGGAGCGAAAGGCTTTGAAAATCAAGCCTTGTCCCTGATGTGCCCAGCAATGATTATGTGGTCAGTGGTGCCAAAGGCAACCAGCAAACATCAAGGAACTTGATGCAGCGGGCCTGTCAGTTCTCAACACTAATTAAACATACACAAGTATCCCAGTGATATGATGCCAGCAGGGCAAAGGCTGACATCCTTTGGTGTTTAATAAGTTGAAAATCCCAATCGCCAATGAACTTATATTATTAAGAGGTTATAAATTGTTATCAAACATCAAGGTACGACTTTCGAGATGGACACTGTAAGACCTGTCAGTTGTACAGGTTTCTCACCAGAGGTGGGACCAAGTCATTGTTTTGCAAGTCACAAGTCAAGTCTCAAGTAATGTCAGGCAAGTCAGAGTCAAGTCTCAAGTCACTGGTGTAAAAGTCCGAGAGTAAAGTCACAAGTCTGAAACTTTGAATTTCAAGTCCTTTCGAGTCTTTAAAAAAAGAAACGAAAAAAGAATGTCGCAGTTATATGCTAAATGTAAATATTAGACCATGTGATTTTTAAATCTGTGTTTTTCTGAACACATGACAAAATAGTGAACTTAGAAAATATACACAAATTGTTAAAACTGCACCTCTATAAAATGCAGCTCAATTAAACTTAGCTCCAAGAATAATTTTCATCGACAGTTCTGAGATAATCTGCATGTTACTCTTGGATGCGCTTGTAGGACCGGCTTTAAAATCGCATGACAAAAATATCATACACATTTAAAAAAAACTGTATCACCAACGTAGCCTGGACAACGTTTGCTAGTTAGATGAAGTCAGCTATCTCATCGTAGCAAAAGAGAAGCACCATCTACCGTTCTTTATGCAATTTCAACTGTCCAAAGTTGGAAGTTGTTCCATCTCTGTCTGTGATTCTCTTCTTGCATGTTTTGCATATTGCATTTTGTTATTTTGTTGACTACTTCATAGTTTATGTACCTGAAAAAAACAACTACTTGCAGCATTTTTGAGGGTTTTTTTTTTCTTTTTAAAAAAAATCTGGTTAATTTGATTGGCTGTGCTACAGCTCACGCACACATACGTACAGAGTGTGGTTTGAATAAACGAATGAATGAATTGAATTAATGGTGCACACTTTCTATATAATATGCGTGTTAAATTTTACATTTAGGGTGAAATATATCAAGCCTTTTCAAGGAAACCGGTTCAAGTCCAATTCAAGTCCCAGGTCATTGGTGTAAAAGTCCAAGTCAAGTCACAGTCTTAGAACATTTTTTCAAGTCAAGTCTAAAGTCATAAAAAGATTAATGACTCGAGTCTGACTCTTTTACGTCACTGACACAAGACAGATGCCAATTATCAGCGCCAGAGAAGACATCGCGAACGCTTCCTGGCCATCCAGTGTAGATGTCTGTGAAACTGTTGGGAAGGCAACGTGAACATTTTATTTGTACTGTATAATCTGCAGTTTCTGACAGAAATCAGCAACTATCCTTTGAAGCACCGCTCCTCTAAAACAGCAATAAGGATAATTATTAGGTTATTTACATTATTATGTAAATAACAAAATAACTTAAAGCAAAAATTGGGAAACGTAAAGTCCGAAGTCTTTATATTAAGGGCCATCAGTCAAACAATATTGTTTGCTCTGGGTCTAAACAGAGCGCGTTGTGTGTGAAGTCTTCTTTTGCGCATGCGGGCCGCTTTGAGCGTTCACACTAGAGCGTGTTTGCTGTCGCATTTTATTTGTAGTTTGAACAAGCAGACAAAAAAATCGGATTTGATCAAAAAATCGGAATTGAGCATTAAGACCTGCAGTGTGAACGTAGGCTAAATGTTACTGACTTAACATATCTGATAACTTAAACAATAAAAAAAGAAGTTAGGAAAGTTAAGAAAGGGTCAGAATTTTGAATTTTATCAAATTCAGTGTTAGATAATATCCAATATGTTATCTGCCATTTGTTTTCACAGTCAAATTTGCACAGGCTAAATTCCATTGAACTCTAATTAGTTTAAATAAGAACTCTTTTCTCAATTTTCTATTTTTCGTAGTTGAGATTCTGTTAAAAACAATCTGTTGTTAAAGCAAACAGATATAACACCTTCCAAAAACAATTCAAAAACCTTTTTTTTTCCCTTCTTTCCAGTACAGTTGATGTCCTCAAGATCATATAGACCAAACAAATGCAACATGAATGAAATACTAAAAAATGCCTTTAGAATTTTCAGGATTTTGATGTAGATTCAGCAAATCCTAAATGTAGCAACATTTGGGACAACCTTGCATCCGACCTATTCTTTGGAGACCTTCCACATGTTTTACCACCACTGTGGTACCCCAGGAACCCCCCTGTTCAATCCAGTATTTTTCGTCAGGGACTGGAAGCCGCCATTTAAGCTGCAAAAAGGAAACAGTGTAATTTTTGCATTACAGAAGAGTTGAACAGCAGTTAAAGTTTCTTTCTGCATATTTATGAATTGTCCATTACAAAATGTGAAAGACATGGCAGCAACTGTTGTGTGACACAACTGAGCTCATGCTGATGATTTTATGGTGCGCCAATGCATCGACCGTATGGAAAGCTGTCAGCGCCAATGAGCTGGTTCTGACTCTGGATATACTTTATTGGCACTGTCAACAAGTTGATTAACACTGCTATTAGCTAACTACCACTCTCCAGCCATCATAAATATCATCTGTTAGGCTATAATTTGAAATGATATGAACCACATGTTGGTCATAAACCATGTATGGATACCAGCTTTGATGTTTGGGGTTTATATTAATATGAGTTTTTATTTAAATCATATAACTTCAAATCTAAATGTTCATTTTGAGTATTTTTGTCTGAACTGATTTCACTTTATCTTACAAAAATGCAGGTTAGTTGGAACATTTAACACATTATGTGTTGATCAACAGGGTAGTTTTGAAAGGTAGGAGATCATTTTCTCCTTTTCTGCTGTCTCCATCTACAATAATCACTTTCTGTCTTGTACTTAGCACAAACGCTCTTGCGACACTGAGCATATTCTTTCCCTATCCTATTTTTTACCACATTTCCTTTGAAAAACAACAGTGTGAGAACATTGTTGCATCTATACACTTCATGTTGCACTGAACGTCAAAAATTTAAGCTATGATATGATTCTCAGTCAGCATCGGTTATCATATGACATAGTCTAGGGAGTGTGCGAGGCTCTGAAAATACTTCAAAAATAATCCTTAACATAATCTTGGAACAGAAACAGAATCTGCAACTGATGTCTGCCAGACTCCCAAGACCTAAAGAAAGAATACAGATAGGTTTCTTGAGCTTTTGACATTTTGATATTTGTAAATTCGAGGTTGGTATATTTTACTTAATATCAAATGGCAGTTTTAGTATTGCAGTTCAATCAGACTGGACTTCCAGATAAGCTTTTGCACTTGCACTGCTCTTAAGCTTTATAGTAAGGGCTTCTTTCAGATATAATTTTCCTCTTCAAAACCTTCTAGAACTTTAGTTATTAGTCCAATATGCAAATCAGCCTTTGACTTGTCAAAACTGACATTTTGTATCGTTCTACCACCCTTTACATTCTATGACCATTTCAAGGATACAGAATAATAAATATTAATACTGCTAAATAATTATCGAAAAACTCAGCAGCAGTATTCGCAAAATCCCAGCTGGCCAGAGCTTCCCAGGAGGTGGAAGAAAATATTTTTTTAGTTATGTTGATTCCGTGAGAGTATCATTGTACCTTTGCACCTAAAATGTGTGTTATGTGAATGCAGGTAGCCAATTGCTTTATCAGGTTATTTGCAGCTATGACCTGTCACTCATGACCGTGTAGGCGGGCTGAGGACCTGTTGCGAGCTACAATCTGAAACAAAGTGCAGTAATGCCATCTATCATTCTCGTGCACACACTTTGCCAGATGCTCACCTGCACTGCGAACACGCTCTTGTTCTGTGATGCCTCTGACCCTGTAGTTAAGTAAGGCTAACATTGTGTGATGTGTTTTGGGATTTTTCTTCCCCTTGATCTGGTGATGCCACCTGCATAAATTAGAGCTGTGTTCCTTGGCTTCCTAACAGAAACCCATACTGGCTGCCATCCAGCTCAATCACATTGATTTTCCATAACAATATGAAGAACACTGTTCACTGCTAAGGATTAATGAATTGCATCTTCAGAGTCACTTTGGCATTCCTAATGAAGGTGGATGAATATCCCTGCACAGACCAGCTGTGTTTGAATTGGTGCTGACTGTGCCAGGGCACATCCATGGTGAAGCTGAAGAAAAAATACAAATAATTCGCAGACTCATAAATCTTCCTTTGGTCTGTCAGATCATTTTAGTAAAAACATATGATTCAAAGTGTGACATTTATCATCATCAGAACCACGGCCCTTAATCCTGTTTCTCCCCTCCTCCTCGTTTCTTGATCTGAAATGAACACGGTTGCTGATGGTAGAATCAATTCAGAAACCAGTTCTGACATTTGTCTGTGGCTTAGCCGTCAGTTGCAATATATCTGATCTGGCAAGTAAATATTAACAAATAACAGTGGGATGATCTCATTGTGTTATTAATGTTATTGTTATCACTTTTTTTGGGTTTTTTTTTTACATGAAAAAGTAAGCCCAAAATATTTTAAAAGCAGGAGTGGAAAAGTAAAAGAGCTAAGTGCAAACATATGTCAAAACACAAAATATTATATAGTAAAACAGAAAAAATCTTGCTGTTGCTTTGTTGGGATCAGTTTGCTTTTTATCTTACACGGATTAAAGAAAATATGAGGTTGGTTTCAGCAAGCGATAGGGCAGCCAATGAGCAAGAGTGTACAGAGTACCACTAGCTAACAACAACAAGAAAGAAGCTACTGAAAACATTTTAGAATATTATAATCTACTTTGACAATTAATATCTTTATGTTTACTCCCAACTGTAAAAAGCATAGCCAAATTGCAAAGTCAGCCAGTCTGCCTTTATTGTCAAATAAATATGCTCATTTTGTCTTATCTGTGAATCAGCATCAGTCTCACTACATTTACAGGTAACTGCCCTGTCCCCTCACAGCAGGCCCTGGATTTGAATGCACCAGCCAGCTGGGGCCTTTCTGTGTGGAGTTTGCATGTTCTCAGTTTGCCTGCATGGCTTCTCTCTGGGAATGCAGGCTTCCTCCCACGGTCCAACACATGCTTGTTAGGATAATTAATGATTCTAAATTGGCTATAGGTGTGAATTTGAGCGTAAATGGTTTCCTGTCACTCTGTCAGCTCTGCAAGAGACTGGTGATCATCTCTGCTTTTGTCTTATGATAGCCAAGATGTGGGAGCAGCGAGTCTCTTTCAAAGGGTGGAAGCACATTTACTCTGCTAGAAACAGACTAGCATTTACCCCCCGGGTTGTCAAAAATCTGCATTAGCAAACTACAGAACAACCTGCATCTATCACCTGCATCCATCGTTCTGCTATTAGGCTAAGATACAATTGACTGTTACAATCAATGTCTCCTTGCTGTGCCTGGAATCCATAGTCCTATTCTCAGTGCTGAAGTATCAGTGCTATTTAGAGTCTGTTCTTATACTCCTATATTATTCCTTCCTGATTCAGTAGCATCTGTGCAGCTAAAAATAAATACCAGACCCGTCCACTTCTAACAAGATACTTTAGAGGAGACGTGACTACAGATATGGGGGTTTTGCTATATATGTTTGGTGTGAGCCGTGAGTGGAGCAGATAATGTGAGTAAATTAACCTGCACTGACTGCACTGTGCACAGTTGATACACTGAAACACAATTAAAGGTTATGTAGGATTACCTAAAATGGCCCTGCTTCTGGTAAATCTTGTGAATTATTAGAAAACCCAGTCTAAATAAGCAAATAAGCAATAACAACAAAGAAATGCATAAAGTCATGAAAAGTGGGAGTAAGAGAAGGAAGGAACTGACAGCTGTAAGTCCAGGGAATGTTCCACAAAGCCCAAGAACAATATTCTACATACAGATTAATACTTTTACTCTGTCACACGTGTCTATGTTAGTGCTGTTAGGAGCTCCATGACCCTTGTGCTGGTGCTATGCCAATAGCAATCCTTTGAGTTTTTGCTTATGTAAAAAAACAACTCATTGGCACCGTCGCCATGTTTCGATCACGGTTAAAAACTGGAAGTGACCTTATCTACGTCACTGTGCAGACTTTATAATATCTCAGCGTAACATTGGTTTTTCAGGATGTATCTCTTGATTCCCACAGCAGCCGTTTCAACACATTTAGCGGGACAACTTATTACGGAGAGGTTCATACATTTTTCTTTGTGATGAATAGATTAATGAAATGGAAATGAGAAAAACTTGCTTTGACAAGTTGTCCCTGATAGACTGGGCAAGAAGTGGAAAGGAACAATTTTCTATCTTGACATCAAAGTACAGACTCAAGCAACATGTAAGATTGAACTGCTGCTGTGGGATATGCAATAAGAAGCAACAGTATACCTGATTTTTTTTTCCTTTTTTTTTGGGGGGGGGGGTTCCTCTAAAGAAATTGTTCACCTGACTTTTCTTTTAATTTAAAAGACTGTGTGTGTATAAATTGATTCGCCAATTTGCCTACATGGTGCAAATCATGAAGGGAATAGTCCCCACCGGTCTTTCATACCTCATCCTGATTACTTTTGTGTTGTCACATAAGAAGGGTCCTGTGGGGAGATTGCAGCAGCCCTGCTGACCTCCAGCTCCCACCCTCGCAGCTGATTCTGATAACAATTAATTCACTGAATCGGAATCTCTGCCTGACATCCATTCCCATTTCAGACCACCAGTTATGTGAACATTGACTCAGGAATAATCATTTGTTGAACTTTCACACTGGCTTTCTTGATAAGCAAACCTTTGAATTATTTTTCTGCTTGACTGTCCCTGTGAAATAGCTCTTGGCTAATGTAAGCCTGTTTTCAGATACAGTGAGCTGGATCTGTGGCTACAGAAGCGGCACTGCTATGCTCATAAACACTGATCTGGTGGGTGAAAAAGTGCTGTACAAGTTGCATTTTAATAGACATATACTGGTACAAAATTGTAAAGTGCAGAAAACTGTTGCCTGAACAGCAAGCAATGGGAAAGAGAGAACTTTTTTCTGGGGGGGGGGGGGGTTTCTGTTGTGAAATAACTCACTGCAGCAAGAGTGCGCTTCACTCAAGAGACTTGGAATAGGGAGACAACAACAACATCAATGTGCAGAGCATGGAGCTTGACCATGTCAGCTTCTCTGTGGGTTAAGAAGATGCACAGGACACTAATCCAAGTGGTACAGTAACACACATAACAGACACAGATAAACTCCTTTCTCAGAATATCCCTCCTAATCTCTGTACTCTGGTCCCAAGAGGAATCAGAGATGATACAAGCAATAGGCAGGTTGTATTTCACAGAAAATGACAAGTCTTTTTCTCTTCACTCATCTCTCCGTCTTCACACAAATATACACTCTTCCCTCACACTCTCCCTTTCTTCCAGTATTTTCAGTAAACATGATAAAAGTGTTAAAAAACACAGCTCTAAATCCAATTTAAGTAAAAAAAATGTAAAAGAAAAACAAAACAACAAAAATAAGATGCTTTTTAAACAGAATTCACACAAAATGCAACGGGTGGCCTTTTCGAGTATGTATGTAATTTAATTTCTAACAAGCATGACATCACTTGCAAGAAGCTAAAATAAAAGGGAGAAAACATGGAGGAGACCTGCATGGAGGCTTCATCCCAAGTCGCCCCAAACTGGCTGGAACCAGCGTGAAACATTGCTCACAGGCAAACGAGATGAGGCACGGTTGGAACTGAAGGCAAACAAATCGACTCTCCACACTTGCATATGCTGTGTTTCTCTGCAACAGCCATGTACACTCCCGCATGCACAGAGACATACAACAAGAAAGGAAACAAGGGGCACAGCTCTGCCTCGGGCCACCTACATGATACCCTGAACCATGTGTGGCTTTGTGTGCCAAATTTGAAATGTCTAACATTCAGGTCAGAACAGGAAAGTACATCTATCTTCTCTCTGTCAGGGCCAAGCATTGATGGATGACCTGGCCTGTTGAGTTGTGGTGGCCAGGTGACAGATCTCCATTAATAAACAGATTGCAGGGCTTCACTCCTTTGTGTGCCATCAACAAGAGGTGCTCTTCTTTATTATTTCCGTGCCACAGATAATAAATACTCATAAACCTAATGACGCCTGATTACTGCTGCAATCTTTGGCTCATTAGGCTGATTAGCTGCAATTGTGCAAGTCTGTGGATGCTGGATATTTAAATATACTCTCCCGGTGCTTTGTATGTCTACAGTATTTAGGGTTAAATGACAGATATACTTTGGGCTCCTTTGACAGAACACTAAATACAACAGTTTACTGTTAACATCGCTATTACATCGCTGTCTTACTATATGTTTTTTAGCAACGCTGCATCTTCACTGACCTTCAACCCTGATAGGGTTGTGTGTTTTGCATCAACAAGGGTGTTCTGTAGTAAAACACTTCAATCATATTGCCTTCCATGCACAGCTCTGGTGCATGTCTCTTAATTTACAGTCCTTGGTGGTGGAAAAATGTCCTTCAATGTCAGTGTGAGCCTTCTGTGTCCACAGACAAATCAACAGAGCGGGTGGAGTCACTGACCTCAATAATTTAGTGCATTACTCTAGACATTTTCAGATGCTGCGGAAAGTGCCCATTTTCCTCAAATTGAGCCTTGGCCCCTCCTGTTTATTACCGGTTTGTGACCCACGCTGGGCCCTGCTGAGCAGGGGTGGAAGCAGGAGGTGGAGTTACAGCAAACAGGGGTCGTAGCAATGACATCATGAATCTCTACATCAAACAAAACTGCCTGAAAGCTGTTAGAGCAAGTAAAACTTTCTAAAGTCCCTAAGGTAATAGCCTGAGAGTCAGCACTGATTAGACTTGCCATATTTATGACAAGTAAAAAATAAACTCGAGAATATTTTACAGTGATTCATGCACTTGCATTCTCTTTCCTTTGTTACTCAGTAGCATTGTCCTGAATTAGCTTTTACATTTCAAGTTTTCAGTCTAAAGGAAAAAAGCATATAAAGAAATAGTGAAAATTCCATTCTGCTGAGTCCATTTTCAATACAAAACAACATTTTATTTTTGCCATTACTTGTTAAATATTAGTTTGGCTATCCAGTCTGTCCACAGACAGAACGAAAACATATTACATTTCCCAAATAAGGACCAGGAAAGGAAAGTTTAACAGTTTCACGTTAATAAGAGTAATGACACTGCATACAACCTAGAGCATTATGCATTTTCCCTCACATTTACACAGGCACACCGTTTTATCATGTGTTACATCCTAATAACAGAAACCGCTAATTTATTCATCTCTTACCCTTTAATTTGTATCTGTGATATCACTTTTCAGGACACCTTTTTTTCATTACCTGTAGACCAAACTTTACAGTAAAGTCTTTGCAAGCGTCTTTCTTTGGGTGGTACCTTATGCGCTCTGATTTTGAGTGCCGTTTTGTGTATGTTAAAATTTGCAAGTCTGTCATCTGCCAAAAAGAAAAAAAATTAACAGACATTACTCGACGACGCCACGCTCCCAGTGGACCATACAAAGGCAGGTAGGTGTGTCATTCCACAAAAATACTTTTAAGTGCATAAAAATCCAAGATTTTTGTTTCCACTTAGAAGAAAAAAGTGTTCCAATCATACTAAACAACTTAAGACTTGTCAGATTATTGTCAACATCAAAATGCTCCATCTTTAAACATGAGAAAATGCACACTGGTAATTTAATGTAATGTATCTGAACCTCAAGCTGTCTGTGCATTTTATGTATATTCAAAATATCATTAAGTTCCCCATTTTGTAACATAGGAATGTATGATCTCCATTCACAACAACAAAAATTCTAACTTATTAGCGTTCTTGTTGTAAACACATCAACAGCTCAGAATGTGAAGAATCTATTCGAACGAATGTTAAATCATAATGCGTCTGTTCAGATATACCTTTTAGCTAACATGATGGCTGTCCTTTTTTGTAAATACAAAACGCATTCATATGTTAATGGTGTTTTGTATTTTTAAATCACAGCATATTTGTTATTGCATCGTAGTGCATTTGTAAAATGTGTTTTTCATTTGTTAACTGTTGGCAGGAAATTAGCTCCATAAATGACTTTTTATTGTGTATTTCAGTGAGGGAGGCTCTGGGCATTTTTATTTATACATGGCGGAGGAGGAGAGTGAATAAGGGGTGGCAACATTGATCTAGGACCCCAAGGCTTCATTTTCCCATGGAGACAGCATGGCTAATTAGGCTAGCATGTTGCCTGTTCCAGCACAGCTGCAGTGAGAGATTAGACAGACAGAAGCTGCCAGCTGTTACTCAGATGCAGTATCACTGACTAATTGAGACCGGCAAATGTTCATGGAGCAAGGCCCACGCCGGTCGTTCACATCCCGCCGTTCATAATGTGTCTAAAGTATATCATCCAATGATAAGGTTAATCAATGGGACTGCTGTGGAACAGAGGACCTGATTAAAATGTAAATACCCCAAATGTAAATGGCTCAATTGAATCATGGGAAATTACAAGCCTTCCTCTTGAGATCTAGACTTTGCAACTGTTTCGGGATTTTGCCAGAATCCTGATAGATTTCACTAAAAAAAAAACCGCATGATGACCACACAATAACTAACCTGCATCATTGAATCGCTGATAAACATAAGCTCAAGGTGCCCCGAGTGTGTATTATATTGTACCGGTAGTTAAGAAAGTGTGATGTTTAATAATCTAGTAGCATTTCAGACTCCACACATCTCGCGGGACTTGTTTCTTTTCATTGCAAGTTTTATTGTTTCATCGTTTTCAAATGTTGACAACTGAGTTTGCTAGATGTCCTGGGAAATTCCTGCATGCAGAGGAGCCCAAGTGCAATTTCTATAATGCATAGTACCTATGATTTTTAGTGAACATTATCTTAAAATTAAGAAATTATTCGTTTTACTTTAGTTTTGGGTGTGGGGTAGGTGAATATTCTGCAGATTGAGCCAAAGTGGGTATGGACTCAATTGCATCTAAATGTTGGGTCTTTATCATTCACTGACCTAAAAATAGCATGTTTCATTTGTTGAGGTATTTGTGCTGTGGTCCATGTGGAATATTGTGATCATCTTTATAGTTTACCAGCGCTTAGATTTTTTTAAGAGAGAAAAAAAACGAAAGAAAGAAAATGCAGTTCTGGTGCAGCTTTCATCCTCTATAACTATCTGCAGCTATCCTCTATATAGCCATATATACTGTCCAAAACAAAACAGAAGAGAAAGAGAAACATGTCTGCACCGACATACACGTCTAGCTCAAGCCACTTCTTGTGCACCTCTGTCTCTTGACAAACCATTATGTACAGTCCTGCCACTGTATAGTGCTGTCAGAAGCCTGCCAAAATAATCTCTTCTGCAGGAGAATTTAACTCCATACCTTCTGGCACAGAGCAGCGATGCAATTTTATGCCTCCTGTGATAACTAATGGAAAGAACTCTTAAAACTTCAGAGCTTATAATAAGCTTGTCAGCTTATCATATTAGGCATGTGAGCTTATAACATTAGCATTTAAATGTTCCTGGGTATACAGTAATGTGATTGGAAGGCTTTGCCATTTTGACTTTGCCATTGAGGAGAGAGGTAGGCTGCAAGACACAGAGAAAGTGTGTTAATACTGTCATGTGGAAATGTTGGGGACTCTTGGATCTAAGCTTACAATTGTTTGCAGCAATTGTGCAAAAGTTCTAATGCATACACAGAGAGTATACTGTAAACTATAAAAACTCTGTGCACCATTTTGTTCCTGTCATCTTCCTGTACATGACTACAGCTTTATACAACATTATTACCTTTTTTTTCCATCTTAATCCTGTCACTGATGTTTGGTGTCATGGTTTCATATGTAACTATGACTATAAATGTAACTTTTAATATTACAATTTTGTGTTTTTTGTCTTCTTTTCTCATAACACTTTCAAATAAGTCCCCATTTATTCTTAATACATTAATAATTTCCAACGATTTCGCAAGAAGAGAAAAAACGTAACAAATGTGGACTGGATGTTATTATAAATAATAAAGAGTGACAGTGTTATAAGTTATAAAGTTGAGCTTACAAGCTGCATAACTTCTCAATATATTTCTGAACCTTTTTCTCTTTAGGTCATGAACACGGTAACCTTTATTGTTTCAGTCAGCTGACTATTCATGCATGATAAAATGAGCAGATTCCAAAGAGCAAAAATAAAATGAGCAAATCCAAAAAGTTTGCTCTTCTTTTTCGGTCTGTGGCTTTTCCCCACTGAAGACTAACTGAATTGAGATATATAGATCACATACAGCAAAAGGAATTCAGACAACCCACTAACAGTAACTTTAGTCTTTTTGTTTGCTTTTCAGTTTCTTTTTCTTAATGCACAGACTTAAAAAAGGACAAATATACTGAACAGCCTGGCATTTAAGGATGCCAAGTATAATATGAAAAAAGTAATAAACAAGTAAAATGATGATGCAGCTAATATGTTTGCTCCATATTCAATGTCTAGAATATTACTTGAAGTTCAGCCTGTTACCTATTCATGGTCAACCTTTGTCTCCTTTTGCTATAAAGATTCCAAAATTAATGATCGTCCCAGCAAGATGTGGAACCAAGCAAGTGAGCAATTTCAGGATTGACAGAGATTATTAAACAAAACTAATTATAGTCATTGGTATAGAACAATAATATCCTGCATACTAAAGTATTAATATGGGAGATTAAAATAGGCCTATCTATTAAAAATGACAATTTTTCATTCTATCTAAAAGGAGGAAATAGGTTTAACAGGCTTTTTCATCTGTGAGGAAATGGGCACCAGCAGTGGTAGATCAGTTAATCACTGAATATGCGCTCCCATCAGATAGACCACTGGCTGTGTACTTAGCACTGGGCAAACACAACTGATAATACACCATGTTGGTTTGGCATCAGACTATTGTGAAAATGTATAAATAGTGTTTTGACCTGTTTTTCAAGCTGCTATGTAGTTCTTGCGTTGTATAAGAAGCCTATGTTGTGTTCAGCACTTAAAGATATTTTCAGCTTTTCTGTTTATCATCATTTTTTGTACTTTTTCATAATTTGTGAAATTGAATCTTCTTCAAAAAGTGAGTACACTAATAGTGCAACAGCATGTGCATACTAAAGTTACTATTGCAATATAGTTTGGTTTTGTTCAGGATAACAATATTGATTGATTTTTCTTCAAAATATAGCCACTAATGTTATTGAGAGCACTACACTCATTTTCTGAACCCCCCCCCCCCCCCCCCCCCCAAAAAAAAGTGTTGCTCTCCACTCTATGTAGGTTACTCATTCCACTCATTAATATAACTGCACAATTAAGATGAAAAACCACTTCTTAATATAATTTTTAAGGCATTGTTTTTCAACTGCACTAATCCCCTTTGTTGTTCATTAAAGATTCCCATTAAATCAAGTTCAAGTAATTTTCTGGCACTATTGTTCAGTAAAACCAATTAGGTCACTAATTATTTGGACTTGATGAGTATTCAGTAGTAGGTCTTCTTAAAAAAAAATTTTTGGGGGGGGGAAAAAATGTAAATAGTATTGTGTATTAATCGCCACATTATCCGATTATTTTAGACGCTAGAGTTATACAACAGCACCTGATTATTTCTTCCAGGGCAGCTGTGCTTAGCAAAGCGGAGGAATGTCTCATACTGTTTGGTTTTTTTTTTCATCTTTGTATGTCTGACTGAATCTAATTGAGGCACACAGACTATGGTGGTTTTGACCATTCACTGTCTATTCTCTGTTCTACAGTCTTCATTTAAACTGCAATCCCTGGCTGCTCATAGCAAGCCACACAGCAGTGCTACAGCTGCTGTTAATAAAAGTCAAGCCAACAAGCACCAGATCAAACAGAGATGGAAAAGGATGACGAGAATTTTTATACCTTCAGATTTTCTCTACCAGCATAATGTCTTGTCCTAAAACATCTTACAAAATGAGGACTAAAAAAAAATCCTGTGAAAAACGATATCTTATTACTCCCCTTTTGCAAGCAACAAAAAACAGAAACTTTAATTCTCTCTCTCATTAGTTTGAGAAAAAAAAAATGTCAAAAACTACCTATTATCTGCTACTTGTCACCTTTAAGATTTTCTTGTAAGGAACACTGGGAATAATTAATGATTAAATATCAGAGGAGTCCTGATTGAATTATACATGGATCAATGGTGTTAGTGAGTGAGTCATCAATACTTAAAGATGGACTAAACATGCCTTTCCCTCTAGGATGTCTGTATCCTTTCTAAGTGGAGCCTCATATTATAATGAGCTACTTAACGGCTCAGGAAGACTCCTGTCTCTTGCATGTCTTATAATCTACTAACATTCGGTATGAAAACAATGAAAGTCTTATTAATTAGTAAGGATCCTCATTCACATGGTAGTGCCAACACCAGTACTTCTTGCATGTGGTTTACCAACACTAATCAGATCAAAAATCAGATCATATACTTTGCTTTATATACTCTATCTTCTCATGTATTAAGGTAGTTCAACCAACAGTGGTTCATAATATTAAAAAGAAGTTCATTTTTACCCTTTAAAATGCCAGCAATTTTAAATATTCGAATGGCACGTCAGCACACAAAACACCCTTCCATCCAATTCAGAAACAGAGCTCATGCAGGCTTAAGTGTCTTTACAATGCGAGCCCCGTGGCACTTTAATGCTTTATCAGCCTGGAGCAATCAGGTGTGTATTCAAATCAAAATGACAGACAAGGATATTAAAGCTCAATGACATTTTTGAAAACCTTTGATATTTATGCATGTTATGCGTTTGTGCATTCAGGGATTTAAATTTAAACCTCTAAGGAATTTCACTGTTTTTGACGCAAGTCTGATTCTGAGGGTAGGAAAAACAGTTTCAATAACCATCATGTTTCAACTAAGATGATGAGAGGTAATGCAACTCTGTATAACAGAAATGAGGGAGTTCTGTCTGCAATCCATTGGTACAACTATTTTGTAAAAGCAAAGATAAAAATACAGGCGATTGACAGCTTTTGTTGACAGAAACTTTCTCTGTTTCTTAGTAAGCACTAACTGATTTGAAAGTTTTCATGTGCTAACAATTCTCATAGTGCACGAGCAGCTTTGACCTCTGGGGCTTTTAGCGAAGTCATTTCATGATTGATATAAGCATTCATGCATAGTGTGGGTTTAATTAAAAATAAATCCATAGGTATTAATACAGTAATTCCTGACCTGTTATATAATCTTAGACATAAGAGACAGGGGGAGGGGAGAAAGTAGGTGGGGCAAGAAGAGGAAAGATAAAGGGATGAGAGACACTTTTTTTAAGAATTAAGAAAAGCGTTCTTTTGTTTAGTCAGGTGTGGAGCCCTGTGGTGATTAGGCACTCATATGGCAGCCATGGCTGCTGGAAGCCATGCAGAACTAACAATAAGCCTGATCTCCGTGGGCCAATTAGCCTTTGGAGTTCCCATGTAAAACCTTTCATGAAGAGCCTGTGAATGGAGGCCATTACAGACAGAGCCGTGCCAGAAGAACTGCTGTGTCTCCAGTGGATATCGTCTTCCCTGTCCAGTCAAGCCTGCACTTGTGACAAGAAGCCATGTCCTGAAACTGTACACACAGGCTACTTGGGAATAGAAAACTGACATTGTGTCCTAGTGGAAACCAATTACAACTGTTAAATCAGAGACTTATTTGCCATTAGAGTGGGTATACAAGACTGACTGATCTCATTTCAAATGATCATTATAAACAAAATTTGGCTATGAGGCAAAGATTGTAGCTATCATAAACTGTATCGTTGGATGTAAGGCTCATGGAAAGTCTTGAAAACATATTTTCTCTTTGTTAATTCTGAATTGTCGTGCACATGGTTCTTCAAGCTGAAGTAAGGCTTTTAACATGAATGGCATTTTCAGGAAGGGCCTTGAAACATTTCTCAGTGTACTGGGATAATCCTCACAGTCACTGTACCCTCAGCCTCTTAAGTACTCATACACTATGCAGGAAACCTCAAGTTTGTCACACAGAGAAAGTGCACTATTGTTCAAAAGTAGATAAGACTGTTGTGGAATGAATGCTGCATGCTTGCTTTTTTGGGAGAATGCATGTGAAAGGGCTTGTGCAAGTCTCTCCTCTACTGTTTGCCATTCTTGCGGCTGCTGTGCTTTGCCGATGTTCAGGAGTTGACATTTTTCTGTTTTGTCTTTTGGTGAGCGGATGTGTGAATGTGAGCGTATACATACCAGCTGTTTGTGTGTATGTGGTAGTATGAACATATGTGATGGCGACCCACTGGCGTGCTTACACTTTTCCCCTGACTGTGCAACTCCCCAGTCAACGGAGAGGGTGAAGGTCCTCCTCATTCTAGATTCTCCTCACACCCAGCTGTGGATGTGAGTTACGTTCACACTGCGAGGTGAGCAGAAGCCCCAGCTTCCAACTTTTGAGAAAACAAGAGCTGAACCCATAACAACAAGAAGGAAATAATTTCTAACACTTTGTTTTTCATATTTGCTCTGCTCTCCTGAGGCACTGAACTCTGAAGAACAGTTGGGGTAACATCCTCAAAGCTTGGCATTTCCAGCGAGGATTAAATACCTCGAATTTGAAGGCAGTAGAAAATGAAAAACTGTCTTGCCTGCATCAAAGAGCAACCTTGTCATTATTAGCTGTAGAGGGAGAAATATGCAACTTGACAGAAGTGAATATTGTCTTCAGCTTTTTTCTTTCAAGGTGTCCTTCTTTTTTCTGTCAAGATGTTACACAGTAACAGCAATGAAGTGTTTCTGTTTAATTGGGATTTTTGTAGATACAGTTTGCACAGTTAGCTAGTTTACCGTGATCAAAATTGTCACATCGTTCATATTACTTGAAAGGAACCCCCAAAATGATAACAGTAACTCTATTAATACTGACTCATCTTATCATCAGAAAACAAAATTGACTGACTCTCAGTAACCGTCATAATAATCAAATGCATGTAAATGAAAGTTTTGATGCACAAATATTGTGTTTATCAGTGTTGAATGGAGTCATGTGATTGATATAGTAGCATGTAACTCAAACGCGCCGTTCAGGTTTTCTTTCCTGCTAACAGAAAGTGAAAGCCAAGCAGCCACATATTAGCTTTTGACTGAAGCTGTTCCAATCATACAAATTTGAACGCAGAACTAGAATAGAAAATAGCATCATCTGGATTGTGACGGACAATTATATTGTTCCAAAAGTTAAGTCAAGCTAAAATGTAAATGCCCAGATTGCCACCTGGCATGCAGAGTACAAAGCAAGCTCTCCACCTCTGGCTCAAGCCAAAATATGTGCGGCTGAAGAAGCTGTTAATCACTGTTAAGCCTCATGTTGTTTACAGCTTTTCTTTCTTAAGACATTGTATTGTAAGGGTATGCAGTTGTGGCATGATAGATTATGACAGGAACACAGGTTTTCTTTGTCCTCAGTCCTTGTTCTTGTAAAAATGGCACATTGAGACAAATGCTTCGTTCAGGCAGATTGGACTTCAAAAGGCGTGTGTGTGTGCATGTGTGTGTGTGCATGTGTGTGTGTGTGTGTGCATGTGTGTGTGCATGTGCTGGCCATCTAACTGAAAATGAAGACAAGCAACCTGCACAGAGAAGTACTTCCATTTTTCTGGGTGTGTGTGAGCCCCTTTCAGTCAAAAATTATCAAAATTTGTATGATAGAGCTCGGCGCAATAAATTTCATTTTACATGTCAATTGCAGTCACAAAGCTCACCCGATATCTGAGGACTATGATTTGCTGTGTGGATACACTGCCACCCCTGCAATTCCATCAGTCCCCAGTAGCTGACAGGAATGGATAGGCTCTATTAACGTAGATACAGGGGGCCTAAGGCTGTGTTGTAACTAGTGCTATTAATCCATATAGTTGATCTATCAAGGTGCTACCCTGTATGGGATCAAAAGGAGTAGTTTGCTGTCATAGAAACACTTATGGAATTCCAAACGATTGTTTCTGTGCATGAAAATAGATTTTTTTCTGTTTCCGTCTGCAGCGTGTTCTGTTTGTTTCCAATATAATGCAAATAATTATTTGAATATTGTTGCTAAGGTACATTTTCTATATATTTTTTAATGATTTATTCAGATCCTGTTTATCGTTTCTCTATCCTTGATTTCTGGTGGGAGCACGAAGTGGCAGTTATTAAACAATATAAACATTCCACAAGAAAAGAATATGTTTCAATGCATCTAAATGTGTCCTCCATCTCTGGGGAGGCGAGTGACATAGCTGGGCCCTTTGATCAACACCAGCGCCATCAGATTCGTGTCTCCAAGATACTCGGTCTTGAAAGGGACACACAGGGCTTATATAGTGTGTACATTAGCAATTTAGATCCAACATGAAGAATATTGTTAGAGCATTTGCACCTCAAAGGCACAATTTTAATTTTTGAAATTGGTCTGGAGTTGAGGTGGGTTGAATCTTTTATTTTTTTTCTTTCTCTCTCTTTTGTGCCTTCTATTACTTTTATGTTCTGGGGAACTGGGTGAACATATTGTATTTTTACAAATGGAAATTAGATACAGAAAAAAATGAAAATGCAATCATCTGTCACTGAAAGTGCTGCACCTTTTACTATAATTTATTAAAAAGGTTACACTGACATTCCTATTGATGTAAAACAAAGGGATGGTAATTTAATTTTAATTTCATTGATGCTGCTGCTATATGAATATAAATCTACTGGCTCTTGATTGTTCAGCGTATGAATTTCTAAATACTATAACTTTATAACAAACACAAACTCAGGATACTGTGACTTTGTCGATGTGTTTGCATAAAATGCCCTTCATCTACTGTTCTACATTGTATATGCTACCCCAAGTAATGAAAGCCTGATTTAAAAAACATGATAAGTCTACGGAAAGATCACATTCCCTTTAAAAGCTAACAAATCACAGTGATCTTTACAGCGTCCCTTAATGAATGACACCTCAGGCATCCTCGCAAGTTCTTCTATCAGCTTGCAAATGTCTCTGGTAAAATGTACAACTTATATTGATTGTTCTAAATGTTAATGCGTTTTGAGCCAGGACATCTGATGTTTCACCATTAAAGAAACAATAAAGCATGCACTATTATAATGATATTTACCAACAGCTGTTCCTCAGCTACTCCCTAAGGGGATTGGTTGGGGGTGGGGCGGTTAATGCTGCATGGGTAGAGTTTTCTTTATTGATCTATTAAAAAAAAAGTCAAAAGCCATTTATTAATATTGTATTCTTGAAGCAAGAGAGACCACAGAAGTAGCAAAAAAGCTCAACTTCTTTCTATTTTGCCTCTATGGGTTGAGATATTTTCAGGTGATAAGCAGTATCTGAAAGTCATGTCCTTACGTAATAGTAAGAAAAAACAATCAAGACCTGATACATGACCTCAGAGCTCTGGATCTCGGCATCCAGCTGATCTATCTACTTTTCACTAAAACATTGATGTTTTCAGTGGAAGGGTGGCTGCCAAGAAACCCTTCTTAGGGAAGGGGCATGGGGAGAAAAGGCTGTGGTATGCCAAATGACATGAGAACTTCACTGAAAATCAGTGGCAACAGGTCTTATGGAGTAATGAATCTACTCTGTAAGAATCTAAATTGTCATCAATATGTGCAAAAGACGTGAAAAAAAAAAGAGGTACAGTAATGAGTGTTTATAGCTATCTGTAAAACACAGTGGAGAGTCTGTCATGGCTTGGGGCAGCATTTCAGTGCATGATGTTGTGATTAAATTATGAAAGCATAAAAGTGCCATCAGATTTTGATAAACTACGCAATACAATTTGGAAAACATCCGATTCATTTTGAACAATCCCAAACACTGCAAATGCAGTAAAATATTGACTTTCAAGCTTGTAAAAATTCTACAAAATGTTTTTCCTTTTTATACTTATAATGTATTCCTATGTATGTTTGCATTTCTACAAAGCTACGTTAGTTAGGAAAATATAATGAAATTAGGGGTGGTTTAAGCACAGTAATATATAGAAATTATATTAGTTATTTTATTAAGATTTTTTTTCAATATGTTCTGAAAATCGACAAATAATTTCAAAATGTAGCATACACCACAGGAAAGTTGAGGAAAGCTGGACACAGTGATAAATATGGTATTATTTATGAAACACTTATTAAATTACTTTATTCTGATAGAGAATTAGGCCATATTAAAATGATCTAAGGCCTCAAGAGCAAAGAAGGAAAGAAAAGGAAAAAAATTCCGGCATTGCTTAAAACATGAAAAGATTGATAACTTTGTGCCCAAAAACTAGGGCTTCATCAAGGAAGAAGCTGGTGGAGAATGGAAGCTGCAGTGCAATGTAGTGGAAGCTGTTCCCATAATTGCTTTGTTAAAGACCAGTTGCTTTGTGTGTCCTAGAGTAATTAAGCAGTTGGAATTTTACATTACACTAGTGAAAATTAACAAAGAGCACATCTGGGTGTCCCATAGGTTTAGTCATTAAAAAGCCCATTATTTTTCAAATTACTTTTTCAATCTTTCAGCCCCCCTAATCCGGAGGTATTTCCCAATAGACAAGTTCCTGTTCTTGTTTTGAATGACTCCTTTAGGAAAGTTAAACATTTAGCGGGTGGTGTGGCCTGCAATGGCTGCTCGTTGCTTCTGAACTCTATTTCCAATACAAATAGAGTTGGGGAGAAGACACAACAAAGATGTTAGAGCCAAATATCTTTTTGAGTCACGAGGCCTACTCATTACTGGCATTAGTGTGAGGGGGAGAAAAAAAAATCCCTTAATACTTTTTGGTTTGTTTTATGTGGTTTCTAGAGCCTCCCTTGTTGACCAAAGTATTTTCTGAAAAGCAGTTCAATCATTAAAAAGCAATAGTGTCACTTGAATGGAATCCTTCATTGAAAACCATAATTGAAAGTATCTCATGGGGAAAGCAGAGACGATCATATAATTATTAAGACGTTTGATATTTTGATTTTGTCCGTAGAGAATTTTGTTCGTCCTACAAGAATATTTACCTTTTTTTAAGATGTACAGTAAGAAAGGCTGAACATTAATATTGTTTTAAATAGATTAGTTGTGGGAAAGCCTTTGGGCTTATCTCTCCATCACATATAAGTGAATAATGTAAACACACCTTATTGTGTCCAAGGTTATCATAAAGTCCAACAGCAAGTTGGAAGTAAGTTAACTATTTCTACTGTTTATCCAAAACAACAAAACTATTAAATTCCAAAGAAAAAGGAAGCACTCACTAATTCAACCTATTTCTACACTAAATAAAACGGCTGCCACCACAAGTAGTTTTGTGATCATATCTGTTGGTATATCAACTGTCAGGGCCACGGTTGCTCCAACATGCATAGTTTGGAGTTTACAGTCCAATACTAAAATTGTAATTTCATAGTAATTGTAGGATGCTCAAAATTAAAAACAAATCATGTTTTATCCAGAAAATTGCATTTATGATGCCTCAAAAAGAAACAAATAAATAAATAAATTTCTATATATAATTCTGCAAATATTTCATATCAGTACATATTTGATATTAACTCAGTGCTTAAGGTCTCTTCCCATACTTTTTTAGGTCATGTTGTGATGTTAAATTAGGCTTTAAGATTAGAGTTCTTACTGTTAAGCATACATTTTTGTATCATAGTTCAGCTTTTTATTTTAATACATGAAGTCGATACAAACAGAACATATTTTCATATGTAAAACAGCAAATCTTTCAACGTGACCCTGATATAATCTCAACCCCCGGCTAACTTTTTATGTGCCACCTTTTTTGATTAGGGTCTCCAAGTGTAGGGAGCGTAGCATAATGTACTCGCACCTCCTCAAAAATTCTCAAAGGGTACAAAATATGGGGGATGAATTATTTACCAATGCTGGAATATTTCTGGAGGTTTGCAACAGTGATGGAGAGTAGCCAAGTCTTTCATCCATGTGAGACTCTTGACAGTGGTTGTTGCTGTAAAAGGCAGAGCCACAAGATAAGAGAACGCTTTGACCAGCCTTGCCTCCCCACAATAAATCTTTATCATTTTAGGTGATGGCATGACCTCTAAGACGAGTGCTGGCCAAGAGGGTCCTCATTAATACAACTTGAAATCCTCTTGGCTCATTCCTTCTATTTTCTTGATGCCTGTGACCTTTGCAGGATTGCCAGTGTAAAGCAAAAGCCCATTTTGAGGAGGAAAAAAAGCAAAGTAAACCAAGGAATCATTATTATTCAGTTTAATATTCTCATATATAGTATACATCATTGTTTGTGAAAGCCATGTGCTTAAAATTTATTGTTTAAAATTGTGTCTGTTATTTTCATTCAACCGAATGTAAAATGACTAAAAGTATCCAAGTATGAACCATATCCATGCTAACATAACTTCAAATCATAGTGCACATGGTGGAAACATGTGGGCTTAGTCTGTGAGAATGTTTTTGTTTTTTTGCTGTTATGATCACTTGTCAAATACACTGACATAAAACCACATCATGCTTACATTCTGTCCTATTCCTTCAACACCCCTCAGCAGCATAATTTCCCAAGACTATGCTTGTTGTTGTATACTTTTTGTTTGCCCTTTTATCATAGATGGTGAAAGTTCCCCTATTTGAAACCATGCCTTTTTCAGCAGTCCACCAGCAGACAGTATTCGAGCCCAGTTCCCAGAGAGTTATTGTCCCTATTCACACATTCATGCTTATTTTATTCTTGCAACTTCTTCTTCTTGAAGAGATGCTCACACAAAGGAAGAACATTGAGTAGCAAACAAACTGTTTCCAGATCACTGAAGCACTAGCAACAAAGTATATATGACATGCAAATATACATAGAGAGACGGAATCTACTGAATTATACAAAAGGAAAATGACCAGCGTCTAGGACCCTAGGAGTTTCACAGAGTACATTATTGAGATACTTCATCTACTATAAAATGACATTGATCTAATTCCTTTAGGAAATTGAGGTTTTGTGTTACAATTAAGCCACTGACTTTAATTATAGTTTGATTAATTGTATAGTAATTGCGACCCGTCCATAAGACAAGTAACCCCCGCCCTTACAACACACACTGACACAAAGAATTACATTAAAAAAAATAAAATAAAATACCAATTTAAAAACTAATTGTGTTTAAGGAATAAATGTCTACTGAAAGCTACCACTGATTTCCCACTGATGTCACTGAAGTCCCAATAGTATCCCGTAATATGTTGTTTGTTTGTTTTTTAATAAAGCAATTCCAGTTAGAAAGTAACTAGAGTAGTACTGATCTATTATTTAATACTTTTTAATATTTTCTAACATAAGTTGCTGTTAAAAATTGAACTTAATATCTTGGCTACTTTCCATGCATGTTATTTTGGAGACTTTGATAAAATAATAGCAAAGCCAAACAACATGTTTTTTTGGATCGCCCCCTTGAAAGGTTCTTTTAAAATAACTTTGAGCAGTTAGCAGAGGCTTTAAAGCTGGAATGTTTTGCTTTTATTCATGCACATACTGTAAAGTAGCTAGTCTAAGGGGGAAGAGCTGAGACAAATTGATCTTAAAAGACACAAACTAGTGTAGACTGCCCCATAGACATTTGTTTGGTTGTAGTGTTTATCCCGCCACACAGCACCTGTAATTTCTCCCATATGGTGTTTAACTGATATGGATTAAACAATTAAGACCATTTTCTCTGCATGACTTCTGGCTGCTCTCCCTGCCTTGAAGAACTGCGTTTCAAATTAAATTGCCCCAAAAGATGAGCCTGCTCTACTTCCCCTAAACAATTAAATATGGCAGGTCTTATTATCTATAATTCAAGCAAAATGGATACGTGATGACTTAAATTTAATTCAGACTTCCTTTTTTTTTTTTAGAGTGGTTATTTTTTTCTTGGGTTTTGTTTTATTTACATGTTGCCATTCACTCCAATGAATCTCCCAAGACAATTGCTTGCTGCTCCATTGTTAAGAATTTTCAGGTCAGGATAAAGGCCTTTCTTTCTTTAGCTTGTTAGCAGTAAAATTGAGCCTGCTCAGATTTAAGAATGAGGTCTGTTAAGGAATCATTTGCATGCTACATTTAAAAAACAAAACAAAAAGAAAAACATATCTGCACAGGACATCTGACCCAAACATAAACCTGAATTTCATTAACTTCACATTAGACAAGATGAGAATATAAACCGCTGCACATAATAAATCAACAGCACATCGTAATCTTGTTGTACATCACGGATAACGCTGATAAAATCTTTTATTTAAAATCGGCAAATAAAAATATAAACTTGAACCTGACCTTCTTGTACATCTCTGTGCAGATAAATGTGATTCAAATAACAGTGCTTCCTTGTTATAATATACCTTTACATTTTAATGCAGGCTTTCTGATGACAACACTGTGAAAAGATAGAATAGAAAAAAAAAACTGTCTGTTGTGACATGCACGCAGGGGAGGGTGGAGGTGCTGGGGGTCTTTAGACTGAGGAAGAGCTCAACCCAATTAAACTTTATAAAAACAGTAAGGACAGGTGTGGTTCTGTGTTGACTTAAAGATTTGTGACAATGCCCCAAAGCAAAGGCTTGAAATGCACAAAGGACAACCAAGTGTGTTAGGGTTAATTGGATGACCCAATCCATCTCAATTAAAGATTTTGAGGCACACAACCCCCCGTGTGTGCGTGTAGAAATTGAAATCAGCTACAGATGGTTCTTCCTGTGGGGTTTCTCTAAATAATTGCTGCAAATACCACCGATGCTGGTGATGCTGGGGTCGTGAAATACTTTAACGTATTTGGGTCAAATTCAGTGTTGACTAGTACCGTGATGACATAATAATTCTAACCCTGAGAACATACTGGTTGGGAATCTGTGAAGTTGTATTGTATATATATGGTTTTGCGTTGTCCTTAGCAGGGGTTAAAGTGGGATTTGGGGCATCATGGGGAAATCCAATCAAATCTGTGAAAAACTGCCCAAAAATAAGGTTTTAAAAATTTTGTTTCCTCTAGAATTTATACCTCAAGCACTACCTTTGCTGTTGCAAAATTTATAAAGGTGAAAAAGTATATCATATTTAAAACTAGACTTAACTTATAAACTTTAGATAACCTTTGAATAACACAAAACACTGATTTCATTTGTTGACGATTCATTTCACAAAATAAAATGACCCGAAAACACACCGTGTACAGACGTACTATTTGACTAACATGAATTACAAGAGAGAATTATAAGAGTCCTATTTCCAGTTTATCCAGCGTCATGGGCAGAGCAGTAATACCTTTCAATTCAATTCAATTTTATTTAGCACCAAATCACAAAAAGTCAAGGTGCTTTATATTAAGAAGCTAACTGCACTCCACGAGCGTCTGGCAGCACAAATGAACCAGCTGCTAGTTAACGAGAGACACCCGGAATGGCTAACTGAAGGCCGGACGGTCCTGATCCCCAAGGACCCCAAGAAGGGACCGGTCCCCTCCAACTACCGACCAATAACCTGCCTCAGTACTACATGGAAGCTCCTGTCAGGCATCATATCGGCTAAGATGAACAGGCACATGGGTCAATACATGAGCGGGACACAGAAAGGAATTGGCAAGAATACCAGAGGCGCAAAACACCAGCTACTGGTAGACAGAACAATCAGCCGAGACTGCAAGACCAGACTGACCAACCTGTGCACTGCCTGGATTGATTACAAGAAGGCCTATGACTCAATGCCCCACAGCTGGATACTGGAATGCCTAGAATTGTACAAGATCAATGGGACCCTAAGAGCCTTCATCAGGAACTCAATGGGGATGTGGCGTACAACACTAGAGGCCAACTCCAAGCCCATAGCACAAGTCACCATCAAGTGCGGGATCTACCAAGGAGATGCTCTGTCCCCACTGCTGTTCTGCATAGGCCTGAACCCCCTCAGTGAGATCATTAACAAGACTGGCTACGGATACCGACTACGGAACGGAGCAGTTGTCAGCCACCTCCTGTACATGGATGACATCAAGCTGTATGCCAAGAGTGAACGAGACATCGATTCACTGATCCACACTACCAGGCTATACAGCAATGACATTGGAATGTCGTTCGGACTGGAGAAGTGTAGTCGGATGGTAACAAAGAGAGGGAAGGTAGTCAGAACTGAGGGGATTGAACTACCAGAAGGCAACATTGCAGACATAGAGGACAGTTACAAGTACTTGGGGATCCCGCAGGCGAATGGGAACCATGAAGAGGCCGCTAGAAAAGCTGCAACCACCAAGTACCTGCAGAGGGTCAGGCAAGTCCTGAGGAGTCAGCTGAACGGTAAGAACAAGATCCGGGCCATCAACACGTACGCCCTGCCCGTGATCAGGTACCCTGCTGGGGTAATAGGCTGGCCAAAGGAGGAGATAGAAGCCACTGACATAAAGACAAGAAAGCTCCTTACCATGCATGGAGGGTTTCACCCCAAGTCCAGCACCCTGAGGCTGTACGCTAAGCGGAAGGAAGGGGGCCGGGGACTGGTGAGTGTCAGCACCACAGTCCAGGATGAGACAACGAACATCCAAGAATACATTGGGAAGATGGCCCCAACTGACCGAGTGCTCAGTGAATACCTCAGGCAGCAGAAACCCAAGAAAGAGGAGGGAGACGAGGAACCATCATGGAAGGACAGGCCCCTGCACGGTATGTACCACCGGCAGATAGAGGAGGTGGCTGATATCCAGAAATCCTACCAGTGGCTGGACAAAGCTGGACTGAAAGACAGCACAGAGGCACTAATCATGGCAGCACAAGAACAAGCTCTGAGCACAAGATCCATAGAGGCTGGGGTCTATCACACCAGGCAAGACCCCAGGTGCAGGCTGTGTAAAGATGCCCCAGAGACAATCCAGCACATAACAGCAGGGTGCAAGATGCTAGCAGGCAAGGCATACATGGAACGCCATAACCAAGTGGCCGGCATAGTGTACAGGAACATCTGTGCCGAGTATAACCTGGAAGTCCCGAGGTCAAAATGGGAGATGCCCCCAAGGGTGGTGGAGAATGACCGAGCTAAGATCCTGTGGGACTTCCAGATACAGACGGACAAAATGGTGGTGGCTAACCAACCGGACATAGTGGTGGTAGACAAACAGAAGAAGACGGCCGTAGTGATCGATGTAGCGGTTCCGAATGACAGCAATATCAGGAAGAAGGAACACGAGAAGCTGGAGAAATACCAAGGGCTCAGAGAAGAGCTCGAGAGGATGTGGAGGGTGAAGGTAACGGTGGTCCCCGTGGTAATCGGAGCACTAGGTGCGGTGACTCCCAAGCTAGGCGAGTGGCTCCAGCAGATCCCGGGAATAACATCGGAGATCTCTGTCCAGAAGAGCGCAGTCCTGGGAACAGCTAAGATACTGCGCAGGACCCTCAAGCTCCCAGGCCTCTGGTAGAGGACCCGAGCTTGAAGGATAAACCGCCCGCAGGGGCGTGCTGGGTGTTTATATATACATATATATATATATATATATATATATATACATATATATATATATATATATATACATGCATTTCTGAACTATACAGAACTGTACTGAAAGAAAATGGGTTTTGCTCCATTCTGCAACATTTTTGCTAATGGTCTGCACTTTAAGCCTATATATAACTATAGACCTAACATAGCACTAAAACAACTGGGTAGATTACATTTTAATATATATTAATTCTAATGTAGGGAAAATTCAATCATTTTAATGTGTTTTCAATAGTTTTGTAACAAAATGGCATTTTGGGCCAGAGGACTGAAGACTTGTTGATAATAAGGAAATATAAAAGGTCAATGAAATTCTTTTAAAAAGCTATTACTTCTTCTATAACGTACCTACTCATATCAGTTATATCAGACTGTCATTATTAATTATTAATGCATTTAGCTTTTTAAAGTACATATCTCTAATATTCAAAGAACATTAAATATTCTTCAGCTTTATTTAATCATCTATTTGTATGCCTAAAGATGTCTACATAAGAACTAAAGCAAAGGTCGTCAAAAGCTATCAAATAAAAATACAGACTGGTATTCAGAAAATGTCTCTTTCATTGAACGAACATCTGGTTCAGTCTTAGTAGCATTTTTGTGTGTTTTTGGGCTTTCATCTAAGCTGTTCATAAGATTATAATTGATTGCTTAGATTCATTTTTGCTACTTACTGCTGGTAATTATCATGATTATCACTATTAGAAATAAAATGCTATTCTTCTCTATGTGATTTATAATTAATAAAAGCACCTGTCAGGTTCAGCTGTGTGGCAGGCAAAGTAGGACCCAATGGCAGGACTCTGTAGCAGGATTGTAATGCTGATTCTCAAAAATACAAAAAACTCAGTGAGGAGAAAACTAGGGACAGTGAACACGAAACTAGGAAACTTGGAGATTACAAGGGAAACAAACAGGGGAGGACACATGAGGAAGACACGGCGATGGACATAGGGAGACTGAGGCTGTGTCCAAATTCAGAGTCTGCATCCTTTGAAGAGCCGGGTCTTTGACCAAAAGTGGCCTGTAAGCCAGAAGTGAATGGCTCTGAAATTAGACAGTCTCGCCTTCGATCTATTCCCGCCCTTACCACAGCTGTTTTGTACCTCAGACTCAGAGATAATCATATCCAGGTAAAACAATTTTGTTCAATCTACAAGCTATAAAGAATTACACGTTAACTTTAGCTAGTTTCATGGATAATTTCAGCGACCGAATGACTGGCGATCACCCGTACACATTTACTATAGTACATGAACTAGTATATAACATATATATATATATATATATATATATATATATATATATATATATATATATATATATATATACTGCAAGACCAGACTGACCAACCTGTGCACTGCCTGGATTGATTACAAGAAGGCCTATGACTCAATGCCCCACAGCTGGATACTGGAATGCCTAGAATTGTACAAGATCAATGGGACCCTAAGAGCCTTCATCAGGAACTCAATGGGGATGTGGCGTACAACACTAGAGGCCAACTCCAAGCCCATAGCACAAGTCACCATCAAGTGCGGGATCTACCAAGGAGATGCTCTGTCCCCACTGCTGTTCTGCATAGGCCTGAACCCCCTCAGTGAGATCATTAACAAGACTGGCTACGGATACCGACTACGGAACGGAGCAGTTGTCAGCCACCTCCTGTACATGGATGACATCAAGCTGTATGCCAAGAGTGAACGAGACATCGATTCACTGATCCACACTACCAGGCTATACAGCAATGACATTGGAATGTCGTTCGGACTGGAGAAGTGTAGTCGGATGGTATCAAAGAGAGGGAAGGTAGTCAGAACTGAGGGGATTGAACTACCAGAAGGCAACATTGCAGACATAGAGGACAGTTACAAGTACCTGGGGATCCCGCAGGCAAATGGGAACCATGAAGAGGCCGCTAGAAAGGCTGCAACCACCAAGTACCTGCAGAGGGTCAGGCAAGTCCTGAGGAGTCAGCTGAATGGTAAGAACAAGATCCGGGCCATCAACACGTACGCCCTGCCCGTGATCAGGTACCCTGCTGCGGTAATAGGCTGGCCAAAGGAGGAGATAGAAGCCACTGACATAAAGACAAGAAAGCTCCTTACCATGCATGGAGGGTTTCACCCCAAGTCCAGCACCCTGAGGCTGTACGCTAAGCGGAAGGAAGGGGGCCGGGGACTGGTGAGTGTCAGCACCACAGTCCAGGATGAGACAACGAACATCCAAGAATACATTGGGAAGATGGCCCCAACTGACCGAGTGCTCAGTGAATACCTCAGGCAGCAGAAACCCAAGAAAGAGGAGGGAAACGAGGAACCATCATGGAAGGACAGGCCCCTGCACGGTATGTACCACCGGCAGATAGAGGAGGTGGCTGATATCCAGAAATCCTACCAGTGGCTGGACAAAGCTGGACTGAAAGACAGCACAGAGGCACTAATCATGGCAGCACAAGAACAAGCTCTGAGTACAAGATCCATAGAGGCTGGGGTCTATCACACCAGGCAAGACCCCAGGTGCAGGCTGTGTAAAGATGCCCCAGAGACAATCCAGCACATAACAGCAGGGTGCAAGATGCTAGCAGGCAAGGCATACATGGAACGCCATAACCAAGTGGCCGGCATAGTGTACAGGAATATCTGTGCCGAGTATAACCTGGAAGTCCCGAGGTCAAAATGGGAGATGCCCCCAAGGGTGGTGAAGAATGACCGAGCTAAGATCCTGTGGGACTTCCAGATACAGACGGACAAAATGGTGGTGGCTAACCAACCGGACATAGTGGTGGTAGACAAACAGAAGAAGACGGCCGTAGTGATCGATGTAGCGGTTCCGAATGACAGCAATATCAGGAAGAAGGAACACGAGAAGCTGGAGAAATACCAAGGGCTCAGAGAAGAGCTCGAGAGGATGTGGAGGGTGAAGGTAACGGTGGTCCCCGTGGTAATCGGAGCACTAGGTGCGGTGACTCCCAAGCTAGGCGAGTGGCTCCAGCAGATCCCGGGAACAACATCGGAGATCTCTGTCCAGAAGAGCGCAGTCCTGGGAACAGCTAAGATACTGTGCAGGACCCTCAAGCTCCCAGGCCTCTGGTAGAGGACCCGAGCTTGAAGGATAAACCGCCCGCAGGGGCGTGCTGGGTGTTTTTATATATATATATATGTGTATATATGGCACAAATTGCATCTTGCCAATATCTGCTTTACCAGCTGATTGCACGACTCAGTACACCTGGCCTGCTGAGGAAAAGCTCTGGCTTGTTGGTCCAGTGGCCCTAATCCTCTTCCATACAAATGTGATCCCCTTAAACTGTTATCGATTCTGTAACTATTTAGCTAACATAAGCTAATCTAAGTCTATTATCCGCAACCAGCTAACCAACCAACCACATGATGTCACATTCCATACTGATAGAAGATGGCGCTAAACATGTTTTTTAAACTTTAACTTTAAGCACTCTTTTCTTAAGTCCAGTTTCATAGACAGAGTTACATCTATGTTAGTTTTTGAGAGCAGGGATCCATGATGTAAATTAGTGTTTATATATGTAGGTTTCATGTCCCCTTTAAGTAGTCTACTTGTGCTGTTTAGCTTAATTTGATATACATCTGTCTATGAAACAGTTTTTGATTTGTCGCTACCATGCTATTTGTTAGAAAAAAGGTAATATTTGGTGTCTGGCAAACCGTGAGCTCATTGCCTGTAGTTGCATGGTGAGGTTTTAAAAACTGAGCTGCACATGAATAGTGTTAATAAAAAGCCAGGGATGCTGACAAGGAGGGGGAACCAGTCTGTCACAGTGCTAACAATCACACCTTTGGGCAATTTAGAATAACCAATTAACCTACCCCCAATATCTGCATGTCTTTGGATTGTGGGAGGAAACCAAGTTACCCAGAGAGAACCCACACAAACATGGAAAAACGAACTCCACACAGAAACTCCTGGACAGGCTGTGGATTTTAACAAAGGACCTTGTTGAAGTGAGGTAACAGCGTTAACCACTGGACCACAAAGCTTGTTTATTGTGAAAAGCAAATAAAATCCAAAGCATTACAACACATTAAAAAAAAATACAGCCTTAATGAATGCAGTAGGAGTTATGTATCACTGTGTACCACTGGGAATTATTATTGAATAACCTATTATTAAAAGTCAGGGATTCTCATGGCAAGTCCCATAGTCGACCTGTCCAGGGTGTACCCTGCCTCTTGCCCTAAGACAGCTGGGATAGGCGCCAGCGCCCCCCGCAACCCTGAAAAAGGATAAGCGGAAGCAAATGGATGCATCGATCGTTGAATTTACTAACAACTCCAACTGGATTTCATGGTTAAAATGGAGTCTCACAGAGAAAAACATAGTGAAAGTCAATTAAATGCAGCAGCAACAAAATTTGATGGTACATTCTGGATTCTAGAGGTGGAAAAATCGATACAAATATCAATAGTATCGATACCAACACTGGTATCAGCATTGGATCGATACTAACGCAACCGGATAAGCCTAGTATGTATGGGTGTGCGGGGGGGGGGGGGCTGGAGCCTATCCCAGCTGTCTTAGGGCGAGAGGCAGGGTACAACCTGGAGAGACAGCCAATCATTCACACTCACATTCACGTCTATGGGCACTTTAAATTTAGAATCACCAATAAGCCTAACCCCCACTGTATCCCACTGAAATGCGTTAGATACCTTTTTTTGTCTTTTTTTTGTTTTTGAAATGAAAAACGTATCGTCAGATGACGTATTTATAGCACATTTAAACAACAGAAGGTGACCCAAAGTCCTTTAAAGACAGGCAAATTTACATTTCAGGTCTCTAAAAAACACAGTATCAATATACAAGAAAGCTAAAGTGTCTTAACATATTATTGTGAGTAAAAAACACATTGTGGGTACAGTGTTCCCACCTTCATCACGGGAGTTACGTTCTAAAAGTAACCCGTGATAGGTAAAATCCGTGAAGTAGTCAGCTTTATTTTTTTTTACAATTATTATGGATGTTTTAATCAGAATCAGAATCAGAATACTTTATTGATCCCTGGGGGAAATTATTTTTTGTTACAGTGCTCCATTTTAAACCAACATTAAGACAAGACAGACAATACGCTAACTAAGAATAAGGCTGTAAAACACCCATAATACACACTTTATACACTCTTCTCAGACAGGCATGAATATTTTCTCACTTTTCTCTCTTGTTTAAGTCCAGTATTGTAGAATGAAACCAAAGATCAAACTCTGGTTTCAAGTCCAGAACATGAGCAGCTGCCAGAGAATTCAACATTATTGAATCAATGGCATGGAAGTAGAGGAAGCAAGAAGAATGAGTAAACTTTGACTTATCTGACTGTTTCGCTTAATGCGCCTTGTAATCCGATGTGCCTTATGGTCTGAAAAATACAGTAACTTCTACCTTCCTTTAGCCTGTCAGGAAGTCCAACTTTTTGTGGTTAGCATCCTCTGCCTTTTGTGTGCTACCACAGGTGCCTTTGATGGTGCAAAATGTTTCGTCTACATTGTTGTGTTTGTTGGGGAGAAAACTTACAAACATACAGTACAGCACTTCAGAGTCACACTGCGAGCGATTGAAGATTTATGTAAATTTGACAAGCTGACCGCATTCTGTACTGTACAGGAGACGCAGCACGAAGGAGATTGATTGACAATGGTCTACATTCGATCAGGATGCAGAACACAAAAGTAAGCATGCAAAATTGCACACACAAAAAAATAAGTGAAACAGCGAGGCTCCGAAAGGTGAACCGCGTTATAGCAAGGGACCATTGTAGTTGACCATATCACAACACTGTTGTGTTGGTGTTTATTAAAATGTGTTCAGAATATGGCAAATGTACGATGATTCAGCTAATAAATCATGACACACTGCTCTCCCCTACATAAGCTCCCTATATAGGTTAAAAGTGTTGGTATTGGTATCAGTAATACTGCTCTTAATCTACTTGGTATCGGATCGATACCAAAATTTGAAGTATCACACACCACTAGTGGATTCTACTTACGCAACAAGACAGCTGCTATGGGAGAGACACTGCTCTTTAAGATGTAGTGCTAAGTAATATATCCTATGTATCCTACTGTGTAGGTTTCGGAAAGACATATTAACTGACAGTAAGGTACGTATAAGCGAGTAATTTGTATATTAATTTCAAAACAATCATTAAATAAGTAGTAATACCACTTAAAGTTGCACGCTAAACAAACAAAGGACATTTAGATTAAAAAAAAAAAAACAAGTTCAATTAATCTTTTGTGAATACTGATCCCTGGAAACAGTGTTTTGTACAACCCCAAGTTGGCATTTTTAAAATCAAATTAACTCTGTTAAAATGAAAACCTGTCATTTCATTTTTCATTAGTTTTCCTGAAATAGCCTTAAATACAAAATTTTGGGGTGTGTGGGTTCAAAAGAAAAACATAAATTATGACCACTTATACCTAGATGTCATTTTGACCCCCATGGAAATGAATGCAAGAGCACTACTGCCAGATGCTGGTTTGCCTAGCAGATTGTTAACAATTGTTTGCATACATTTGACATTTAACATGACAGCTTTATATGACTGACAAAAAAAATATAGTAAGGACTGTAGTTATATAGAAGATGAATAATTACTGCAGAGATGAGTGGGTCATGGATGGGACCTTGAGCCAGGGCACCGTGTGTGACCAAACACGTGGAGAACCGGGTAGGGATCCATAGCTGGACGTCCAATAATGAGAAGTAATCTGAGCAAATAAGGAGTGAAATGGAGGCTCAAGGTGACCAAGCTAGGTAGCAATATCATTAGCTGATAACTCCAAAGTTTCAAATGTGCTGTCTACTGTATACAGTCATATCAAAATAGCAAATACTTCAAAATAGTAGTTCAGTAACCACTAATACTTCATACACAGTTTATAAATCTGAATTTATCTTTTGATCTTGCCTGCTTGACATGCACTTCTGTAAGTGTACTGCAAAATAATTACCCCAATTTGTTGTTTTGGTAGGGCATCTTAAATGGGTTTTCTATATATTTGCAGATTTTTTGTAATCATTCTAAAGATACACCACATCAATTCTAATGATCATCAGAAAAGAAAGGAAAAGAGGTAGAAACATGTAAAGATACATTAAAGATCCAGACAGACACCCATGCACTTGCAGTCATTTCCACCATGCACAATCCTACCTCACAATAGCCATTTCAGTCGTCTGTGTTGACACTAATAGAGTTGATTTCCCATGGCAGCATGGTCCATCTATTGCCACAAACATTGGCAGGGCTGCAGTCACATCGTGTTGACACAGAATACAATCACTTCTGCTTGTCTGCATCGTTCCTGTAGCACAAAAAAGGACTAAAGCATGTCCACTGGGATGTAACGCATCATCTTTGAGATTCAACGTTAACCTCATTTTGTCATTAGTACCGAGAAAGATTCATCTGCACAGAAAACAGAGAAGAAAGCAGTTTTGTAATCAAAGACTTTGCCTTGCCAAATGCACACATGCTCTCACGTATATCAACAGATTGAAGAAGAGTAGGGGGTGCAATATCAATTCCCTCAGGGAAAGTTTTTAAAGACTTGGCTGGTGAATGTTCTTGAACCTGTGACACAACCCAAACAACAACCTAAAAATTATATTAAAAAATATCAGCAAGGCAAAAACAGATACATAGAAAACTATTCTAATGTAATGACTTTCTTCATTATTTCTATATATAAGAATATATCCTGAGTCCTGGGTTTAGTATGTATGCATTTAGATATCCTTTAACACCTGGACACCAGTGTTGATTTTGTAACATCCAGATTGTAATTATACTTCAAACTTAAGTGTTTACATGCTTCTTTGTCTTTGCTGTACTGCACCACATGATTTGTGGCTGCATTTTTGTGTGAAAATGTGAGAAACAGAAATAATAATGACATTAAGACAAACACTTACTTTTTCATCTGTTACTACCCATACGGAAAAGAAATAGTAAAAACTTATATGTGATTACTCATGAAAGTGGCCACTTTCATGAGTAAATCATATAAGGCTTACATGATTTACTCATGAAAGTGGCCACTTTCGCATTACTTTCATACATTGTTTTAGTAAGTATCCAAAACATACAAGTTTCATTATATAATTTTTCAAGGGATCTTATATCTGTTTTCACTCTTGTATGCTTTTCATACAAGTTTCACACAAGACAGATACAAACTTTATAAGATTTATATATATCTTTTCCATATGGGTATATAGCCATACACACTGATAGCTTTACAAGCTTGTGTTTTTCCAACACAGCAAAATATGTAAGTTTATATTGGTATTCTTTTAAATGAAGGTTTTTCTTGTAAACAGTTTTGGAAGACATGCTGGCTAGATAATTGAAACAAGAGTAGGCATAGTATTTCATTTTTACATTGAACCTATTTGTTCAACCAAAAATATACGAAACGATTTCTATAGTGGGTGACTGCTAACAGTATTAGATCAGAACATTGCTACTGCTGTAAATATCCATGGTACTAAATTTGTACCGAGAGATAAGATGAATGCTTTTTACTTACACGGCATGTAAATTAACTTGGTTGCATAAAGTCCATGAACGTGCATTGACAAATATAGATGTTTGCACTTATCTGAAAAACTGCATGAGCCGTAGTCACAATGATCTACAACCACTTACTTGTCTGCTACACATGCTAATGTGAATAAATGACAAAGCAGCACGTTTGGCTGCACACAATTGTCCAAGAGTCATGAGGCTAATCAACCACTGTATACCAGAGCCAGACGAGACTGAGTTTCTATCCATTTTCCAACACCAGGTAACATATCTAGTTAAAACAGTTCCAGTACGTTCACATTTCACTTATGTTTTGTGTCGCACTAAATCAGATATCTCTTATTAATTACGTTGTTTTAAAAAAGAATCTATTTCTTAAATCCAAGTTGTACATGTTTCTTAGAAATGAATGGAAGTCTTAAAAGTATTGTGTAGTATGGAGTTAGCAGAGCAAAAAGCACAAATATAAACACTTCAAATCATACCGATACATCATTGCAAACTCAAAGGCCAAACAACAAGACTTTTTTTAATTGTATAAAGTATGTCATTGAAATCTGGTCGCTTTACCTCAACTGGTGTTTTACTAGATATACATGTAATTCCTTTTATTTTCTTAGTTCTGTGCTCTTAGTTGCCTAGGTGTTATCGCTATATCAAGATAACTCAAGAATGAAGCAATGTGGTAGTATAAAATTAATACCATAGATGTATCTACCGAAAATCTCAGATGAGTTTGAATCTCACTGACCTCGACCTGAAGGTCAAGGTCAGAGGTCAAATTTTGTGAAACCCTTGTTAATGTGATAACTCAAGAAGGAAGTCACCTAGGATTTTGAAATTGATACCACAGGTGCATCTACTAAAAATCTTGGACAAGTTTAACTCTGAGTACCTTGACCTCAAGGTCAGAGATCAAATTTTATTAAAATGTGACAACTTGAGAAGACGGTGACATAGGATTTGACACCATAGGTGTGTCTACTAAGAGGATGAGGAGTACCACTGGCCACCGTGACTATTTTTAAGCAATCCAGTCATCCATCCATCCATCTTCATCCGCTTTGTCCGGGGCCGGGTCGCGGGGGCAGCAGCCTAAGCAAAGAGGCCCAGACCTCCCTCTCCCCAGCCACCTCCTCCAGCTTATCCGGGGGAATACCAAGGCGTTCCCAGGCCAGCCGAGAGATATAATCTCTCCAGCGTGTCCTGGGTCTGCCCCGGGGCCTCCTCCCGGTGGGACATGCCTGGAACACCTCACCCAGGAGGCGCCCAGGGGGCATCCTTGTCAGATGCCCAAACCACCTCAGCTGGCTCCTTTCGATGTGGAGGAGCAGCGGCTCTACTCTGAGCCCCTCCCGGATGGCCGAACTTCTCACCCTATCTCTAAGGGAGAGGCCAGCCACCCTTCGGAGGAAGCTCATTTCTGCCGCTTGTATCCGCGATCTCGTTCTTTCGGTCACTACCCACAGCTCGTGGCCATAGGTGAGGGTAGGGACGTAGGTCGACCGGTAAATTGAGAGCTTCGCTTTTACACTCAGCTCCCTCTTCACCACGACGGACCGGTGCAGCGTCCGCATTACTGCAGCTGCAGCCCCAATCCGTCTGTCGATCTCCGGCTCCCTTCTCCCATCACTCGCGAACAAGACCCCGAGATACTTGAACTCCTCCACTTGGGGCAGGAACTCATCCCCGACCCGGAGTGGGCACTCCACCCTTTTCCGGCTGAGAACCATGGCTTCAGATTTGGAGGTGCTGATCCTCATTCCCGCTGCTTCACACTCGGCTGCGAACCGTTCCAGTGCGAGCTGGAGGCCCTCACCCGATGAAGCCAACAGAACCACATCATCTGCAAAAATCAGAGATGAGATTCTGAGGCCACCAAAGCGAAAGCCCTCCGCCACTTGGCTGCGCCTAGAAATCCTGTCCATAAAAATTATGAACAGAACCGGAGACAAAGGGCAGCCCTGGCGGAGCCCATCACCCACCGGGAACGAGTCCGACTTATTGCCGGCAATGCGAACCAAGCTCTTGCAACGGTTGTATAGGGATCGAATGGCCCGTAGCAATGGGCCAGACACCCCATATTCCCGCAACACCTCCCACAGGACACCCCGAGGGACACGGTCGAATGCCTTCTCCAAGTCCACAAAACACATGTAGACTGGTTGGGCAAACTCCCATGCACCCTCAAGTATCCTGGAGAGGATAAAGAGCTGGTCCAGTGTTCCGCGACCAGGACGAAAACCGCATTGTTCCTCCTGTATCCGAGGTTCGACTAACGGACGAACTCTCCTTTCCAGCACCCTGGCATAGACTTTCCCAGGGAGGCTGAGGAGTGTGATCCCCCTGTTGTTGGAACACACCCTCCGGTCCCCTTTCTTAAAGATGGGGACCACCACCCCGGTCTGCCAGTCCACAGGTACTGCCCCTGATCTCCACGCAACATTGCAGAGGCGTGTCAACCAGGACAGCCCTACAACGTCCAGAGCCTTCAGGAACTCGGGGCGGACCTCATCAACACCAGGGGCTCTGCCACCAAGGAGTTGTTTAACTGCCTCAGTGACCTCGCCCCCGGAAATTGGCGGGTCATTCCCCTCATCCCCAGACTCTGCTTCCTCCTCGGAAGATGTGTCAGTGGGATTAAGGAGGTCCTCGAAGTATTCCTTCCACCGCCTGACAATTTTCTCAGTCGACGCCAGCAGCGCTCCGCCAGCACTATACACAGTGCAGGTAGAGCACCTCTTTCCCCTCCTGAGACGTCTGACGGTTTGCCAGAATCTCTTCGAGGCAGTCCGAAAGTCTTTTTCCATGGCCTCTCCGAACTCCTCCCACACCCGAGTTTTTGCTTCAGCCACTGCCCGAGCCGCATTCCGCTTGGCCTGTCGATACCTGTCAGCTGCCTCCGGAGTCCCACAGGCTAACCAAGCCCGATAGGACTCCTTCTTCAGCCTAGTGGCTCCCTTCACCTCTGGTGTC
Organism: Rhamphochromis sp. 'chilingali'; assembly: GCF_963969265.1. Classification (NCBI taxonomy): domain Eukaryota; kingdom Metazoa; phylum Chordata; class Actinopteri; order Cichliformes; family Cichlidae; genus Rhamphochromis; species Rhamphochromis sp. 'chilingali'. The sequence goes on from NC_137940.1 coordinate 31,631,752, forward strand.
CACCATTTGGTTCGGGGATTACCACCACGGCAGGCACCAACCACCTTGCGGCCGCAGCTCAATGCAGCAGCTTCGGCAATGGAGACGCTGAACATGGTCCATTCGGACTCAATGTCCCCAGTCTCCCTCGGAATGCTGTTGAAGCTCTGCCGGAGGTGTGCGTTCAAGATCTCGCGGACTGGGGCCTCTGCTAGACGTTCCCAGCACACCCTCACTACACGTTTAGGTGCACCAGGTCTGTCCAGCGTCTTCCCCCGCCACCTGATCCAACTCACCACCAGGTGGTGATCAGTTGACAGCTCAGCCCCTCTCTTTACCCGAGTGTCCAGAACATATGGTCGCAGATCTGCTGATACGATTACAAAATCGATCATCGACCTACGGCCTAGAGCGTCCTGGTGCCACGTGCACTTATGGACACTCTTATGTTCGAACAGGGTGTTCGTTATGGCCAAACTGTGATTAGCACAGAAGTCCAATAACAGAGCACCGCTCGGGTTCAGATCAGGGAGGCCGTTCCTCCCAATCACGCCCCTCCAGGTCTCGCTGTCGTTACCCACGTGAGCATTGAAGTCTCCCAGCAGGACAACAGAGTCTCCAGGTGGAGCACCCTCCAGCACCCCCCCCAGGGACTCTAAGAAGGCTGGGTACTCTGAACTGCCACTCGGCGCATAAGCGCAGATGACAGTCAGGACCCGTTCTCCGACCCTAAGGCGCAGGGAACAAACCCTCTCGTCCACCGGGAAAAACCCCAACGTACCGGCAGCAAGCCGAGGGGATATTAGGATGCCCACCCCAGCCCGCCGCCTCTCACCAGGGGCAACTCCAGACTGAGACAGAGTCCAGCCCCTCTCCAGGAGACTGGTTCCAGAGCCCAAGCCATGTGTAGAGGTGAGCCCGACTATATCTAGCCGGTACCTCTCAACCTCCCGCACTAACTCAGGCTCCTTCCCCACCAGAGAGGTGACATTCCATGTCCCTATTGCCAGTCTTGGCAGCCGGGGGTCAGTCCGCCAGGGCCTCCGCTCCTGGCCGCCACCCGGCACACAATGCACCCGACCCCTATGGCGCCTCCTGCGGGTGGTGGGCCTGCGGGAGGATGGGCCCATGTCTCCTCTTCGGGCTGTGCCCGGCCGGGCCCCATGGACTAAGGCCCGGCCACCAGACGCTCGCCCTCGGGCACCCTCCCCGGGCCTGGCTCCAGGGCGAGGCCCCGGTGACCCTATCCCGGGCAGGGTAAACTGTTCCCTCGGTGTCCTTTTCATAAGGGTCTTATGAATCGCTCTTTGTCTGGTCCCTCACCCAGGGCCAATTTGCCATGGGAGACCCTACCAGGGGGCAAAAGCCCCCAGACAACATAGCCCCTCGGATCCCTGTGACACACAAACCCCTCCACCACGATAAGGTAGCGATTCAAGGAGGAGCAATCCAGTCATGCCTAAATAATTGTGTCAACTACACATGCATCCCAGGCAGAGCTCAAGTCGACTACAATAAATAGAAAAGGCATAACTACTCAGTTGTCAGATCTCCATTTGTTTGTCCATATCCGCAGTGGAATATGACACAGCCTTTACTGTACTTAAGTAAAAGTTTAACACATTCTATGTTTACTTCATACAATTTAACACATTTATCTCTATTTTCAAAATGTGCTTTAGGTTTAACGCATTTCTGGAAAAATGTTATTGGCTGTCACTGCACACCTTATAGACTTTCTTTGTCCATATAACTATAATTATATAATAATTATACAGACTGCACGAAAGGCTTGAAAGGCTCCTCCAAATCAGCTCTACAAGGACTGACAGCAGCCCATTCATTCATTTATATTACTTACACTGGAGGGGGGCATAGTGCAACTAAGGTTGAGGGGGGTGTAATTAATGTGGCAAGAAAATACACAGAGGGACAAAAGTAGGAAGGGAAAGATTCAAGTAAAATGAATATTTTACTAATAAATATCTACTTTGACTCTGAACCACTAATCGCTGAAAAGCATGATATTATATATCTATTTAATTCTTTTTCTTAATTATTACTATTCAATAATTTGAAATTAAAGCTGATGATGCTTAGATTCATTCACTGAATTCCACCTATGGTCTAATATATTGACGGCGTAAACAGCATACTGTCAGGACAGATGATGGAAATCAGACAGGTAACTTAACAAGAAACATCTGCTTCTATCTTAATGAACTGACTTGTATAAATCCACAAAGAGCAGTAAACCTCAGAGCAGCAGCAGTATAGGTCAGTTGATCACATAGCATACAAAGAAAATCTACTGGAGTTCATAAAATAAATTATTGTGTGTTGTGCGATTCTGAAATGAGTCAACTTATCTCATGTATCAGTGTAGGTGTGCAAAATCATACAGCTACAATGTAGGCAACAACAAACAGTAAAAGCAAAGTTTTTATTCTCATGTGAGCACAAGGCTTAGTTCCCTTTGCATAAAAATACAGAGTATAAATGTTCCCTAAAAACATACAATTGAAACAAATACCTGTACTTTTTTTTTTTTTACTGTACCCAGTAAAAGTACAGACAACTTCTTTTCTTGAATAAATTAGTTGAATCAGCACTTCGACTTTTACCAGAGGAGTTTTTAACATGTGCATCTGTACTTCAACTTAAGTGAAGAATGTCGGTATTTTTACCACCTCTAAAAACTGCAGACTACTGTGCTGTCAACCAGCACATTCACGTTCTCCATTCACCCCAAACATTCTGTTGAAGCTGGAAAGTATCTTTTTAGTGTCAGAATTTTATCCATATGCACCACTATAATTGGGAAAGAGTGGATGACTTTTTAAAGTTGATGTTTGGGGAGAGCCAACAGGTTATGTTGACAGAAATGTGGAAAGGACAATAGTGTGCATGCTACTGTGGGCCCATAACTACAGTACATGGGTCCATGGCAGGAGTGTGCAGAACATTTGTGTTTATCTGTTTTATTATCTATTTTTTATTTTCCAATTAGCTCCACTGTTCTCATTTCACTCACTCTTGCATGGCTCGCTGTCATGCTATACTACATCCCAGCCTACTCATTTATGTCCTCTGTAATGGACATTTGTCTTTGACTTATTGGAGCTACCTTACTGAATCCTGATGTGCACAATAGAGGACATTCTGGTGTTCCAATGATATCGCATGTGTTTGGGTGGCCTCTTTTAGGCAGCAAATCACAAAAAAAATGAAACTGTAAGATACTTTTTTCCTCAGTTCTCAGCAGGATATGTGGCTCAGTAAAAGGACAAAAAACTGTATTATATTATATCTGTACTTTTAAGTTTAATCACAATACAAGACATATTACTGCATTTTCTGTCATTTATTTGTTTAGTTGTAAGTCAAAGCAACATTTAAGATTACCCTTTTATTAAAACTGTCTTTTAGCCAAAGGTTAGAACAATCTGGGTGAGTCTATTTATTTTATTTTATTTTTATTATATTACATTTAATTTTATTTTTAAAATCAGTTACTGTAAAGCAAAACCAGAAACCTTGCGGCTGTTGACTCATCTTGAAGTTTTTTACTAGGTGAGTCAGTATGTTGTGTGTCTGTGTCTTAACTATAATAACAAATGTTACAGGAGGGGGATGTAACAAATAAAGAAATAGTTCCCATGAAAGTTAAAAGTTCATTGCAGGTTCAGATCTGCTGAAAACAGCATGTGGTGGCTGCTTAATTCCATGGGCCTGACCTAGGCTTTCCTTTGATGACTGTAGAGTTTCTTTATATTGAGTGTTTATTACTTAATCATTCATTTTTGTGCCTTTGTTTTTAAAACCTCCTCAAAACCAGCTCTGACTTCTTGGTTTGTCAGGTGTAGTATACCACAAAAGATGATCCACGTCTCTATATCAGTTCCTTTTAATACTCAGCTAAACCCTAAAGAATTCTTGTGATGTGCAAACCACATGTCTGGTTTGTTTGCTACAAAAACATGAATATTTAATGCAGGTCTTCTAGAAATTTGTAAATGGTAGATGTCAGTAAATGTTGTGCCTAACAGCTTTCCCTGGTTGGATTTAGAGAAAGGATTGCTGTTGACACATTGCCTTTGCGTCCTAAGGCTTTTCAGTAATTTGGAAATTAAAACTTTAATTGTCCTATGATTTTTCACAAAAAATATTAAAGAACTTTTTCTTCTTTGGGTCCATGTTATGCAGGTTTTCTCATTTACCCTGTAACAGATGTTTGTGCAAGCTGTAGGTAGCTGCTGATTCTGGCATATGTAGCTGCATGCATGTTACACCTGCTGATAAAGGTAGTTGTGAATGGAGTTGTGAATGGATGTTGTTAAGAATCACTTCATCATCACAGCTATAATCTAACCTTGTTGTGTTAAGATTTTTCTGACAGTAAAGTGTGTAATCTGGTAGAAATATGTACAATAACGAGAACGAGAAGTATTTTATAGCAAACAGAAAGTCTTCAACATATCAAATTGACAAAACCATTAAAAAAATGTGCTCATGTGTTACAGTGATGCATGTAGCTCTGTGAGTCTTTATGGCACCCAAAAAACATAGGCATGTCAGTATAGTAATTGGCAAAGTAAATGTGGTAATTAACGAAATAAATGAGATTTTGTTGACAAAGTGTCTCCATTCTCCTTTTCGTCTCCAAAAACCTTAACAGCATTTGTTTTTATCTCTGAATATGCATGTCTTATCAAACAAGAACAAGAAAATGTTGCCCATGTTGGATGTGAAATGCGCCGGTTAAATTAAAACCATCACACCTGCATTGACCTTAACAAGCCTTCATTTGCAATTAGCACAAACTTCAAAAATTGGAACTTGCCCAGCCACTATTAATAATATTGGCTTGAGTAATAAAAATGTACTAAAATTAGGCCAGCTTTTTTGACTCCAGGTTCAAGACAATGTTCTGATGTAGAAACGGTAAACATATAAATATGAACCCGTAAATAGACTCTTTTTTTGTTTTGGGTTAAAAATATCCCATGTTTCCTATTGCATGTCTATTTAAGTCATTTGTCATACCTGAATAACCTTACAGTTGACTTACTATTCATGAGAATTTTAATTATAGAAGATATCAGTAGGTGAGGTAGATTGGAAGCAGATAAAATTCTAGTGTTGGACTGCGAAAGTGTTTTTTTGGGGGGGTTTTTGAACTTTGTAGAAGTTTTACTTCCAGGAATTGAATTTCAGAAATGGTTGGTGATTTTCATTATGTTCATGGCACTGATCAACCACTTTTTATGTCCCTGGAGATGTAAAACAGTCACTACGGGGGGTCAAAGTTTACTTGTTACAGTGTGTTAGCAAAGGTGAAGCCTTTCCTAATTATTTTGACGGCAAGATAACACTTTGGAATGTTTGAGTAATAAGCCTTCCACTTTAAGCAGAGGAGAGTATTGTACTGTCTTTCTTTGCTGCTCAGACACACATGCACACGCATACATGAGCACACATACACACACACACACACACACACACACACACACACACACACACACACACACACACACACTTCAACATGCCAGTTTCTCTAAGCCTACCACCTAATTAAGGCCAGTCCTTGCAGTTTCAGCTCCAGAGAGAACTGGATTTCCAATCTCCTTCAAGGCAGTCCAATACTTTAGTTGTATTTTCAAGGCGTGCTGTTAGCTGTGGTGCCATATTTTTAGAGGTGAACACCTGCATGTTTGACATCTTGTACCATTTGATACCACTTCTCTAAAATGGCTCGAGAAGTCTGGTAGCTCATAACACGATGTAACATGGCACCAAATCAAACCCAGCGCAGAATGCATTTGAAAAAGTTATCGCATATGTACACAGAAATCGCATATGCCTCCTGTGTATACTTAATGTTTTAAAGCTGTAACCTAGTTTCATGATCAAACATCAGTTTTTTTCTAATGGCATAAAAAATGATATATGGCTACACTTACGCTCTTCTTCTAGGCTGCTCTAGTTTCCTATGAACATTTTATGCACATGTCTTCTATATGTTAGCTTCGCTGATCAGCCTAATTATCATATTACTTGTTTACTTGTGTCCTCACTCTGGTTTCCAAGGTGTTGCCTAGGAGATGAAGCATATTTTGGAGCACACATACACCACTTAATGTGTTTGAGTGGTGTGTGTGTGTGCATGGCAGAGGGTGTGTGAGTGCACATAGGGTTATGCGTGACATTATTGTTCCAGTCTGAGCTTGCCGGCACATGTGCGTGTGCACAAGGATGTGTAATCAGAGCCGCTTTGGAACTTACAAGAAGTCATTAACAGTCAAGACTATTGTGCAGACGCCATGATTTCAAAGGTGCTCCACAACAGCTTGTGCGGCAAGGGCTGATTGAACCAGAGCACTTGAAAGGGGGAGAGAGACGTCAGGTTCGCAGTATCCTGTCGCGGCCCATCTGCCTCTCTCTCTGCTCCTGCCGTCAGTCTCCTTTGTGAGGAGGAAGGGGTTTGAACATCAAAGAGCAGCCATGCTACCTTGGAGACAGAAACAATTAGTAAGGGATCTAGTGAAAGGTGGCATTGAGGAGAACCCCATTCCAAGATAGTCAAAAAAAATATACCTGAGCATTAGTAGGGAGGAAGGGTAACCCTGGATTCCAAATGCTTCACAGAGAGATACTATATGAACTTTTTTTTGCAGGATTACAAATTTTAGAGGATTACAGTATTTTTTCCAGCACTCTGTAAAGTATTGTTGCATAATATAATGTCATTTCTAATTTAGATAGCACAGTATAGTAATATAAACAGCTAAATGTTGAGCTACCTCCCCATGACCGACAGATAACACTTCTGGCTGTAAGGAGTATCGTCTCATTAGCACTTGTATCCCACAATATCTCTACAGCAGCCTGGCATGAGTCGGGAGCAAATCTCGGGAGTGGGGTGGGGGGAGTGCCTCATATAGAATACCCTTGAGTTGTTCCACAGCTATCGTCTCCTAGATGTCTTTGCTGGCTCGCTAAGCAGCTACACCTACATTCACCCCAGCTCCCATTTCATTCTGAATGTGAAGTTTGAGTTGGCTTAGCTGCTGTTTAATAATGCATTTGTCATCCGTGACCAGGCGAGCTGAAGGGGCTTGACCAAACAAACAAAAAATGAGGTCAATATCACCTGGTCCTGTGTATTGAGGTTGAGGAGTAAAACATGAAAGTAAGACTAAAGTAGAGCATTTGGTGTGTGGGTTTTTTTTTTTTTTTTTTTTTGGTTTTTATGTGCTATTAGTAAAAGTCTTGCTTTCACTTTAGTGACAAGTGTAGTTGACAGTGCTTATACAAGATATATTCTTAGCAGTTTAAAAATATATAGTGCATTTATTGGCAAACCCACAATTCACAATACATATGTAAACTTTTCAAGCTAAGAATTATATTCATAATTTTACAACAGTGACTCAGAAAGAAGAAAAGATTGGAACGAATAATCAGTTTACCACAATATGATTAAAACATATTAGACAGGAATAGACCCAGAGTAATTAAATTCAATAATTAGCCAAATTAAAAAAAGAAGACGAGCTTATTGTTCCAGTTTTTATATAACAGCCATTGTTAGCTGCATTGTTAGAACAGTGTTAGAAGCATCGGTTGTGGTTAAATGTACGAGTGTCAGGGTTCCTGGGTCGTTGACCCAGTGATTTCAGTTTGTTCATGTTCAGTTTGGTTCGCCACATTAATGTTCTCACTTCCTGTCTTTTCCCGTGTCAGCTTGTCTCCCGTGTCATTAGTCAGATTATGTTCAGCCCTGTACTCACCTGTTTCCAATCATTGTCATCATTCAACCTGTGTATTTAAGTTCCTCGGTTTCACCAGTTCTCTGTCGTGTCATTGATGTTGATGTTAATGATGTATGTCTGATGTCGTCTGTATGTCCAGTCAGTCAGTCAGTCCTTTGTTCATTCATTCAGTCAGCCAGCCATTTCCTCCCTCTGTACTGTTTGCTCACTCCTTCGGCAATAAACATCCACCTTCACCTACCTGCCTGTGAGTCCAGCGTTTGGGTCCTCCTTCTCTCATCCACGACACTACCCTTGACAGAATGACACGACCACGCGTTGTGGACCCAGCGGACCCTGAACTTTTCGAGCGGCAGGAGGCAGCGCTCCTTCGCTGGACGGAGGGGCTTCGGGGAAAACAGCGGCTCTTCGCGGAGAGAGAGCACGTCTTCGAGGGGACTCGCCTGGCTCTGGGCGGGCCTCGGAGACGCCACGTTCCCCCACCTGCTGCCTCAGCTGCACCGGAGCATTCGCCGCGGAGAGTGGGCGTCACAGCCCAAGCTTCGGCCGCTCGCTCTCCCGCCGCTTCGCTCCTCGCTCGCCCGCCAGCCTATTCACTCTCCAGCCTTTCCGCCTCGCCACGGCACAGCGGCTACACCTCCCATCTCGGCTCAGCGGAGGCTACCGCGCCAGAGGCGCAGCCGTTTACCCGGCCCGCTTCCTCTTCCCGGGGAAAGCGGCGCACACGCCGCCATAAAACGGACTCTGTTCAGCAACTCCCGGTGGTGAGTTCCAGTGACTGTTTTCCACACCCCTCATCTGATTATCCACTTAAAACACACAACAGACTCTTTTCTGATTCATGGGGAGTTTCCCTCCTTGAGGATGATGTGGACTGGGAAGATCTTTTCTGCTCTGGCTCCCCAAAGACTGTTCAGTCAAAAACTGTAAATAGTGATGGCAGAAAGACCAGAATACAACCCGATAGACCTGTCAGTGTCACTCACCCGGTCGTTATTTCCACTCCTATCAGTCAGCCTACACCCACTCCAGTGCCAGCTCCCAGGAGGAGGGCAGCTGCGACCCAGTCCACCTCCACACCCGCTCCTGTTTCTCGGGTGGGGGTGACTGGTGTCCAGCCACCTTCTGTGCCTGTCCCAGCGCCCAGGCTGAGGGCAGCCAGAACCCAGCCTGACCTCCCTGGAGGCTTGGAAGAGCTAACCGGTCCACCTACTACTTCACCCTTTCATCCACCTCCTGATCCAGCTTTTCACGCCCTCGCAGTATCACTGGTTAGACTAGCTGAACTGTCCCCTGCCCAGGCACCAGCCTTACGAGCCCAAGCTGTAATTTTATCTCCGTCACTAGCTCACTCTTTAGCTCAGCCATTAGCCTCACCGGCCTCTGTTTATCCGTCAGTCTCCTTAGTCCAATCAGTTCCCTCACCTGCTGTCCAGTCTCCTGCTGCCCTCCAGTCAGTTCAGCCACCTGTAGCTCAGTCTCCACCTGTCCTCCAGTCACCTGTAGCTCAGTCTCCACCTGTCCTCCAGTCACCTGTAGCCCAGTCTCCCCCTGTCCTCCAGTCACCTGTAGCCCAGTCTCCACCTGTCCTCCAGTCACCTGTAGTCCAGTCTCCACCTGTCCTCCACTCTTCTGTAGTCCAGTCTGCCGCCCAGTGCCCTGTAGTCCAGTCGCCTCCTGTTTCCCAGTCACCTGTCCACCATCCCGTCCAGTTCCCGGACCTGCAGCCACAGCACCCAGAGCCAGCTGTGAGCCTTCCTGCTTCTCAGCCAGGGGTTTCCGCACCCGCTGGCCCGGCCGCTCCTCAGCCAGGGGTTTCCGCACCCGCTGGCCCGGCCGCTCCTCAGCCAGGGACCTCCGCGCCTACTGGCCCTGCCTGTCTCCGGCCAGAGGCCTCCGCGCCTGCATCGCCCGGCCCGGCCTCTGCCTCAGCTGCACCCACGCCCGGCCCGGCCTCTGCCTCAGCTGCACCCACGCCCGGCCCGGCCTCTGCCTCAGCTGCACCCACGCCCGGCCCGGCCTCTGCCTCAGCTGCACCCACGCCCGGCCCGGCCTCTGCCTCAGCTGCACCCACGCCCGGCCCGGCCTCTGCCTCAGCTGCACCCACGCCCGGCCCGGCCTCTGCCTCAGAGCCTTCGTCCGCTGCAGCCTCAGAGCCTTCGTCCGCTGCAGCCTCAGAGCCTTCGTCCGCTGCAGCCTCAGAGCCTTCGTCCGCTGCAGCCTCAGAGCCTTCGTCCGCTGCAGCCTCAGAGCCTTCGTCCGCTGCAGCCTCAGAGCCTTCGTCCGCTGCAGCCTCAGTGCCTTCAGCCTCGCCTGGCCCAGCCTCAGTGCCTTCAGCCTCGCCTGGCCCAGCCTCAGTGCCTTCAGCCTCGCCTGGCCCAGCCTCAGTGCCTTCAGCCTCGCCTGGCCCAGCCTCAGTGCCTTCAGCCTCGCCTGGCCCAGCCTCAGTGCCTTCAGCCTCGCCTGGCCCAGCCTCAGTGCCTTCAGCCTCGCCTGGCCCAGCCTCAGTGCCTTCAGCCTCGCCTGGCCCAGCCTCAGTGCCTTCAGCCTCGCCTGGCCCAGCCTCAGTGCCTTCAGCCTCGCCTGGCCCAGCCTCGTTTGGGTCTGGAGCTGAACGGCCATTTTCTAGACCGCTGGCTGGGCCACTGGCCGGCCGCCGTCGCCTTCCGCACGGCCGGCCCCCGGACCGCCTTCGCCTGAGTGGCCGCCGTCGCCTTCCGCACGGCCGGCCCCCGGACCAGTGCTGTCGCCGTTGCCGTCCGCACGGTCGGCCCCCTGAACTGTCTCGTCTCGGCCACGGGCCGCGTGGACGCCCACCTGAACTGTCTCGTCTCGGCCACGGGCCGCGTGGGCGCCCACCTGAACTGTCTCGTCTCGGCCACGGGCCGCGGGGGCGCCCACCTGAACTGTCTTGGTGTGGACTCCGTCCCTCCGTCCTGGGCCCCCTCCGCCCGCCCTGTTCTGGTTTTTTTTTTTTTCTTTCTCTTTTGGCCGTCGGGTGCCGGCCTTTGGAGGGGGGGGTACTGTCAGGGTTCCTGGGTCGTTGACCCAGTGATTTCAGTTTGTTCATGTTCAGTTTGGTTCGCCACATTAATGTTCTCACTTCCTGTCTTTTCCCGTGTCAGCTTGTCTCCCGTGTCATTAGTCAGATTATGTTCAGCCCTGTACTCACCTGTTTCCAATCATTGTCATCATTCAACCTGTGTATTTAAGTTCCTCGGTTTCACCAGTTCTCTGTCGTGTCATTGATGTTGATGTTAATGATGTATGTCTGATGTCGTCTGTATGTCCAGTCAGTCAGTCAGTCCTTTGTTCATTCATTCAGTCAGCCAGCCATTTCCTCCCTCTGTACTGTTTGCTCACTCCTTCGGCAATAAACATCCACCTTCACCTACCTGCCTGTGAGTCCAGCGTTTGGGTCCTCCTTCTCTCATCCACGACACTACCCTTGACAACGAGTTATTCAGGTGGCACCACTCTCTTCAGCCAAGGACACACATCAGGTAATGAACAGATCTGTATATGAATAGACGACAGCATAGATGTACACGCAATATAAAGAAGTAACAACCTCAACTGACAAACACTTAATGAGAAAATTTATTTTATATTTGCAATGTGACCTGATTTTATGAAAGTGATATAACTAATTTAATTTCTTTTCTGTAGTCAACATGCCTCATTTGCAGGATGTGTAATGTCAATATGTTACTTCTCTTCATGAAGTAAAATGACTGCGTTTGTCTTCAAGGATGTGGGTGTACATCAGTGGGAGATTTTCATTTTGACATTTTGTGGTACTTGCAGAGTTTCTCGCTTTAGTTTTTGCTCAAACATAGTATGAAGACAGCGATCTTGTTTCAAGGTTATTGCACTTATAATTTCCCCCCATTTCAGTGCTGGAGTGAAGACGAGAGACACTGAGAGATTTTCAGACAGACACCAGCCGACCGCCGAGTTCTGCAGACTTGTAAGCATGTGAACAGCAGAGGCGGTATCAATCCCTGGAATGAGGCCGATGACCGATTCCAGTTCAGGGCCACATCAAAGAGTGTGAATGCAGCAGCACTAACAGGAATGCTGGGGGTCAGGGACACTGGCTGAGGGATTTAGTCATTTCAGAGCTTATGTGAAGCACCATGGAGAGCAGCTATAAAAGCACAATGTCACTTTGTGACCTGCAGTTGGAGGGATACAAACCTGAAGCGATGTGAGCTGGATGGGAGCGTTGCACTGTTTTGACACACTCAAACATGCACAGGGATACTGAATTTGGCACATACACACAATCCCACACACAGACAGAAAGGTCAAGACATAAAGAAAGTGACTACACTCTTTCTAATATTTTTTCTTCTCTCTCACTTACTTTATCACTTCCATTGTTTTGCTTGTCACGCTCGTCCCAATCCTCGTCTTTCTATCTTATACACATAGAAACATGTAAGCTAAAACATATATCTTTCTTTATGCATAAATCCAGAGCAGTAATTTCCAAGGATGCTGGCAATAAATGACAATGGTAATTTTTCGACAGTCAGTATACCACTGCTGTCCAGTAAAATCAGTGTTTTTTGCTTAATGCAGCTCTGCATGGCAGCCATATATTGTTAACTTCTGTGACATTTATGGGCTGCAACGACACTCATAGGAGACATTCAGATGTGTCTCATCTGCATGCAGCACACCAAACAGCCATCTGGGAATAGTCCTGCAGCTTTTAGGGGTGATAAAGCTAATCAGGTGCTGTTTTCATGTCAAGAGTAGACCCATTCCTTCCTAGATTTTTTTTTCTTTTGTGGTTAATCTTGGAAAACTTATATGTTTTAAATTTTGTCATAATAATATAGATTTTAAAAAAATAAGGAAAATGAAAACTGACTAATAGGATTTGCATTACAATGCCTGGGGAAGGGATGTAATGCAGGTCCCCTTCTGGAAGAGGTCCTTTTCTGGGATAGGGCCCCTTCTAGAGCCAGACCTGGAAGGGGAGCTCACTGGTGAGCATCTGGTGGATGGGCCGTTGGCCATAGACCTCAGCCAGGCACAGTTTGAATCAACAACATGGGACAGGAATTGAGGTTGGTTAGTGTGGAAGATGGGTGGAGGGCAAAGGCTGCGGGACATGGGCATCATGACCCCCAGCATTGTAGACTGAATCAAAGCCAGTGCAGGAGGGTAACAGTACCAGCTAGATAAAGTTAAAATCACTGCTATGCATAACAAGTCATTTGAAACCACTCAGTGAGATCTAACCAAGCGAAGTGAGGGTGAGAGTTGTATCAGTGTCTTTGGCACAAGGACAAGCATGTTTGAAGGACTGAGTTACCTCTTCGTCTCCAAAACTCATAATTGCACCCCTGATCTTTTTTTTTTTCTTTATAAAGATGATGTGGTTCTGCTGGCTTGATCAAAACCTGACCTTCAGCACATGCTAGAGTGGTTTGTAGCTGAGTGTGAAGCCAGTGAGATGAGAGTCAGCACTTCCAAGTCTGAGTCCATAATCCTATGCCTGGTTCCTCTGGTTTGGGGAAAGTTTTTGATGTACTCTGCCTTTTGTCTGATGTCAGCCCACTTTAGCTACTCGGGACACTGTGTCCATATGTGGAGACATTACATATAGTTTTTCTGCACCTTAAACTTCACTCTGATCAATAAAGTGTTTATACTTTGTTAAGCAATGTGGCTTGTGTTGTGGTGTAAAAAAAAAATCCACTGTCCCCATATGAGGACACACATTTTTTAGGGGACTAGATGTCTGGTTTTTATAGTTACCAGGTCAACTAATCCCAAATAGCTAAATTTAAAATGTACCCAAAATAAGAGCTCAGGTCTGAGAAGGATAGCGGGACATTGCTGTAATCACTTTTCACATTCACATGCTCCCAAGAGGATAAGCTTGTGAGATGTTCTGGCCCAAAACACAACTTAGTGTAGCAAGACAACTTCTTCATTTCTAGTACGTCGTTTTCCTTTTTTTCCAGGTCTGATTTGAAATGTCCCGAGTTGCAATATGCACATAAAAATAAATAAAACAAATATATATAATCCTTCTTATCAGTGACCTCGGGTACATCTCTACTGACAGAGCTCCAATATGAAAGTAAGCCCTTGATGCAGTGTCATTGTGTTCTTGTGGCAAGAAACTGAATAACTTTTGATAAGTGTAAGTCTTAAGTTATGGACCAACTGTGACCAGACATCACTGCATGCACTGAGGGCGGTGTCGACACACTATAGAGGCAAAACTATAGACATGACTATTATGAATGAGAGAGTGACTTAAAAGTCTAGAATAGTGTTTTTTCCACTGATTTTTTGTGGCCAAAAGAAACAACATTACTGGCTGCAAGGCGGGATCCAAGCTTAGAATAAACCGCTCTCTCCTTTGTTGTCAGGCGGTCTTGGTGTCAGCCAGCCTGACTGACACCAAGACCGCCTGCACTATAGCCTGGAGCCACAATGTGTCAGAGCTCTTTCAGAGCTGCCAGGGTCTAAAGTTTTTCTCTCAACTTAGCACATATGCCCATAGAATGAATTTATCAAAAGTTTTATTTATTTAATACTCACTTGAATGAACACTAAACGTGCCGCAACTGTCAGAAAAATTTTTATTTGATGTATGGAAGTGATGCAAAATGGAAAGCGTGGATATCTAGAAAATCGCTGTTCATGTCTGAAGCCTCTTCTTCTTTTTCCACAACACTGGTATGCGTATTAACGGATTGGAACATATAGTTCTGATGTGACTAAGTAACAACTCACAAATCTTTCTGTCTGCTTATTCTCTGTAAACACCACATGAGCACCTCGTTGGTCCACACCCAAAGTTGTCATATTTTAAAACATGTTGAACTTCTTTGAATCATTTTCCCACTTGCTGAGTATTTGTCCACCATACCATATGTTGTGGGTTTATAATAAATAACAGTAGCAGAATGCTATTTTTACTTTACTTTTGTTTTGTGTCTCTTCACCTGTTATCTGTTTTACCGAAACCTCTTTCTAAAGTTTTAGGCTTAGGAAAAGATCAGGATTTTGCTTCCAGTAGCACACCCTTTTAATTAAGAGAAAATTTGCTGTACTCTTTATCTGCTACTAGCTTCTCCACCATTTCCTTGGTTTCATGGTAGGTTTACCTGAGTTCTAATGATGTCTATCATGTTAAGGGGACTTGTTAAGTCAAACCACCATGGATATTTAAAATTATACCACATGGGTGTCCTTTGTCAGTTTTACACTCCAGGGTCCTGAGCAGGCCTTGTTATGTTGGGGTGAGAACAGGTATTAAGCACCTCCTACTGTTGCTAGCAGCTCTCCCATTTTCATCCACATTAATACAGTAATAAATCAAACTGGCTTATGAGCGCACTGTAGCATGCTGAGGACAAACTAGCAAAGTTACTTAGAGGCACGTCTCACACAATTTATTTTTCAGTCTAAAATCTGCACATCTGTAGTCCTTACGCATTGTGACTGATCAATTGCGAATTTGGTTGACTTCTAATGATAAAAAAATAGCCTAAATCCACAACGCTAGATGCCCCCACATAACAATACTGCCCCCCAGTGCAAGATTCCACTGATATAAAATAAATTTGATCTGTGGTTTGCCCTTTAAAATGAAGCAACCCTTTTTCAGAAGGTTAAATTTGATTTCTAAGTGTAGTGGCATAATTTGTTTGTACTTCGTATATAATGCAACAAAGGCATTCAAGTCTTGCCTGCACTCTACAGACAAGTCCAGGGAGAAAGAAAGGAGTAAGAAGCATCATCGCCTGAGTCAGCGCAGCTGTGATTTTGAAGCTTTGGATGTGTAGCTGGAGTCTATCCAGAAGCATGCCAACCCCCTCATTCTTCAAAGTGCATTTATATTACTAGCACTCTTGGCAGGCAGGCCTCTCTAGCGGTTAAGGCTGAAGCGCCTCCCAGACTGACGATCATTACAATGGCTATAACATAAAAACTGTTATTGGCCTTGTTTGGTGATGGTTATTACAAGTGTATCAAAAACCCACACATACATCTCCATTTACCCCAGTTCTTCAGGGCTGTAGCACTATATAGGCACTAATGAATAGGTGATTTCAGTGATTCGACATGTGTCATAAATATTAAATGGCTCTCTGCCCTTGGTTACCTTTGCTGCCAGCCAGAGCCTTTGTCATGTATACTGTAGCTGTTTAGCTTTTACTTATTGACAGAGGTGACAGTAGGGGACATTTCAAAGAGAGATGCTTCTCAGGAGTTCAAATCTCTATGGTAAAATAGTCCTTTGTAGTGCATTAATGCTTATTCTATATGTCTGTTGAGGGCACAACCTTTGGAGTGAAGTCATGATTATTGTAATTTTGGTCATAGATAACAGTGACAAAGCAAATGGCAGTGTGCTCTATGTAACTATGTGTAAATGGGTACTTTAAATAATGTTTTAAATTGAGCCTTTATTGTATCCACAAAAGTAAAACTTTTAAAATATTTCACTCTTTTGCCAAAATATAAAACACAGGAACTACAAATTTCAGAAATTAAGAAAATCTATTCATGAGAATATTTTGTCTTGTCAAACTGCTAAAGTAATGGTCAGTCATAACATTTGCAGCCAGAGGTGCTTGCCTCCCAGTCATTTTAAATGACCTTCAATTAACTGAACCACACCAGTGCCTTAATATGTGGGTAATTCTAAAGTAGAGGCAGCAAGATATTTCAACACCCCAACACCAATTTAGTATAAAATAGATAGAAATGGTATATACTCTGAAAGAAAAAAAAAAGCAAGTTGCGTGGTTAAGTTTAACATTTGCAAATAAAAACAAAGTGTCCAAATACTGAGAATATTAAGCTGTTTATAATTAGCAAAAGCCTAGCAGTATGATGGAGGAACCCAGCGGTCAATATTCTAAAGGTTGCAAGTGGACAAATATGTGTTGTTTTCCCCTTTTTTTCCCTTTTGTTAAGCTGATATAATATTGGTGTTTAACCCTCAATTCCTGGCACCTGCAGAGATTTTCATTTAGTTGGAAGCTAAAGGTGTGAATCAGAGCAGCTGAATGAGTGTGAAGTAAAGTGTTGATGAAGAAAGAGCATATGTTTTAACAGAACTTCTGTTAGAATATGAAATTATATTTTGACAGATTTCTTTTTGTTACATTTTGTACTGAGCAAAGATTACCACCTCAGAACTGTGGTTACAGATTTCGTTTCATGAGTTGAATGATTTTTACATAAAAAACCTCACTTCTTGCCTTTCTTTGTTTGTTTTGTTATTTTTACATTTTCCTGTACCATACACACACCATGAGATGAAATTTAATTTAATGCATTGCAATACACACCTCATTCAGCCGTGAACAATGTGTCTGCCTTCTTATGGCTGCTGGATAGACTCCCTATCCAATGGATGGGCCTCTGTCATACTAACTCTTCCCAAACCATACAAAGTGTTTGCTTTAGATCCCAGACAATAAGGAGCAGTGTAAACACTCCCCCACATTTCTCACGGCTGGGAGGCCCGAGCTGTAAAATGCTCAGATTGATAGAGCAATGTTCAATTCCTCCCCTGAGTTAGAAGGGCAAACTCCTGTGGCGCTCCTGCATCAAGCATGCCCTCCCTGTGACTCGACACTGGAGATAAACTTTCCCAGACAACAATGCCTCATCAGTGGCAGCAGCAATGGGGCCTTTTTTTACTGCCAGAGCTCCAATGCTGAACAATTAACAGCTCACCATGGTCCCTAGCACAAAATACTAGAATGGCCAAGTAAGTATGGCCTCTCTCCCTCTCTCTTTTACTTTCCTTTTACTGGTTCAATTCTCAGACTCTCACTCACTAAAACTACCCCTCCTGTCCCCATACCTCAGCCCCTTATATTTTGCTGCAATGCATCTCTTACAGCTCTCTGTTCTATAAATTGCCAACATTGCGAAAAGGCAGATACAAATAAAGGTGATTTAGCCCAAAGAGATGCTGAGTGATGGCTCTCATTAGTCCAAAGTGGAGACCAAAGTCGAGATTTAACTGAGAGGGATTCCTGGCCATTAGCGCACTGGCATTGGCTGTATTGATAGTTTTTTAATAAGACGCTACATTAATGGTTATCATGAGTGAGTGGGTTTATGGTAATGGGAAAAGGCAGAGGAGGGGAAGAGGAAGTCTCCAATGTGTTTTCTGTCAAATTCAGCCTTAGCCTGGCTACTGCTGCCAGCAGCTTGAGCGTGTACCTTTGCAGGTTGACAACTCGTGTAGCACAAACTCTCTCTTATGTCTGCATACAGCAAATATAGAAAGAGTAATTTTTTTTCTTTTTTTGCTGAATTATGGGTGACTCGAATGAAGGGAGGACGGTGTCAGTGATGAACGATGCCAGAGGGATGTCTCTAGTGTGCACAGAAGTCATTTCCTCCTATTAATCAGTTGGACTAATTCTTCCCATGTTCCATTTTTAACCCTAGAATGTCACTGCCTCCAGTTGCTCTAATTGAAATATTAGCAGCCAGTTAAGTAAATGAAGACAATTTAATCAGTACCCTTCTTGTGCCTTCCTTGTCTTTCTCTTCTGTTGTCTATTTCCCATGTGACAATGTGATCTTTCTATTAAAGAGAGAGTTGAGAGATCAATTTAGACTGTCTTTTTTTAAGTTAAGCTGACAGCTCTGGATCAATGCCATAAGAAGCCAAGAATAACCTTGTATGAATGTGAACTCTGACAAAAAGTGTCAGACTCTGCTAAGAATTTATTATTATTATTATTGTTCCTGTTGGTTTGACTATGCACCAGCATGAGTAGACCCTAAGCATCATAAATCCAACTTCCATTATTTCATCATGAATAATAATATCTAGCTTTGTTATCAGTTGGATTGCTGGAACTAGACAGCGTATCAGTAAATTTTCATTTATTTTATTTTTTGGTTCAATGTCTTTCATCGTTCTTCTTCCGTGTCCCTTCTTCTTCCCTTTAGGAGTTGGTCGCCTCAGAGGATCATCTGCCTCCATCTCATCCTATCCCTGGCATGCCCTTCTGTCACACCAACTCCCTGCATGTCCTCCTTCACTGCATCCGTGAACCTCCTTCATCGTCTTCCTCTTTTGCTTCTACCTGACAGCTCCATAATCAACGCCGCTTCAGATCATTCGACACATTAGGAATTAAATAACACTAAATCATAATTTAAAAACTGCATTTTGTTTTTACTCGGGTTGTTTTCAGAGCACCGTATCCACTATTCCTCATCTACACTTGCCCAAATCATTTCAGCCTCACCTTGTTGAATTTTCCCTCTGATATACTCATTTCTAATCCTGACCCTCCTGGTCACTGTGAAAATCTTAGCATCTTCAACTCTGTTACCTGCAGCTCCACCTCCTGTCTTCTTGACAGTGCCACCATTACGATGCCATCTGCACATTTCCACCTGCCTCTCTCTCATTCACACATGTATTCTGTCTTGCTTCTACTTCATCTCCACATACATTTCTATCTCTTCAGGCTTTCTTGCATCTCCTCTGACATCACAATGCCCACTGTGAGCATGATAGTCCATCACAAACCAGCACAGCAACAGTGTACTCTTAGTGCTGGTCCCAAGCCTGGAAAATGGGTTACATCAGCAGTGTAGTGTAAAATCTTTGCCAAATAAAACATGCAGACCTTCGAAGCTGAATCACCGAATCAGTTTGCAATGCTTAGTGCTCGCCTTGGTGCTAGGTGTCATAAGCACTAATGCAATTTATTTTACTATTATAATCCTAAAAGCAAATATTCTGCAGCTAATAACACAATGCATCTGCCAATCACAGGATTTGTTGTCAAGATGTACAGTCAGCATACAGCTCCAGATGCGTCTAAAATGTGAAAGAAGCAAAAGTGTGAAAGAGACATATGCATTTAGAAAAGTTCAGCCTTATAAGTTAGTTCACAACTTATTCCTGATGTTTATCTTATTCGTTTTATTCTCAATGCCAGATTTTTAAGATAGCAGGTCTTACAGATTAAATTGCAGACTGTGGAATGACTAACTTTTTTCCTTTTATCATATTTTGCTATCAGCTGTTCTCACCAAAATATTAACACATGATTAATATTTAAATCATGTGTTAATCGTTTCAGCAGCAGTGCTAATTCAGCAGCTACGTATGTAGATTTTTAATCAAATTGCACCATTCCCTCTCCAAAATGAATCATATTGCCCCATCTCTTGTTTTCAATTCTTCTAAAAAAATCTCTTGTATATTTTTTTGTACTCATTATGCCTTTTTAAAAATTCCTATGAAGATTTTGATGCTTTTATAGCCACAAGACTCTTTTCATGCACACATAATCATAACTCCCATTTTGCACAGAAGTAAAGCAGAGAATTCAGCTTCATTTTAACTCTGCACTTACTGTAAGTACTAAACAGTATCAGCTGTACACACTATACCAGAAAGCCAATCTTAAAGTACTAGTTAGTTGAAACACCATGAAATTAAGTTTGTCAGCTTCAGACTGTGATTGTACCATGTAATTTAATTAACATGTGTATCTGTGTTTTGCAATTACAGTACATGGAATATTGATGTGCCACATCAATAAGTATTCTAGATAGCGCCATCCACTTAAATGACCAAGTAATCCAGGGGCCTTTTTTTAAAATATATTTACTTTCAAAAAGTATGTGCCTTTTACTGTAAAGCACATGAAGAAAGTGGAACAAAAATTGAGGTGAAGCAATCAGCTGATAAATCTCTCTTTTTTCCTTTTTCTGTTTCCCTATCAGACGTGAAAGCCAGATAACCACTGCCACCCCACCACACCCCCCTTCTCTTGCCCTTCACATCTGTGTGTCTGCACAGCAGCGATAAGCAAATCAATATCCTGTCACTTCTTATTTTTACTAGCCCAATTCTACTCTCTGCACCTTTCACAAGGTGACAAACTCCTACCTCGTGGTCTGGGCTGGACAATCTCGGTTTCTCCTTTGTAGAATATTGTCTCTCCACCGATTCTGAAAGACACTCTCTATCAGTGAAATTATGCCAACGTGTTGGCGCTAATGCTGCCAAGGTAGGCGCTCTGGGATGTTAAACTTTCTCCCTATTTTAAGTTCACACTCAGTTCATCAGATAAAATATACGAGGAGACTATGAGGAGTTTTCTTTTTCTTGTTGTTTGAACATTTTCAAGTTGTGTATCATGTCTTTGCTTTGGACTCCACTGAGGCCCTACTAAAGGTGAGGCCTCAGAGCTCTCATGTACTGAAAGTGGACATTTCAGCACACATAAAGAGAAAAAAAAATACACTACAGCAGCTCAGATCCAATTTACGACTTGAAATTAAGATAGTAAACAACAACATTTACATTTCATATTACATATTTCAGATAAATTTGCCTTAAATCTACATTTATCTAACCATCTGAATAATGTCTATGTGTAATATTTCACTGCCTTTACTTGCAGGTATGCATTTTTTTGTCTGTGTGTGTGTTAATTGTTCAACATCACATTGCATTTTGCTGCTGAAGGCTTGAAGGTGATAAAGTCTGAGACCATGCTTTACCTTGTGCATATTAAACTAAATAGCTATGCCCTGAGCAATACAACCAGTGCTGATGAGAAGTTTTATGTCTGAAATCACTCAAATGCTTAGCCATTCTCTGTGCTTTATCCTCCATGCTTCATTCAGATGTTAAAATGATCTTACATTTATAGGCAACAAGAGCAATTCGAAGCAGTAAGGGATTTTTTGGAAACATGATTTAAATTGTCAGAAGTTAAATCTCTGGAAGGTGAAAAGTGTCTCCAATCCCATCTATGCTGCGTTTCTGGGTAAAGGTCTCTGCCAACACATGTCATCATAACTACTGAGATACATCTGCTAAAACGGTTACTCGAAACTGTCAAAAATAATAAATAAAACAATCTTATTCACCCATTAATTTAAAATGTGGGAGTGGTCAATAGTCCTCATTATCACTTTTAACATTTCAACACGCTGTGTGCTAATTTTATTTTTCAACAGTGGCTGTAATAGACAGTATGCCACACTCAGTTGCAGGCAGTACAAAGATAATGGAAAGACAACTTTGGCCTGATATTTTCTGAGGACAGCTAACATTCAACAGGAGAGAAGATAAAAATTAATTTGGTTGGAGCCACTCATGCTTTTTATTCACACATTTCTTGTCTAAGGGCAGCAGGGAGAAGATTTGTTTAAATATTCAGTGCCCAAGGCCATGTCAAATAACAGCAGACCCTGATAAGATTTTCAAGGCTTGCCACTGAAATTAGCGCCTTAAACAATGATTTCTTGGAAATATTTCTTGGGGCTTTAGGTTGGGGGTTTAGAAAATTGTGGAACAGAAGGATGGTGTGCCACTCCGTGGAGTCTTTCATATACCCAACTTGAAAATGCCAGTCATGGAGTGGGCATAATGAAATATGAATTGAGCCATGGACCATCACTAGCACATTAATGATTTCTCCCAAATGTGTATCCACCAGATTACTCCTTATCACCACCAAGACACACACTGGTGTATTGGGTAAATAAACACCAGCATCTGAATGGACAGGGCAAAACATAAACTAGAAGGCATCATGTCCATTTTTGAAGTTTTTAACCGTAGGCTAAATAAAATTGACAGCCATGCATAATAACCTGCAGTTTTAGCTGGGGGTGCTTTGGCTGAGCTAGGAAACAGCCTTGTTGAGAGCACATTCGGCCCCAAAAGCCCCATTAAACTCTAATCCTTAATGGGGTTCCATGCCCTGACAGTTTAGGAGGAACACAGTATATTATATATTCCCTGCCAAATAGAAAGTCTGGAAACTTCTCTGTTTATAATGTTGGTGTCTGCGGTATGAATGTAATATGGATTGCATAGTTATTTTGTTATTTTTAAAGTTATCAAAGTAATAATGATGTACTTGCTTTAAGTTCTTAATGTATTTTAATGTTTGTGTGCTGTCTGCTCAGAAATACAATAATTCCCATTCTCATATATAATTCCTTTGATGAAACGGGGCCTGATGCACAGCTAATTGTTTCAACCTTTCAGGAGACTTGAATAATGAAATTGTTCATTTTGTTCACACATATATGTCCCCATGGGGACCTGCATGATCAATTAACAGATGAGCAGTTGCTTTCAGTGGTGTTTTAGTCAACCAGTCTAACAGGGGCATCAACTAAGAGCCTTCAGGAGATGCTTGATTTCATCTGGTGCACATATCTGTTTTTTTATGCAGTCGTGTTTTGTGTGTATCTTCGGCTAGGCTTGTAGACTTAAATCCTGCATTAGTCTTTTGATTAGTTTGTAGATTCTGGGCCAAAGTAAAATGTTCCATCAATTCTACAATTAATTGTTAGAGAATTTGGAATAAATATTCATGGCGTCCAGAAGATGAAGAACACCGACTTTGTTAAGGATGTTTTTTTCATTTAGTGTCATCAGATTTGGATGAAATCATTTAGTGTCATTTCTCATCAGAGGGGGAAAAAGAAATAACTCTGACAAATTATAATATTTATGGCACCCCAGAATTGGCCCACGTAGGGTTTTCAAAAGCCAGATGTTGAAACTGAGCCAGGCCTGTGGGTTGCCTAAAATTGCACCACCAAAATAACCCACGCTCGAGTGAGTATTACTCTTGTCCCTTTAAGTAATTAACTTTAGTATGATCAGAGTAAAGCTCAATCCTAATTTGTGTTGTGAAGAAAGTAGCGCTTATAATTTAGGATTTTGGGGGATTTGAAGCCCAAACTCACTCTCAATTTGTCACAAATGAACACTTTGGCAAAATCCCATTTTAATAGATGCTGTTTACCATTTTCCTAAACTACAGCCAGTAAATGAAAGTGAAAGTGAGTGAAAAAAATTAAACTATGCCAAAATAATACAGGACGTGAACTACGGTGTCCTGGTTGAGAGTCACTGCAATCCATCCTTATTTGGACTTTGTCTTTTACCCCCACTCGCCTCCTTATGCAATCTTTGTCCCTCTCTTTCAAACAGTATTTGATCTAGATGTCGAATTTGTGTGACTCCATTGATGCCAAAAAACTCAGTGGGATTATGTCCCAACAAGCCAGTGGCTATGACAAAATGATAACATAGGATGCCCTGGGAATGAGACAGAGTTTCGAATGTGTACGGCAAGGCTGATGTCTATGCTTAGGTGCAGGCAGTGCTTTCTTTGTGTGTCTGTGTCAGGTAGAATTCAAGCAGAAGTGAAATGTTAGTGGGTGTTCATAATCAAAGCCACGTGGAGTCACTCGGTGTGTCTTTTGTGTAACGTGAAGACACATCTTCTGCTTCTTTAGTTGCATAATGCCTCTAACCACGCAGAGTCAAGGTGGTCAAGTTATATTACATTTGTGTTAACTGCAGCTACTATGGTTACTGAAGTCCACTTAACACACTGTTTGCTGCTACAACTACACATGTTTCTTTTCCAACTATTTATTTATGAGTGACTTATGTATGTATGTATGTATATATATGTATATATTGTACTATTCTTAGTTAGTGTATTGTCTGTCTTGTCTTAATGTTGGTTTAAAATGGAGCACTGTAACAAAAAATAATTTCCCCCAGGGATCAATAAAGTATTCTGATTCTGATTCTGATTCTGATTCTGAAGCAGAGACATCAACTTTAATGGACTTTATTTGAAAAAGTTCAATTGCTTTAATTGTGTAGCACAACTTTCCTGATAACCTAAGAAAGAAGCTCAGTCTAACTCATAAACTACTGAGTGTTTACAATAAGATTTCACCTTTGCTGCTGTCTTTGAGTGTCTACAGATTCAAGATTAGCCTTGCTCTAGCTACAAATGTAAAATGACATATTGATTTGCAAAACCCCAAACATAACCTACCTACTCGCTCAAATGGATGGCTTCATGAGCTGATGCAAAAAGGTGACATTTTTGATGAGATACAATCTTTGACTTTAATTATTTTTTTAATAGACTTTTTTTTTCTCTTTTGTATACCTTTCAGTAACATCAAACACATGTCCACGACAGACTGCGGTTGAACAAAGGCATTTAAGTCGTCGTGTCGCTTTGAGAAATATGACCTTGTATAGTTGGCGCAGCATAAAAACACACGCAGGAGACACAAACGCATGCAATTACACATAACTGAACTTGCACACAGGTGTATCCATGTTCCGACGATGACTGCAGTTACTCTAGTGCAAACATTTATTTACACCCCCATATATTCAGGTTTCCACCCACATATTAGTACCCACACAACAGCACATGCTACTTTTCTCACTTTACTTCATAAAGCAGTTGGTTGAACACCTATAAATAGGCTGTAGGGCACTGCACAACCTCAATTTGCCACCCCCATACACTCCTATAGCAATTATCCCAAGCTTTATTTCGGTTAAGCAGTCAAGCACGGGGAATAAACGACTCAGCCCATTCAGCAGTGGTTAATAGGAATGAGGATACTTAATACCAGCCAGCAATCAATCAGATAAAAACAGAGTGAGTAAAATGAGCTAATTTGTTCATACACATGATCTAGAGCGTATTTGTTAAATTAAGCCAAATTTAGCTAATCTTTTTGAGGCACTGATCTGATGGTAATGTGCCTCTTTTGGGATTCTGGGAGTTGCAGACTTTCAGGTTTGCATTACCCACCTTCTTGTATTAAATCACGTGGAACAGTCATATTCTAACTTTCTCTAGAGGGTTCTAAAGGCAATGCATGTATGATAATTAGCTTCTGTTGTTTTCTTTGCTAAAGCTTATTGTTAGGGCTGATATGTTATGTTGAAACAGACCTGCTGCTCAGGAGGGGGGGTTCTTTTTACTCAACTCTTTTTGTTCTGTTTTTATATGCTCTGCATTTAATCATTAGTTATTATTAATTTCTCCTCTCCTCTGCAGCATGCCTTTTGCTCCGTCTCCCTCCCGTAAACCCCAGCTGGTCGCCGCAGATGGCTGCCCCTGCCTGAGCCTGGTTCTGCCACAGGCTTCTTCCCATTAAAAGGGAGTTTTTCCTCCCCACTGTCACCAAGTGCTTGCTCAGAAAGCATTGTTGATTGTTGGGGTTTCTCTGTATTACAATATAAAATGCACTGAGGCAACTGTTGTTGTGATTTGGGACTATACAAATAAAATGGAACTGAATTGAAATGGCATAAAGGATATACAGGGAAAAAACGTGTATTTTACATCAAATGAGATCAAATGATTGTCATGCCAACACATAAGTTATTCCCAACTCAGCATTCTTAGAAAAAAATGTGAAAAACTTTCTGTAAATTGGAGGTGAAACCCATTTTCCAATCTTATAAAACATACCATACTCAGATAAATCCAACTGCTCTTGGTATTTTACTTTCATATGTTTTATACAGCATCAAAAATAAAATACAAGGAAAAAATTCTTGAAGTCTTCTCATATATATATTGAATCACAGCGTATGGCAGAGGCTGGCTCGTGAATGGCTCCTATTGCAGCTCTCTGTGGCTTGGTGGTGGTTTACTTTTGTTCTCTGTGCAATGTCATTGAGCCATTTTCTGTAAGACAGTTCTCCAAGGACTGGTGCAACATATGTTTTCTCGTCCCATGCCCATTTAATCAGAGGTGCTGTTTGTGTGCTTGTGGCAATTATGGACCTCCCTCACAAGGACATCAGTTTTCTTTAGGGAAATGCTACTGTTCTGGACCTGCACAGTCCACACAACCAAAAACCAAGACCAAAATTCGCAGAAGGAAATATGGTAATTTGGTTCATCATTCTTAGTGCCAGGCTACACTCATTATTTATTTTACTTGCTGTGCCAACCGTGTCTGGGCACGCCTCTCACTGCAGTAGCTCGGGTTGTCAGGGAGATTCAGTTCACCTGGTCTGGCTCCACTATGTAAGGTGTTGGAAGTCAGCCAGTCCTTCTCTCTCCCTTGGCTTTCATGCTGGGTTTTTTTCTTGTCTTTGTAAAAATGTGTCCTTTCATGTAAAATAAATGTACTTTAAGTTACAACGCATGCACTCTAGCACTATGAGCCGGGATGCGATAGTATCTTTACGAATAAATCCTTGCCTGTTCTGCGCAACCTGGTCATTCTGCTTCAGTCTTAATGGGAACAAAAGTTCAGGCTCCAGATTGCTCTTACCATTTGGTTTCAGACATTTTCTTTCAACTCTTGGCTCTGTATGGCATCATCTCAGGCACACAGATTTGAATGTGAGCAGAGATACTCCACCCGTCTGTTGTTCAAATCTTTTGTTTCTGAGGGGCACCCAATCAGAAGAATGTTGGCTTAAAGGGATAGAGAAGCTAGAACACAAGATAAATTTTGAACTGTTGCTAATAGAAAGCTACTAAAACTCATATTAAAGCTCACAGAACAAGAATATGGGCTTGGAACTGAGTATTATAGCTCGATTTTTGCATTGTTAACTAATGGTACTGATGTTCAGAGTGACATAAGAAACATTTGTCTCCTTTTGGGAAAAGAGCTTTAACTAAAATGCCTGCACTGACATTATACTCTAAGACGTATGGCTCATTACAGCAAAGAAGTATATATTTCAAGTTAAAATGCCCTAACTTTAAAGTTAGAGCAGTATAAGTTGTTAAACTGTGTGTTTTAATATACTGTACATGTGCAGGCCTGCTCGAATTCCCATCAAATCATAGCCAACTGCGTGTCTGAATGTGAATTTGTCATGATTTTGTGAAATCTTGTGACTAGCAGAGCGCTCAGCAGTCAAATCCCTAAAACTGCTGGGAAGAAAGTGCCCTTCAAAGCCCCATAAAATACTCTCCCAGAGCAAACCTCTAAACCCAAACTGCTGCAGTTGATATGCTCAGTGGCCAACAGTACAAACACATGGCTGTAAAGGCAGCTGCCAGGTGTGTATATTAGTGGAACTCTCTTTCCCTTGCGCTGCTGCCCTATGGTCATTGTATTAAACGAAAAGGTACACTTAGTGAACCTGGATGGCTGAAAAAATCTAAAAGTAATATTATGCAACAGTGATTCAACCTATAACCACTTTTGGATTTGCTTTGCCAGCGACCAGATCATTGAGAAACCTGACTCTGCTCTCACTGTAGTGGTCAAGAGCTTTAACGTATTACATCTAGTAAAATGAACAATAAAAAAAAAAAATCAGTAATTGCAGATTAAAACTTTAAACAAATTCACAACCAAGTTATCCAAAGAGAATCCATTTACATGCCAGAAAGAAAAAAATCATATTACTGTTTGGCATAAAACTGCCTTTGGAGCACAGTCCCTCAACTAAATGCATGGCAGTAATCAAAATCCATCTAATATATGCCACATTCCCTAATTTCCTTTCATGATTTTTTGATGTACGTCTGTAGGATCAGTGCTCAGCGTCAAATATCAGTACTGATCATTCATGCTGGCGATAGCTTTGCCAATGAAAAATATCATTATTCCTCCCTTGGTACAGGTGGTGTGTGCTGCATAGTCAAGGCTTTGCAGATGTGCAGGCTGCATGAGACTCATTGAATCTTAGGATCTCGAGACAGCACTTCAACTGTCTGTGCCACAGGAAAATGAAAGTGACTTGAATTGAGGCTGCAGATGAACATTGGGGCATTGAGGTTACGTTGAATCAGAAAACACACAAATCGGAAGGAAGGGCTAAAAAAGATAGCGAGGAGGAAGTTGGCATACTGAGAGTAAGAAAGGCGCACAGAACGAGAGGAAGGGGTGAGGAGAGAGGATAGCTATGTCAAAATGAAAGCCTGGATATGAAGAAGGAGGAGAGAGAGACTTCACTGAAAGAGAACATAAAGTGACAGAGGTCTAACAGACAGTGGCTTTGATATCCCTCAGCTTCAGACTGACCTTCACCTGCTCCACATGAACCAAGCAAAGGAGACACAAGGTGGATGGACTGTTCCCTGCGCGCTCCTTTAGCTCGCGCTCTAGTAACTGTAATAAAACAGCACTGTCTGGATGGCAAGAAGAGTGACAGAGGGGAAAGCTCCTGTGTGACCTGCACATGCAAGCTGTTTAATGACCGTAAAGAGATGCTGAGGTGAATCTTATATATAGCCATAAAAAAATCATGGGTGTACAGCACAGTACAGACAGGCTGAAATTGTTTGTCGCGTGTTAAATGTATTCTTATTGTGGAATTAGGCAAAACGTGTAAAGAATAAATTACAGCATATAGCGTATCATTATTCCTGTGATCATTTTTTCTTTATTAACTATTAATATCCAGTCTCTATCACTTTCTGATTTCTTGTATTATTAATGAATGTAAAAATCACTTTGATATCATTTTCAAAGGAGAGTTAAAGCATTTTTGTTTCTAAAATTTTGGCACATTAGATTTACTTTATTAATTGTCCAACGTAATCTTTCTTCTTAAACCATAAATAGTTTCACCTCGGAGTTGTTTTTTCGCCCCCTTCGTCTTTATAATTTAAGTCGTAAAAAGCTCTTTACAGCTTTCAATATACTGATTGATTTCTCTTCCTGAAATATTTATCATCGGGTTGAAAAGGGGTTAGGGTTGTGCCACAGGGATCTGAGCCACCTGTGGGAGAAAAGATTATTCTGAAAAATCAAGACTTCACACTGCCTTTATCTTTAGACCCAAATCCATAAAGTGCATGAATGACCTCACTTTCAGTTAAATAAATGAGCCTCTAGGAGAGTTTTTGGGGGTTTTAAAAAGTATTTTCTTGTTCCTCAAACAAAAGTTTTAAAGGGATTCTTTAAATGTCATTTCAAAAGATTTAATAATACTTTAATAAATATTATTTACAACTATGTGTGGACTGCATTTGGTCACCTATTGCCTAAACTGGGCTGTACTCTTGCATCTGCATTTCTATGTTGCACACGTTGAGACGATTTCCTGACAAAATCCTGATCAACTATCATAAATGATTTGACTGTCCAGAAAGTTAAGTTAGAAAAAATACAGTTTGGGAACATGTGGATTCATTTAAAGATGCATTTACACTGCACTATAAAAGCTGGAGCCGGCAAGGTGTCAGCTCTACATAAGAATCTTCACGCAAGAACAAGCAGGTCATCCGGTGGAGAAATCCTTTGTATCAGTACCAAATGTATGCAACATTTAGAATTTCATTTACAATTTTGAATTTTATATTAGAGAGAGGATTGTGACATTTAGCTTGAGTGTTAGAATAAATCATCCAAATTTGTGTTTTGAGATCATATTTAATTTTTAGCATTTAGATTAGGATTTGATCAAAAGTGACTATATTTTTTAATCATTTGAAGGCAAATGTGGTTAAAATGCATATTTTGAGTAATTGAGGAGCTTGGAGAGAAAAGTGATTGGACTTCTTAAAGTTTCATTTACTTCATTTATTTTGAGAATTTGCCACTGTATAATTAGTTTGGGGTAAATGTGCGTGCTAAATTAAACACGCTGGCATTATTTGGTGTCTGAGTGTTGTAACTCAGATACACAGTTATCAAGGATCAAGTTTTAATGAGGACCAACGTGTCATAGGTTCCTTGGGCCTGCACTGGCCCATGTCACAAAGATAATGGGTGGGTATGCTGGTATTAAATTAAGCCAAACACAGATATAGGAGGATGGGAATTTTAGTGAAACGAGTTCTACAAAAGGGTTTAGTAGACTTTGGCTTTTATTGACATTCTCAGGTAAACGCGTTGAGTAGAGCATGGCTTGTTTGCTTTTGCTATGGCTAATTAAGACCTGGAATGGGCAGGGTAAGTGAGAGAGTGGAAAAGAGGAACATGCAGAGAAAGAAGAGAGAGAGAGAGAGAGAGAGAGAGAGAGAGAGAGAGAGAGAGAGAGAGAGAGAGAGAGAGAGAGATGTCTGTTTCCATTTTGAATTTATCTGCAGGAGAAAAATTACAGTTGACTCCTCCACTCTAGTGGGATACCAAACCGATATGAAGGAGAAAAAACAACAGCAGCAAAGCTTTGAAACTGTGATGCAGTTCTTTTCATTAATCGCATACAACACACTGACTCTGCGGCCCCTTTGAACTCTCACACTCTTTGAGCTTTCTCTGATTAACTCTGTTTCTCAGACAGATGACTGATCATACCTGACAGTTAGATTCATGACCCCCTATTATACGGCCACTGTTAATAGATCTGGTTTGTGTTTATTTTTGCGTGCATTTGTGTCTCTTCTTTCATGTTTACCAGCTCCACTGAAGGTCCTCAGAGCTGTATGTTGTTTGTGTCGATGTTTTTACGCCATTTATTTTAGCAAATTCCAACTCGAAAATCCCTTATGATCATCAGTGTGAGTGAAAAGCTGTTTGAATAGTTATTTATCTTCCCAGAAACCCACTGTGGAAGAACAGTCGCTGTTCCACTGAATCGACTGAATGAGGTAAAAAGTGTTTGCTGCCAGATGCCATGTTTACAGCCTAAACATAGAGAGCCAATGTGAATCAGTACTTAGGTAGTTAATAGGAATGGAAAAGGCAAATCTTGTGCTCTAGTGGAATATGTACAGTCAGGGGCAACGATTTAAGTGAATTATTCATTCCAGCAAATGATTGGCTTGGCCTTTGAACTCGCACAAAATAACATTACATCTTCTCTGAAATATAAATCCTCTGAGTTATCTTTAATCTCCTTGGCAGATATTGGTTAGGAGAAGTCACTTTTTCATATTTGCATGTCTTCTTAATAGCCTATTAATGAAGATACATGCAGAATCCTTTTGGTTAATAAGACACATGTCAGGTTTTTCGTGCCTAGAGAGGGAGCACTAAAACTTGGTAGCAAGCTGAGGGTAAGTCTTAAAACTGTGACAAGCCACACTAAAGAAGAGGGGTTGCCACAGGCAAAGGTAAAGTGGGAGAAAGATAAGAATGGAGGAAAGGGAGGAATGGGAGACGTAGGAGTGTCAAGACAGAATTACTCCTCATTATAGCGCAGTGAGAAACCAGTAAATCAAATGTCACTGCAGCCTTTCTTCAGCCTCCCCCAATCATCAGTCAAAACCCCTCCCGTAAAACATGCTTTGTGTTCTGGTGCATGACTACCACCGGACCTGTAATAATAGAAACACGTCCCAGTGCACTGCGCACGACAAGGTCGCCTTCTGCGTCTCCCATCTGAGTTGTGTTTTCCTGCGGGTATGTGGTCGAACAACGTGGAGAAGTGGAGGATGTGGTGTCTTTTTCATGGTCAGCAGAAGGTCGATTGATGGTATTGATGCCCGATTTCCAAAGGCATTCAAGTGTTGTTTGGAGGTCTGATGCCTGGCTGGTCCACACGCACCATCAGCTGAGCAGGTGATGTCCTGCCACCATCATTTCACAAATGGCAAGTCGCAGCACCTTGACATTGTCGTGGTCGTGGGGTGAAAAACGATGTCGCACTTCATTAGCTCTCTGCTGGCGGAAAGCTGCTCGTCCCATTAGACGCCGCGGCGTGTCGCACCATGTTACTGCAAGCCCCATTGCCATTTATTTCACAATCGGCCAGATGAAACGGCTGATATTAACAATCTGTTCCTTGATGTGTTTCTTTCTCTCTCATTCTCTCGCTTTCCCACACTTGCACTTTTATTCTCCCTCTCTTTTCCACTCTCTCCCCCTGACTCATTGTTCTGCCAACTGGGGATGCGGAGGAGGCGAAATTTTAAAAATCATTTGTTATGTTGGGTCACGTTTCAGGACACAATTAATGAGGGGAATCATGTGGACAGGTAATTTGAATCATCAGCTCCATTTGTTATTTACAATTGTCAATTAATGCCACCCCGAACAGCCCTTGTGTCAGCTCTATCCCTGCCAGTTGCCAATTACTCTTCAGCCCACCTTGCTGACCTCCTGGCAGAGAGAGAGAGGAGGGGGGGGGGGGGAATCAGACAAGCACGATCCCTCTGAGACGTGAAACATCCCAGCCATCTGCCGCCTGCATTCATGCCTCCCCGACCAGGAGAGAAAGCAAGAAAAGTGTGAGGGAATAACAAAGAGAAAGAGTGAATGAGTGGAGGAAGAACAAATGAGAAAATCTGAAAAAAATACATGAAAGCAGACAGAGGATGAAAAGATAAGAAAAAGAAAGACAAGCCAAATGACCTGATTTTTAGGGGACAGATTTAACCTTTAGGCGGAATGAAGTTTCTGACCAGAGCCATTCAAAATGATAATAGAATTCCATCCTGCTTTATCTTTGACTCTATTAATGTCTGATAAGGATGTACAAGCCTCTGCATAAATACGTTTGTGGTGAGTTTATATGTGTTATATGTTCTGACATGATGCTTCAGCAGATCATCTGGTTAATATATTCAGAAACACACACACGCACAAACACTTTTTTCCCCCTTTTCTTCTTTAAAATGTGAAAGAATGTACAAAAATGATTTTCCCTTTTCTCCTCTTTTAGGTCTTTTGAATTTTCTCTTCCTGTAAAGAGTGCTGAGACTCAAAACTAATCGTGTATCATCATGACCGGAACTTACAGAAGGGATTAAGGCCTTTCTCTTACATCGCACCAGTCTGCCCTTATTGAGTGTCATCCCCCCCCCAAAAAGAAAGAAAAACAAGGAGGAAATATGAGTACTGACCTTATGGGATGTGGAATTGCAATTTGCCACAGAGGGCACCTCGACACATACAAATGATGAAGGGAACTAAAATTCCAATCCCTTAGAGTCTCCTAGCTGGAGGGTATTGCTTTGTAAAAGGAACATGACATAACCTACCTTGCAAATGTGTCTGATGGCTTTGTTATGGTAAAACCAAGCAGGGAGCTCACGGAGGAGTTTGGCTTTTAGCCTTTGTTTGACCATCACACAAAGTCACCGGAGGCCTCAACAAGCATAAATGTTTTATGATCGTTTCATTCGGATCTCATGTTATGACAGCAAACACAAATGAAGTCGATAACCAGGCGCTGCATTTTGCATGTAGGCTTCAACAGATTTAGAGAGGACGGGAAAACTCTCAAAAACAGCAATAACTTTTGGTTTGTGAGCGTTCTTTATACATTACTTAACAAAACAGATATAATTACACAAATTTAAAAACATGTTGGTGTTGTGTATCGATTAAACTCCTTTTCTACTTTATGTGCAGAGACATGCTCATAGTGGAACTTTTCATACTTCAAATGATATAGGTCACTTGTGTGACTTTGCCATGATATATGGCATTAAAGAACCTATTTCTGGATGATCAATGAATTATATTTGTACTGAAATTTCTATGTGGCTGTAGATGTCAGTGGGGGTGAGGTTGCCAGTATGCGTCTACTTGTCTGAAGTGTTGAATAACAACTGCTGCACTTCCTTTGATTCCTTTGACTAGCCACCATGGCCAAACATTACAGTGTCTAACCTGTCAATGACATACCACGGATTGCTATTGATTGGCACCGTTATTGCTCCTGGCTAAATTCATTACAGGATCGACCAAGGTTGCCTGAGACAGGCACAGAGGTTGAAGCTTCTCAAAGCACCTGAAAGGTTAAAAAAAAAAGGAAAGAAAGAAAAAAACTCTTTCAAGGTTGGCACCATGAATGCAGGGAACTATGAAGGTAAGAAGCTGTAATGATATTTTATCAAAAAATATTTTGGCTACAACGATTTATATAAAAAAAGTTTCAGTTTCTGCAGGTCAAAGATGAAATAGGATTATTTGTCCAATGCGCATTCATTTTAGCAAGGTCATTTTATTTGGTATACCTGTTCAACTGCTTGTTAACAGCCAATCACATGGAAGCGCTTCAATGCATGTAGGCATGTAAGAAAGCCTAAATCCATCTTTAGACATTTTCAGAAGGTTATGGCTAAAGATAAGCTGCTTAAACCAAGTATTCAAATGAGGAATAAAGGTGATCTAAGTGACTTTGATCGTGGCATGGTTGTTGGTATGGTATGAGGAGCTGTTGATCTACTGGGATTTTTTCCACACAACCATCTCTAGGGTTTATAGAAAAATATATGTAGAGAAAATATCCAGTGAGGAGCAGCTCTCTGTACCAAAACTTTTGAGTCCAGAGGTCAAACTGCTCCGAGTTGCAGAACAGCGTCTCTGAATGCTGACCACTTGAAGCAGATGGACTACATCAGCAGAAGACCACACTGGCCGCCACTCCTATCAGCTGAGACGAGGAAACCGAGGTTCATTTGGGTTCACCAAAATTGGGCAACAGAAGACAGAAAAAATATTGCCTGTTCTGAATTTCGCAGTTTCTGCTGTGAGATTCAGATGGTAGGATCAGCATTTGGCATAAACAACATAAATAGATTATCTCGTATCAACAGTTCAAGCTGTTGGTGGCGGTGTCATGGTGTGTGGCAAATTTTCTTAGCACACTTTGTACCCTTTGGTAGTAACTGAATTTTATTGAAACACCACAGCTGACCATGTCCATCCCCTTACTTAGATTTGCATCGTGGCTGTGCAGCCGACAAGTGTGTGATGCCATCGTGTCAATATGGACTGAAATCTCTGAGGAATGTTTCCAGCACCTTATTGAATCTATGCCTTGAAGAATTAGAGCAGCTCTGAAGGCAAAAAGAGGGCTCCAACTCAGTAATAGCTAAGTGTAACTAATAGTGGCCAATAAGTGTATATTTTCTGCCATCACACACCCAGGTCGAGGAGTTTTATGTACATTGGCTGGAAAACTAAATGACTAAAGTAAGCAAATTATTAATAAAATACAGGGTTTTTTTTTAAATATTTTTATCTCACCCTCTTGAATGCAAATATTAGAAGCTATTTAAACTATAGTACAGTATTGACATAAACAAGGCCACTGCAACATCACATGGAGAGATACCTGATAAAACCCCTAAGCCACTAAGAAGCCATTGATCACAGTCAGTGCTTATTTCAAAATAGTAGCTGTACAAAGTGCACTGCTTCAGTTTTTTTATTATTATTTTGACTGTGGGAAAACTAAGGACTTTTAGAGGAAATTGTGTCATCTCTTTCTTTGTTGCCAGCTGTGACCATTCAGAGCAAAAACCCTCTTATACAAGTGCTCAATGGCTTGGCTATCTTTCTTGCTTCAATTTTACTTTTAAATGATCATGATTGGCACAAAAAAATCTGTCATTAGTAGCCTTGGGTACATCTTCATTTAAAGAGCTATTGGCAGTTCTGAAAAAAGCTCCAGTATCAAAGAAAATACTTCTCTAAACAAAACTTGCAACACAGCTACAGCACGCTCATGTCACTGTGACAATTAACAGTCCTGTATTACTGTTTTTGGGCTTCGACACAGAGTAAAAGTCAGACAATAAAAGCTAAACGGGAAATTACACAATCGCCATCTAATTTTTTATCCAACTTACAAAATCAGTAAACCATTAGTTCTGGGCAGGTATAATTACAACAGGCATGCAATGGATACCATCCATGTAAAATGACAGTCAATGTGCAATTAATCATATATATGTGTGATTAATTGCACACTGATTGACTTTTTTAGAGCACAGTTTGAACATCTGCTTCACCTAATGTGTATACGCTACAATAAAAACAAAATAAAACATGCTGTTCTCCTCCTCCCCTGATGTCCAATGACGTAGCTGAAATGTCACCATTTTCAGTTGATTCGGTTAATGGAATAATATAGCCAAAGAGTGAAACAAATGAAAACAGAGACACAGCTATCTCTGTACCTAATCTGCTACTTTATATTGATAGATATAAAGCGTCTCTCGGACCTCATTTGTTCTTCTGCCCATTAATCCACAGCGAGGCATTCTCCATCCAGGGGCTTAGTAGCTTTCTATTCTTTCCTTCCTAGTTGGAGATTGGGAACACCATAGGGGGCCAAAGGATCCTGCAGAATACCAATTGGCCACACCGGGGGGGGAGAAGGATGAGGGATCTCGATTATAGATTTCACTTGAAGTATTTTTTTTCACCTCCTTTTCTCATCCAAAGGCCTAGAGACTGCTGAAGGAGAACAGGGACAAGTGGACTTGCAATATTTCAGCACGCAAGGGCGTCATCATGCTGGTGTTTACTGATCTTAAATAGCAGGTCTCTGGATGGGGGTTCTGAAGTTTTTCTCTGCGGTTTACAAATTACAATCCTGACACCAAAAGTGCAGGCACAGGAAGGAGTGAATTGCTTTTCTAAGATGATTTCACTGTGTTCTATACAGTGATTGGCTGTGTAGGTACAAGGTATGTCAGCAGAGATGAGAGAAAAGCAAAAAGGTGGAGGTGAAGAGGGATTGGAATAGCTTCATTCATCATAAGGTTGCCTGCGATTTCTCCCGCCTCTGTGATTCCGCATGATCTAGGAGGATTTAGTTTGAGGTCTAAGACCCTTTGAGACAAAACTGTACAAATTGAGTTTGATAGTTACCGACTCTTATTGTCATGGCCTGGGTCTAGGGACCCAGGGCTCAGGCATTTTCAGTGTATGTTTATGTTTATGTTTTCCGTGTGTTGTATTGGTTTGCTCTCCATCTCTCCATGTGTCTCTGTGTGAGCTTCCGGAGGTGTGGGTTCGCTGAGGAGACTGCGAACCCGGAAGTGGTCTACTCGAGAGACGGCCGCACCTGCCGCTCGTCGTCCTCTGCCAGCTGCAGCAGATTACGCTCGTCTAGGAACGGCATTTAGGACTGCAGCTGAGCTGAGGCCGACGCTGGATCCTTGAGTCAGAACTCGTCAGTACTGCCGTGAGCTTTTACGTAACCTCCGCGGAAACAGATCCCCTGCTAACCCTCTGCCTTTTGTGTTACCAGGAATCGGGAGCGGAGTACGCCTCTAAAGTCACGGTGTGGGAATTGGAGTTTTTTTGGAGTCGCCACCTTTCACTTCTCACGGACATCTGCACTGTGTGGGATTCAGGGAGAATCACCACGGGACCACAGTGCTGGGATTTTGTATATAGTTGTGTGTTTTTCACCTCCTGTAAATAAATCCACTGTCCTTCACTTAGAGTCTCGCGTTTGGGCCCTGCTTTCACTGTCACTCCACGGTCTGCCATCGCAGCCCGTGACACTTATATTCCGCAATAAATCTAGCCTTTGCAATAGAAACTCATACATCTCAATTGACTTCACCGTATACAAACTGTACGGTTTTAAAACAGCAGACTTGTCTCTTTTTTTTTTCCTTTGCAAAAGTAAATGAGAATTTGAATTTTACATCAGTTGAATGCAGATAAGCCATAGTCTCTCACACCTCCAGCATCACTGATATTAAGTGAATACATTAATATCAGCCTGAGGCATGTCTCACTTAAAATTGGACATCACAGAGGTGGATGGGTGCCTGATAAATTGCTTTAAAAACAGCAGCCTTGTACTTTTTTGCAGCTGTGCATTTCATATCCCCTCGTGAAAGATAAATCCCCTCCAGTGTTATTTTGAATGGGCCTTATTGTTGTTTTCATCTTGAAAATCTTAATTCCTTTGGAATGGTTTACAGTCCTCCAAGAATGTTTTTTATTATTTTTTAAATGCAGATTGTAAATGATGCAGTTGCCGTGTAGTTTTTATGGTTTGCCAATACATGTGAAGAAATCCTGACTTCAAACAAGGCCCTCGCTTCAAGGAAAGGAAAAGGCAGTCACTGTTCGCCATAAGTTGCTCAAATATTGTATGATAGCTCAAAAACCAACACGTTGCATTGTATCTGATAAAATATTTGCCCAGATATGCAATCATGCAGGCTGATAATCCAGCACCTGGCTGTGCCCCGGAGGCTAGTGGAGCAACCAAAGACTGAGACTTGGGGTCTGTGTGGCGGCGATCAATGCCGATTGCTGTAGCTTCTCTCTGTCAGTCAGTGAGCATGTTATCTGCCCTCACCCTTCACTCAATAACCGATTCACTCATTCACTCACTCATTCAGTTGCTTACTCCCTCACGCACTGCAGCAGCCAGACAGGCCATCAGTCCTATCTTTCTTTTAAAATAACAACACTGCCCCCTTTTGGTCAGATTCATCTGTCACCTGGACAGGCTGATGTCCCACTTGAAAAACGACTGCACTGAACAATTTCTGACACTCACCCTGTCTCTCTGATTCATAAATCTTCTTTGGGAGAAAAAAAAGAGACTTTTTATCGAGAAATGGCGAAAAAGGGTTGAAGGTTGATGTACTTTTGCTTGCCCTGACTTCAAGATCTCTGACTGAATCACGGCCACTCAGAGCTTGTTACTGAGACACAGCCATTTCACAAGTGGTGTGGATTCACAGTGAAATAGTGCTTGTGGGAGAGCTTGTGGCCGGACCGGAGTCTCGGGGGGAGGGTAATTATCCGTTATGATCACTGGGAGACGACATGAGTCTGTGTGACAGCTTTTGTTATTATGACCGCTGAGAAGAAGAGTAGAGGCAAGAAAAGATGATTAAAAGAGTGTCTGCCCTCCTTGTGTCTTTGGAGGAAGAAGTATGGTGACACCCGGGTGTTTTCCAAGTATGTGCCTTGACAGCAGCGTAGGAGAAAGAGCTGGCAGAGGGACGGACATGAAGAAAAGAGTGCCCAAAGAGGGTGTTGGCAAGATGTTTGAGGGCCTTCCAGCCCCTCCTTACTCACGTTGTTGCTTAGAGACATTTGGAGAAAATGCAAATGAGCAGGAAACAGAGGGACCGCATGATTGTATAAACAGTTACACAAACACAGCCACCAGAACAGCCACACAGAGCACTGCGGTTAAATGGCTGATTATGATAACAACTGATAAATTAATGGCAGCATTAATCTAATTTATACACAGCATGGAGTGACAGGGGTTTTTTTTCATATTAATTTGAATAATTAAAGTTCAGAGAAAAATGTAACCACAGCTGTAATGTGAATAATGATATCAGACGACTCCTGCCTTTAGAATTTTCCTTCTTTTTTTTAATGGCAATTTCACAGGTCAAAAAAAATGCACAAAAGCTAAAGGCTAGCCAGTTTATATGGCCATGTCCCCAATGCAGGATCCCATGACAGATGTTAATTATCATCAACTATTCACCAATTCATTGCGGAACATTTTTAATTAGACCACAAAATATCAGCCATTTCCTCACAAAGGCTTAATGGGATTTGAGTGTTTCAGGGTTTCAGCGAGTTCTACTGACACTCGTGTAGTTCCATGACAAGCCACGGATTAGACTGAGGATGGTTTATTCATTTTTGGTGCACTTTATGGCCACTTGTTTATATCTTAGTGCTTAAAGCTTTTCTCTTGTTTATGCCCCTCTAAATATAAACATGAAACATTGGTTTCGAAGTGTGAAGAAACAGCTGAGATGCAATATAAGTCGCAGAGAGAGAATGAGCAAAAACTATATCTACCATGCCTTTTTTTTCATAGTGATGAATTAGAAATGTGTGGGAGTCTCAATACACTGGTCTCACAATTCCCATGCTAAAAGCCCAAGAGGGTACGGAGAAAGCAGCTGAGTCCAGATTTCAGCATTTCATCTGAAATGTTTGTCTTTGTTTTTTTTATCTCTTGTTTTCTATATAGGCCATAAACTTTTGTAATGAATATACAGTGCTAGAAAATTCTTATTTAGAAACTATCAAGAATACAAGCACAAAGATAAAAATCCAATAGTGGAAAATGCTGCGTGGGTGGAATTCACAAACAAATGATGTCCTATATTCAGAAGGTGCTCATAAGAAGACAAGTGTTATCAAAATAAGTTATAATAAACAACATTTAATCAGATAACGTCTGACTGATGTGAGACCTGTTCGCAGTATCTACATTCTTTGAGACATATGGTGCAATTAAAGATTTAAAAGACTAAGTAAAACAATGCAAGTGAATTAACTCTTGTTTTTCTGCCATGAATAATTACTTAACAATGAAATTAAAAACAGGAAAAAAAAAACAGTTTGCTTTGGAGTAGAGTCGTCCAAGATACCCAGTAAGAACAAGTAAAACGAGAAACATACGACTGTTTAATTTGTTTCAGTGTTACTCAAGAGGGTCTGTGGACAGTAGTTTTGGTTTTATGGCTAAACCTTCTTTTGTCAGCTTCATTATTGCGTCAGCATCATTATTAGGCACAGGCATAATTTCATCATCAAATACTGTGAAAGTTCTTTGATCTTTACTCACTGCTCTGGGTGCTGTGTATGGCAATTCTGCTATGAGTGCACCTGATCTCATCTGATCGTGGAAGTTGAGTAGAGTGAGGCCTGTTAGTATTTGGATGGGAGATACCACGTGCTTGTAGGATTGGGTGTGTGTGTGGCTCAGAAGGTAGAACAACAGTTCAGTCCCTGACTCCTCCAGTCCAAGAGTCCTAGGGCAAGGTACTGAGCCCCAAATTGCTTCTGTATGTGTGTGGGGGATTGTTAGAAAGTGCTTAAAGGCATACAAGAAAACACTGTGTGAATGTGGTTTGTAGCAAGAAGCACCATGGATATTTAGCCAGAAAGAAAGTACCAGTCCATTTAAGATTTTGGTAGCAAATGGCAAAAAAGCCAGTCAAGAAAGATGTGCATTTAGCACCTAGAACAGGGGTGGGCAATCTCAGGCCGGTGCCCCTTCAGGTTTTAGATCTCACCTTGGGCCAACACACCTGAATCACATGATTAGTTTGTTACCAGGCCTCTGGAGAACTTCAAGACATGTTGGCTGTATCCTAATTCAGGGTCTGCAGCCTTAAAGTACGCAGCCTCAACGGTCCACAAAGGCCGCGTACTCAAAGACCACTAAGGCCGGAAGTGCGAGGCTTGTGAAATGGGACGGTCTAGCCTCCGTTGCGCTGCCCAGGTTGCCTAGCAACCATGATACTAACAGCTGGAAACGTTTCATACAGCATTGTGTGACAGAAAGGAAGGAGAAAATCTTTTGTTCGTTTGTTTGTTTGTTTCTACATGAGCTTTGATCATTCTCTGTAAGATTAAGGTCAGCTATTGAACGGCGTATATTTCAAAGTAAAGGCTTTAAGTTAGTACAAACATCACTAATGTCACATAACTTTGCCGACATGTGGCCAACAGGAATGTTTTAATGTTCTTCGTTATTAAACATTTGCACATAAATAAGTGACATAATATTAAGTACTTACTTTTGCAAATTTACTCTTCAGCCGCCCCTCATCCACCGTTTTTTTTTTTTTGGCAAAATTATCCACACCCACCGCCGCGCTATGCATTCTGGGATATGTTGGGCCACGAAGTCTACACCGCCACATCCTTAAAATTCAGGGAAAAGAAGGATGCATTTGAAGGCCGCATTTCGAGCAGCCTTCGAAGTGGGACAGCCTTTGTCGCGTCGCTGTGACGTAATCGGCCTTAAAATGCGGCCTTTAAGGCTGCAGACCCTGAATTGGGATACAGCCGTTGAGGAGCTAATTTAGCCATTTAAATCAGCTGTGTTGGTTCGAGGACACATCTAAAACCTGCAGGGACACCGGCCCTCGTGGACTGAGATTGCCCACCCCTGACCTAGAAAGCCAACTCTTTGGGAGGTGGCCTGTATTCAGATTTGCAAATGGTAAATGGTAAATGGCCTGTATTTATATAGCGCTTTACTAGTCCCTAAGGACCCCAAAGCGCTTTACATATCCAGTCATCCACCCATTCACACACTGGTGATGGCAAGCTACATTGTAACCACAGCCACCCTGGGGCGCACTGACAGAGGCGAGGCTGCCGGACACTGGCGCCACCGGGCCCTCTGACCACCACCAGTAGGCAACGGGTGAAGTGTCTTGCCCAAGGACACAACGACCGAGACTGTCCAAGCCGGGGCTCGAACCGACAACCTTCCGATTACAAGGCGAACGCCCAACTGTTGAGCCACGATCGCCCCACGATCGAAATGATGATATGGAAATGAATACTGGACTTTCAGTTCATTTTTCTATGTCTACTGAATATCTAAATACTAAACAGCCCTCAAATGTTTGTATTAACAACTTAAGAATCTATAATAATGCGACGTGCCAAGTTTTTGTTTACAGCTTGCTGTATTTAAAATATAATGGGGTAATGGTGTCTTCAGCAGATAATGAAGTTGTACTCCTTCTGTGTATCCAAGCCTCTGTGTTTACTGTTTGGCTTGCAGGTCCAGTTCCACGTGTGTTTTTGTGCATAATAGTCTATCTTTTTGAAGCTAACAGCAGTACCCCCGTTTTACAAAGAGATGGAAATAAGTGATTCTTACTGTGAAGCAGAGAAGAGCAGCAGTAATAAAGTCTCCCCTCGCGACAGAGGGCTCAACATCAGTTGGCAGAATATGACGGCTGCTCAATGTACGCCACAATGCAAGCGTGGGCTGATTTTGCGTTTGTGTATGTGTGCACGCACAAGCGTTCGGGTCTAAATAATATGTAATAGGAGGGATGGTCTATTTTGGTTTCAGGTGCAGCAGCTCTAATAGATCATACATTATGATGTTTCATAAAATTTGAATTGAAGCCTCAATAGGCAAACATGTTTCTGCCTGTCCTTCAACACGAGCATCCTGCTGTAAGCCTAGCCACTGTAGCATCCGGTTCAGCAGTTAGCCAGGCCCAAAATCTGCCATGATTTCTGCATATATTGTCTGAACAGGAACTTTGTGGAATCAGTCGTGTCACAATCAGGG
This sequence comes from Rhamphochromis sp. 'chilingali', assembly GCF_963969265.1. Taxonomy (NCBI): domain Eukaryota; kingdom Metazoa; phylum Chordata; class Actinopteri; order Cichliformes; family Cichlidae; genus Rhamphochromis; species Rhamphochromis sp. 'chilingali'. The sequence continues at coordinate 31,675,009 of NC_137940.1, forward strand.
TCAAACAACTATATCAATGCACTATTCAACTGTTTTGTTTTTTTCTAAAATGTGCTATACAACAAGAATGGAAAAAGTTCTTTTTATTTCCTGTTTTGTCTTCTAAGTTGGACTGAACAGCGCAACGAAAATAGAAGAATAAGCAGCAGAATCGAAAATGTGTCACTGCATGCCCCAAGGGGTCCTGAGCAAACTTGTGCTGGGAGTCTCTCCCCCCCAAGGATTCGATAAAGAAGAAAATGCGTAAAATGTTTCAGAATAATCCAAGAGAAATACCATACAATAAAATGGAGTCTGTTTTGTCTGCGCCTTTAAGATACATTATTTAACATATTTGTTTTTTTTATCATATGGGATTACTGATAATGTCAAAGGAAAACCTTAAAATACCATTGTTATTTTGCTCTAAAACTGAATTCAAATTATGCTGCAGAACTGGAACTCCTCTTCTCCTCAACATTCACCCACACATGTTTCTGCATTATTCCCATATTTTGACACTATTTAAACCCATTCTTGTAAATCATCAATTGTCATGGCAATACTGCACTCTGGTCTTCCAGCACTGGAGGGATAGTAATATAGGATTTGACAATCCGCCATCTAGTTCTTAGTGCCTTTAATATCCTGTTTCACTATAACACCATTATTTAACTGTCCTGCCCAGGTTTTCGTCTTTCTGAAAACGTGCATCAGTATGACCCAAATGTACTGTTCGTTTAGTTCGAAATATAAAAGTAGCAGAGTTTTATATTTTTAGATTCACACGATCAATAAAATACACATCTGCAAGACCATTTTGTGTATATAGTTCTGACAAGATATGGGACAGAAAGGTGTGTTTGGTTGCAGTGAATAACAACATCTGATGCAGCAAGAGGTATTACCCGTGAGGCATTAGGAATATAAAATCACACAAGCAGTTTTGGTCGGCAGCTGTCCAAGAGCTCCCACTGCTGTTACTTTTTTATTTTGCCAAAAGCAAAAAACTCTACAACACGAACATGTTTAGAGGGAAAACAGAAATTTAACTAGTGTGCCGATTTACAAATCTGCCATGCAATAGTTGTTTTTTTTTGTTTGTTTTACTTTATGCATTTATTCGTGCATTCCTTTGTCCTTAAGGATAATGCCACTTTGATGCCATTCTTTCATGGCCTTTGCAACATTTGCAATGTCATTTTGACATGGGTGGGCGGACCCTAGGGCAGTGTGCTGGCTCGAAGCATCTTGGCTAACCAGTTGGCTCTGTGTATGTGTGAGTGAGTGAGTGTGTGTGTGTGTCTAATTCGGCTATGCAGCCTCGAAGGCAGATAGAGGCAGAGAGAGAGAAACACCTTACTCTCTCATGGTTTGGCTTTACCTCTATAGTGTAGTTATTATCAGGCCATGGCAAAAGGGGTGAGGAAGGGGCCTCTGTAATAGTTTTTATAGGTTCACCACTGCCCTGTCTCTGCACCTGGCATTTATCATCCCCCGGAGGTGTAGCAAATGATTTTAAATTAATAAGCAGGTACAGGATGGGGTGACTGTGATGGGATAGGATGCCCTGAGCAGAGAGAGATGAATAACTATCTGCACAGTATACAGTAGAGCCTTCCATTCCGGTTGACTCCATACTTAAGTGTCCATATGGCTAAATCTTTTTCGCAGTGTAGCCGCAGCCATAGTCTTAGAGGGCCATTGGCACAGAGTTACTAGAATCCACAGAAAAACAAGTAGTACAATCTTTTGGTAAGGCTGGATCTAAAAACACATTTCTAAAACTCAGTCCCTGTTGTTATCTTGGTCCATTAGTTCACATACAAGTAAGACACTTCTAAAAACACAAAGACATGATCAACATTTCAGATGTCTGTTCCACACAGCTTCTGCCTGGCCCCCTGGGTCTCTCTTCTTTTTTCAAGTTGTGCCTTGGCTGGCAGCAACAGTGGCTGTGCTCTTGTCTTCACTTACATTCAGATTTTAACATTAATAGGTGCAGTAAAGCTCTGACATGCACCTTCTACACACCCATGGATAGTTTTTTTTTTGTCCTTTTGTTTAGAGGCCTGTTCTTCATGACAGAGGTCACTGGAAACTCTTACTGTCAAGTTATCAGTGACATTTAATCAAAACTCTTTGAGTCACATTTTAGCGCAGAACTCTTTGCTAACATGAATTTAGGTATTTTAACCCAAAGAATTATCTTTTTTTTAGACCCATGCAAGTAGTTTGGGTCTCTCAATTAAACCAGGCACTGTGCAAAAGTTAAAACAACTGAGTGAAAATAGAAGAAGGCAAACATGGATCCTGGATTAATGACTTCATTTTGCTAGGGAACTAGATATGTCTAAAAAAAAAAACAAGAGCGTATCTTTGATCATTTGATCATTTAAATAAAAATGGTATGTGAGCTGATCAAATTACTACCCAGCACCTCCAGTGATCTGTTCTTCTTTTTTACAGTGTGGAAGCAGCTTGTGAAGTGAACATGCAGTACTGCTGCGTTAGTGTTGTTTTATTAGTCAATGATAATAGGCCAAAAGGTAGGAGTACTCAGCGGGTAGCTATCTTTCATTATCGCCTTTTAGCAATGTTTGGCTTTTGACAACATAACTGATTTTTATCTTCTGATGGCTGTTGCCCACTGCTGTGAACAGGCCATTGTGGTTCCAGGTATTTAGATGTTTAAAGTCAGAGGAGAAGCATGGTGGGAGTTAGAAGTAAATAGCATGTGTGAATGAATTTTTATGCAGTGCCCCCAGCCCGCTCAGATTTCAGTTGGAAAGATGCCTTTGTACCAGAAGTATTACAGTTTTTGCATTTTACAATCCCACCCACACAAATGGGGTTGCACACGTATAAAGGTACATGAACTCGGAAAAAATAAAAATTGGGTATACATGAACACATTTTTCCTTGATGATTCTAAAGAGTATGTTTAAATACAATCCCATGAGGCACAGAGAGAGGAGACAGAGAAAGAGCGAGAACGAGTGCTCATAAAACAAGTAATATGAAATACACGATCTACAGTTTTTTTTTAAATGTTTTTAAAATACAAGCTTTTTTTGCAGATTTGTCCAAACAGAGTGACTTCAATTCTTTACTTAAAATTTGCCAGGAGACAAGAACAGTGTCATTAGATTGTTCATTATGCTTTTCAGCTACAGAGGAATATAAGCCAGAGAAGTTAATTCCCTCAAAATTAATTACTTTTCCAAACTTTGTTGGACTCTCAGTCATTTACATATTTTTAATCCATGTCAGAAAAAGTAAATGTCTAGTACATTACATGTCAGAAGAAGTAAATGTCTAGTTCATTACATTGCAAGCGGTGCTTTACTAGTAGAGGAACGACTTCTACGTTTGTTTTTCCAGGTTTCTTAACTGCAACAAGGCAAAAAATGCCACAAGGACATCAACCGTATGTATGCAAGGCTGCACTTAACACTGTTAAGCAGGTATAAAGGCTTACCATTTTCATTAGCATACATTAGTATGTAAGCTAGCTAAGATTAGCAAATTAGTCATTATAATATAGATGTTGAAATAGTCCACAAAATAGAAAAATCTTTTAGGACACATAACAATCTGAACCAGCTTTCACTGCCAGAAATGCAGTTGTCAGTGAGATTATTTTTCTTCTTTAAGACCACAATACACCAAACCAGTGATGACACTGCAGTCCAGACTGGGTTATCAAAGTCAAAAAATCTAATATCATAGCCTGGTCTGGACTACAGCAGCAGACTGACAAAATAACATTGCCCTTGTGTGACCCAACAGCATGGCAGAAAACGTCATGGTGATCAGCAGGGTGAAATACAGTGGAGTTTATGGTGTATTGATCTAAGTGATTGATATTCAACCAGATATTTCACTAAATTGACTAAACTTTCTATATGTACAGATAGCATGTTCCACTGTTGCAAAATGATAGAAATCTATACTGGTAGTTAGACCACATGCATTAAAAAAGCTTAATTTTATAGTGTCGCACTGGTAAATCCAATTCTTCCTCAAAGAAACAGACAAAGAAAATAAATTCCTTTTTCTCATGGATTCAAGGATTCAAGGAAGCTTTATTGTCATTGGCATCACATGTTTACATGAGGTGGAACGAAATTACGTGAAACAGGATTAAAAACAGGATTAAAAAAGTAAGTAAATTAAAAAAAAACAGAATAACAAGTAAGAAAATAATACAAATAAATAGAGTGCAACAACCTGAGTACCAGTATAGAGTACGGATATATAGGTATAAATACTTTAGCAACAAAAGCGCATGATGACAAGCACTGATAAAGTGACGGTGTCAGTAAGTGTCGGTAGTGATTAAGGTGCTACAGTAAGTTTTTATTTAAGGATGGCTTATTTATATTTGGCATAAAATCTTTGCTCTGAAATAAAAGGTTCCATGATGTCCTCTCATTTCATGCAAGTGCGTGCAGTTATTGTCTCATGAGATTGTAAAAAATTGTAAAAATAAATGAAACATTAGTGATTTTCCATGCATACGTTTTTTTAATTGTGACAGAAACAAGAATGCTGTAGGCTGGTCATGTATTAATGTGCACCTCCAAACACAGAAGATACATAATCAACTGTGTACTGCACTAAAGGGCTGACATTTTTTGATCAGAAATTAGGCTGTTACCTTACAAAGTGTTTACATTGCAAGTAAAACAAATTATGAAGTATAGTCATTAAAGAATAAGAGGTTTTTATGAAGTTCTGACTGCCTGGGCTTTTAGTTATGTGTCTTTTCTTGTTTTGAATGAACCATCCTTCATGTTTTGTAGCTCAGTAATAACTTGTTAAAGCTCTTTCTTTCTGCGTCCCTCTTGTAGCTTGTAACCTTGTTTTTGATGTTTGATAGCTGAAGCAAATTGGGGTTCTTTGGCTTTGTTTGCCTTCCACCCTTAGTAAGAATAAGTATAGCATGAATATTATGTTCTAGAGCTATTGTACAATTGAAAGAGTAACTGAAACAGACTAACTCTCTGAGTTGGACGAATGATTTGGGTATATTCGCCCTGGCAGTTGTGTCCAGGCTTATTGCCACTGTTTTCACTGGCAACAAACCTGTGAAACTACCATGAAGTGTCCTCCTGTCTCAGAAAGCAACACATAGCCACTGTGCTGAAGCAAATTATTATTTTTTTAGTGTGTAGAGGAAGGAGTTAGAGCAGCAACCTAGAACTGTCTTTTTTGCCTATGCTGCTGAAAACATTATAGCAACATGATTCATTTTTTTCTCTTTGTTTTTCTATGCTTCATAACTCTATTATTATATCGCACCAATATAAGAATATGTGCAAGACACAAGCTGAAGGTATGCATACTGAGCTGGTGTGTTGGATGCATACATTGTATACTTTCCTCCTTGTCCAGTAGAAATTACATCGCTTGTAGCTCAGTATGATAAGAAGTGCCACATGAGTGATGCTGTGAAAAAATCAGAGGAAGTCAGAGAAGGAAAGAAAGGAGGAGTAGCGTGAAAAGGGAGCATGGTGATGAGGAAAAAGAAGAAGGTACAAAAAATGACGGGAAACACTAGAGAGATCAGTTTGACATCCAAACACAAACACTCAAATAACTCCAAAGGTTATTCAAAGGTAGTTATCACACATAAGCCCAGTACATCAGAAGGAAACTTTCTCGGGTTTGCAAAGCATTTCTGCAGAATAAAACAGGTCACATTGGACAGAAATCCATCTCCAGGGATTGTCACATCCCTCTGTTTGTTATGTAGTCTTTCAGTGAGCCACAGCGCACCAGATTAAGGGGACCTCGCTGGTACATCTCATCCCGTGCACCAGTGACATGAGGCAAGCACACACACCTGCATAGTAGACAGATATTATGCAGCATAACGCTCACTTGCACATCTGTTGAGGAAGAGACTGGATGATTTATTTATTAGCACCCAATTAAAACTTCAGGAACAAGAACACTTCAATGGGAATATAAATATCAAATAGAGCAAGCTCTACACGACTATTTAGTCATGCAATCTGGCTTTTTCACCACGGCATGCTAGAGAAAGAAAGAGAAGCGGAAGATCAGGAAATGGAAATGGAAACACTCAGATCTTTTGCACCGCAAAAGAATCCTTTATTTCACTCTTGTCATTTTCACCACCTCGTCTACTCTTTCTTATGATTTCTTTTTCATGTTCCTTTTTCTTTTGTTCTTAAAGGAAACAGGGTTGGTATTTCGTTTTGACAGAAGCTCTGACCACAGTATGGGCCAATCGATTGGCCTCATGGTTTAGTGCAGGAATAAATGTTGTGGGCATAGCCAAAGGCTGGAGAGGACTGATTGTGTGGCATTCGTTAAGCTCACCAGGAGTCAAGAGCAGTATTGTCTGGGTGAATATGGATTTCAGCATAGCTGAAAATGGAATAACTGCTTCCATTGCAATCAGATGTGCGCATGAAGTCGCTGTAGCTGCAGGTAACATGCAAACATATTGTACACAGACATATATCTTATCTGTCACTGATGCTCTTTCTAGATATAATACTTCATCATACAGCAAAGGAGGTATTTTTTGATGTTCAGGACACGTGCCCTACTTCCTCTTGAATTAATCTGTCAAGACTAAGATACTTTTAAGGATAAGTGTCTTTTCTCACACAAGATCTGGGATTCATTTGAAAGTCATTACTTAATTAAAAAAGATTGGTATCAGGAGGTTAAAGAAGGGGGAAAATCCTCACAAGAGAATAGCTAATTTCCACAGAGATATAGACATCAATTATACTTGTAAAAATACACTCAGGGGAAAAAAAGTACAACTAAAATGTGCTATAGAGCTCTCTTTCAGTATGTATAGAAGGTAATACAACAAACCTTTTAAACAATAAAGTGAATGGCATCAGTAATGAAGAAATTCAGGGTGTTTTTTTATTGAAATGGTCAGATCACTTGTTCTACAGTGATTTGTAATGCACAACCACAACCCTCTTTTCCATATAAATGTCAGCATATAAATGAAGGACAGAGTTTCAGAGTGGCATAACAAGGATCTTGCTGTCATACCTGTATGTTGGTACCTCAGTAAAGGTATATGTCATTTACACTTGCAAAGATGGAAGAAAAGCTGCTCCAGATGGGGATATGTTGTATATTTTGTGCTCTTTTATACTGTATGCACATTTACTGAACCTTCTTCTTTGTATTAAGGCTTAATTGGTACTGACTTTACTGACTTTTTAAAGAGACCTCTCTTCTCTTTGCATATACTTGGTTTGCTGTACCCTTTGTTCTAGTCTTTTTAAATGATTGAGAGAGACCGAGGGAGACTGAAAATGAAGGAGGGTGGTGGGGGGTGTCTTGTTAAAGACAAGTTAAATCACTCAGAAAACAGCAGCACATCTGTAAAATTAATAGAAAAGCTTTTCATAACAGGGTGCTGTCTGACATGCTGGCAGTCTGCCACCTATCATCGGAGTGTCCTTATTACCTCTGACATATTAGATGTGATGTGTTCTGTGGCTCTGGTAATAAACTAGAACCACCCCCACTCTACTGACAGGTCCACATCATCAATATGTCCCATTTGATCCCGTCTTAGCCTCTTTCTCCTGCTGCCATTCATTTAGAAAGGACAGATGGTCAGATAGGTGAGGATTAGATGTAAGGAGAAGATGCTAATATTTGTTGATGATATGCACATATATTTTGACTCACTTTATGAGTGTGGGTTTTAAATATCTGTGAGCCATTTGAATGTACTATATGTGCCAACATGTGTATCTGTCTCACTTCTCCTTTCATCAGTCTTCAGCTGAACACTTCCCATCAACGAGCTGTCTATTTGACAGAGACCTTCTTTTGCCGCAACGTCAGAAGCAAGACAAGGCCTGAGCAGGGCAGTGGGACCTGGTAAAGATTTGTCAGACTGGTCGAAAAGGAAAACCTGCACACAGGCCAAGCTTAGGATGATTTATAGGGCTTATTTCTGAGAATGGTAAAGTGAAATTAATCATGTTCCCACCTGACATCGCTGCTCAGCAGTGATAAATGACAAGCTGCCAGGGATAGACAGTGAGCCATCCATGTAGCGCCTGCCGATGTGCTCTTTCCTCAGATAGCCTGACCTGGGGTGCTGCCTTGCCAGATGCCCCCCATGGATGGCCGGTACCAGGCGCACCGGGGCCAACCCTGTCCCCTCCCACTCTAACCCCCCCCCCCCCCCCAGCTGAGTACCCATGCAGGGGCCTAATGACTTGGGGACAGGCTGCCAAACAGATGGAAAGTGGAACAGGGCTTACCTCATCAGGTATCAGTGTTGTCTGATGCCAGGTCCTGTTAAAAGGCCACAAAGCAAGTGTTGAATTCACTTCATTTCGGTTTTATTTATATAGCACCAAATCAAAGCACTCACTTCAAGGATCTTTATACTGTAAGATAAAGATTCTACAATAATACAGCATTACAATATACCACAATACAAAACAATACACATCCTGAGTGTGGGAAACTAAATCCGTACTGGAGATAGAAGCTGTATTTTCTAAATATACTGCTTTTTTCACAAGTGGGGAAGTAGAAAAATGTGTATATGTACATACTGACTGTACACCTGTCACCTCTTTTGACTGAAATGAAGTGTGAATGGATCTTTCTTCACAGCAAACATTTCAACAGGCAAAGAAATGAAAATGACAGGTGTATTTAGTGACAAATACGTTATGGCTGCTGTCCACTTAGAGGGTGTCCAAGTATTGTGTCTTATGGGACTATCTAAAAGCATTTGTGCCATTGCTGCTGTCGTTAATTAAAATCGTGATTTGGTCCCAAAAAAAAGTTACATCTGTGACGTAGTCAGATTTGACCTAGAAGTTATTCTACAACATTATGGAATATGTATGTTAGAAATACATAGTGATAAAAATCATACACTAATATATGAATGTTGAATATTATGAATAGAACTGTGATAATAACAGAGACACATACAGTGCAATCTTTCAGTTACACAGGCTTGTGTTTAACTTCTAACATCTTAGTGCATACCTTACACACCTGCTGTGTCACAATGAGAAAAAAGTTAAATAGTAATAAACTCATGTAGTATATGAATGTTTCATAATATTAATAAAACTATTTAAGCCAACAAAGTGCACTGAATCACATTTCAATGTATAGTGCATACATGCAAATATTTTCAGCTCACACAGACACACACACACACTCGCCCCTTGTCTCTCGGTTGTACAGCAGATATTGTGCTTGATTTCTTACATCTCACTGCACACCTGTCACATTCAACACCCACACAATCATAAACACAGACACACATTTTACTGGGGATGACACTTGATGCGCGGCTGTTAAAACAAAGTGTTTTCTTTATTTTCTCCAATATTAGATGTAATGGTTTTTAAAGAAGACTTTATTGTAATCACATTATATTTTTCAGTAACACATGCTACCTTTTATTGTACTTAACCTTCCTGCCTTCTTGGGACCTTTTTGTGCCACTGCTATGTGTTAAATGGCTGCCATTTCCACTGTGTTCAGTGGAATATAACCAAACTTGCCACAGGATAGTTTTTACCTGTCAATGTTAATATTCCAGTGTGAATTCCTTAAATCAGCCTAAAATGGCTGAGCAGCAGAAATCCCCACACCCATCACCCTGGGGACCATTTTCTGCCCATTGACTTCCATTATAAACGCTATTTTTCAACCCCAAATTATCATCATATGATTTTATTTTTTCTTCTTTTCTTGGATGTCAATGAAGACTCAGGGCCTTGAAGTTTTAATTTTTAAATTGCAAAAAAAATGCAAAAAAAATAATGGCAGGTCAAAATGTATGTTGGTGCCAATCTTTGGTCCATCTAAAGGCCTACTTATAATGACAATCACATATTACTTCAACTGGTTTTTTGTGGAAATATTTAGTTTCGTTTTTTGGTTTTTGGGGCTTATAACACAGGGCGCTCATGTAATAACACTGGGATTTGAAGGGTTAAAACAACGAAAATATAATTAAAACTTTACATGAATATTTCAGGGAGAAGTAGTTTTACAAGGTTGGCTAATTTAAAGTGGAATAAAATATGGATATATGGTCTTTTTATGGCGTGGCTGAGAATGGTCCCTAGGGTGATGGGTGTGAGTTTTTTAAAGGATGGCAGGAGGGTTAATTCAGTAATCACATTACAGTTACAATTATGTCATCACTTGTGTCACAGAGGTTTTTCACTTATCTGCAGAATGGACAAATCACGCCTCATTCTTAAGGCACATTTGCTCTACAATCAGCTCATTTTGATTCAGGGAAGAGGAAAATAGCAGAGCAGTCCACAGTTTCTGAGGAGTAAAGGTATGGACATTACTTTTATTTTTATTGGACCAAAGAACAATATTCCAATGGCCAAGAGCAAACTGAGCCTAAGATGAAAACAAATTCCCAGTTCTGCTAACGCAACTTTGTCACTTTGCAGAAATCTGCTGACCGGGTGTGCAAAGTCAGTGAAGAGTGACGTTATTCCTGAGGGTATGCCAACCCTAGCCCAGCAACCTAAAGTTTAACAGGAAGCAAAGGTAGTGACAAGCAGTCAGATGTCCAGCATCCCACATTTCGCTGCTCTGTTCTTCATAAGTAATACATTCTATAAACTGCGCATATTTTAAACCATAAAAGCTTTGCAAAAGCTAAAAGCTGTCTAAGGACCTTGAAATAATAATTCAAGTCTGTAGCTGACAAACAACTAAAATATGATAGTGTGTGTGTGTATATATATATATATATATTCCCCACTCACCCCCCTGTGGGCGGTAAATCAAGCTCAAGCTCGGGTCCTCTACCAGAGGCCTGGGAGCTTGAGGGTCCTGCGCAGTATCTTAGCTGTTCCCAGGACTGCGCTCTTCTGAACAGAGATCTCCGATGTTGTTCCCGGGATCTGCTGGAGCCACTCGCCTAACTTGGGAGTCACCGCACCTAGTGCTCCGATTACCACGGGGACCACCGTTACCTTCACCCTCCACATCCTCTCGAGCTCTTCTCTGAGCCCTTGGTTTTTCTCCAGCTTCTCGTGTTCCTTCTTCCTGATGTTGCTGTCATTCTGAACCGCTACATCGATCACTACGGCCATCTTCTCATGTTTGTCTAGCACCACTATGTCCGGTTGGTTAGTCACCACCATTTTGTCCGTCTGTATCTGGAAGTCCCACAGGATCTTAGCTCGGTCATTCTCCACCACCCTTGGGGGCGTCTCCCATTTTGACCCCGGGACTTCCAGGTTATACTCGGCACAGATGTTCCTGTACACTATGCCGGCCACTTGGTTATGGCGTTCCATGTATGCCTTGCCTGCTAGCATCTTGCACCCTGCTGTTATGTGCTGGATTGTCTCTGGAGCATCTTTACACAGCCTGCACCTGGGGTCTTGCCTGGTGTGATAGACCCCAGCCTCTATGGATCTTGTGCACACAACTACAAAAGTGACAGAAGATAAAAATCTTTACTTTGATTTTTGAGACTGGGTTACATAATAGGAGATGCTCAGGACAAAGGAGCACTTTGTATAATGGGACGTGATGTCTGATTTCTTTGCCAAACGCAGCCCTTTGTGTACTTGTACTTTGCCTTGACCTTCATCACTTTTTTATTTTTTACTATTGAAATCCTGATGAGGACCATTTCTCCAAATACTTTCCTTTTTTCATATTATTTTCAGACAAAAGATTTACTTACACAATGTGTCCTTCAATAAAACATTAAAATATGTGAATACAGCGATGGCCCTTCTAAACAACCTGGCAGATTATTTAATTTTAAGATGTTTTATCTGGACCCTGTACTCTGAGTTATATGATGTCGCTCACTATTAGGGGCAACATTCATCCACCTGCTCACCTCACGTTTCTGTTTGGTATACAACATTTATCTGAGCATTCAGAGCATGGCAAACAATTCCTCCCTCATTAATGTCAGCAGTGACATTGCAACATTGGTTGTACTATTATTTCCCATAAGTCAGGTTAAGCTATTTATTGCCCTAAACAATAATGTAGACATTAGGGGCCTTTGATTGAATGTCCATGTTTCCCTGTTGCTCTGTTTAGACGTGCATGCGCACATGAAAAATGACTCCCCTGAAAACCCCAAAGCAGTCACCTATGGCATGATTTCACTCTCTCCCATGAAAATAAATATTCTTTACCCTTGACAGCAACATAATTAATAGTGATGTTTAGCAGGTCCATTTCAACGGACCCACTTAATCTAATTTTGTTTCCACTCCACGATTTGTAAATTACGGCAAAACGACGCGCCATTTACCACTGTCTCTGTCTGCGACAATGGCAATTTTTCTTCCTGTGTAATTCTCTCTTTTTGTGGCTCTCTTAGCAGAGGATTTTAAAAAAAGAAACACTCATCTCTTCTTTTCTCCTCTTCCCCCCTGCCATTCTTTCTCCTCCTTTCTCCACTTTTCCTTCAGCTGCTTTCCAACTCCCTTACTCCCCTCACTGCTTTTCTGTCCAATTTAGCGGCATTCTAAGCCGCTGAGACCCTCCAACACATTAGCTGTTTTACAGCTTCCCCAGAACACATTATGAGCACTGATCTAAAATGTCAGCACTACAAATGCCTTGTCCACATTCCATTATTTGCCACTAAATGTTAAGCGTTTATATTCACACAGTGTTACATTGACATTTTAGAACAAGAAGTGAGAGTGTTGCCTGGTGATTTTGCGCCACCATTACACATCATTTGTGAACATGCTAACAAATGACAATCATCCAGGTGTCCAAAGACCTGTTTCCTTTTGTTCACTGTCCAGAGAATTGTCAGAGGAAAAAAAAAAAACTTGATATGATGGAGTTATCTATTCATAAAAAATCTCTCTTGAAGTACTGACGGGGAAAAGGTTACGCCAGCCTCCGAAAACTGGAGACATTTAGCTCCAAATGTCACAAAAGAATATTCTACTTAATAATAAGTCACGAAACGAAAAACCTGTGAAACATGACTATGGAAATGTTTGAGATTACTCAGCGTGAAGTAGCAAAAAATGTAAATCACTCAAGGTGGTTATTTTCCAACATGTTTGCTTGATATTCTGTGACACGGTAACACTCAAGTTTACTTGACGCTGACATTTTCACACCTGATATGTGCAGAGTGGGTTCTGTTTTTTAAGTCTTGGACATCATAGCATAGTTTAACGTGTAGAATCTAGCCAGAAAAAAAAAGAGGACTTTGAATTAATGAGTCGAGGCAAAATGTTTGAACAAACTTCTTAGCTCCGAAGGAGCGCAGGGGCTCGACCCAACAAGAATTCACAATGTCAGCTAGGTGGACTGTCATTTTAAACTTGCCACAGGACTGATGAAGCCTGACAAATACCACCCGGTAAGAAGAAAAGAAAGAGAAAAAAAGAAAATACAATTAGCAGGCTCATTGGACAGGGCAGAGGTACCCATTTATTTAAACTGCTGCTTGACAGCTACTAGCTGGTATCTCTGAATTTCTGTTTTGTGCTCTTCTGTTCTTTGTGTGTGCCTGAGTCTCTGCGTGTAACATATTTGGATCTCAGCTATTTAGTTGTGCTAGTGCCTCGTGTACTTTAGTTGATAACTGCTTTTATTCTCAGCCAGAAGTGGCCGCACAGTTTGGCAACATTCAATCCCCACATTAGGCTCCGTAATGAACAATTATCTAAGTGAGACATGCATGGGGGGGAAGCAGCTTCTGGGAGGGATAACTAGGGTTGTAGAGAACAGTGATTGATTGAGTATCTTGCGGCCAATTCCTCCGTGACATCCGTGTTATCAAGTGACAGCAAGACGAAAATCAGTTTATTTGAGAAGGCTATTCCCTGAGAGAGTGGGAAAGAGAGAAAATGAGAACAAAAAAAGACAAAAGACTTGAACTGAAGGAGGAGGTTAGACAAAGAGGGGAGAAGAAAGAGAGGCTGAGAGGGAGAGAACACTAAATATGTTTTCAGTACAGCCATGGCAGACAGAGATGATGAACACAGTGTATTGATTGGGTGGAGCAACCTGTAAAACAAGGTCCTTTTGAGCTATGTGGCTATGGTAAATGACTTCACGATGTTCGGCCTTTGTTTTTTTTTTTTGTTTTTTTTTTTGTTTTTGTTTTTTTTCTAAATGACATCAGAAACAGCAGTATGCGACATTACGTGATGGCAGAGCTTCAGTTCATCCTTTGTCATTTTTTTTTTTTTTTTTTTTTTTTTAATAAATAGGACAGGGGGAATGAATGAGAGAAAGAGGGGGAGAGAAAGAAAGAAAACCAAAGGGGAGAAGAGACGGTGAGAAGGGGGGGGAAGAGAGAGAAAAAAAAAAAAGAACTCCTGGGTCACCTGTATGGAGAAAAAAAAAACAAACAAACAAAAAAAACAAACAGAGGAGACAGCAAACAACAAAGAGCAACATAATAATAGAGAAAACAAAGCACCATCACAATAAACTAGCTAGTCATAGATATCAATATTTACTAAATAATAAACGATATTGTGCAGCACGCAAGATAGACAGCGCACAGTATCCTCCTCTGCACCCTGGTGACATACCCCCACTCCAAGGCCCTGCATGTGTGGGTGGTTGTGGAGGAGCGGGAAGAGGGAGGCAGCTGGAGATGGGGAGGGAAGGAAGGGAGGGGCAGGTAACCCCTCCCTGGGGCCAGCTCCCCCGCTGACCCCAGTAGGCACTCCCACCCTTCGCGACCCGCCAGGGAAGGGGGGCCCAGGCCCATCAGACCGGGGCCCAGTGCAGTAGCGCCCTCCGGCTCCACAGAGCCCTGGACAGTCCACCCAACCCCACCACAGAGAAAACTGCACCCACCCCACCATCCACACATCTTCCAGACTACATAAGACGGTAAACGCCCAGGCTGAGATCTTCCTCCACCTCTCCTGTATCTCCCCCTCCTGCAGAGAGTTCCTGAAGAGAAGAAAGCTCCTGCAAGATGTGACCATCCCCCCCACCAGTTGAAGAGCCCCCCAGGCGGCTCGACGCACCGGCGGCACCCTGCTCCAGGGCCGGGCCCCCATGCACCCACCCGCCCACAACCCCGGCAACACACCAACCAGGACCCAAGCCCCCGAGGCCCGGCCCGGGCCCCAGCCCAGAGACGGAGCGCCCCCAGAACCTCACGCCCATCCCGGACCCACCCAGGGGCAGCCAGGTTGCCAGGTCAGTAACCCACGTCCGTCAGCACAGACCCTCCCCTAGCCCCGCTGCACGCAGCCGCGAGGAAACAGTCACCTGAGAGCCAACAGAGCCCCCAACCGGACGTGACCGCTACCCCGGGTTGAGCCCCCCAAGGAAGATGCCTCCGGGGAACCCCCCGACGCCCTAAGCCTGTCCCTACCCCCTCACCAATCACAACAGTGAAGGCGGGACCAAACTATGACCCCCCACCCCCACTAGGTGATGGAGCTGATAAAAGGGGCCCAGAGCAATTGATCTAATGTGGTGGCAGAGGCTGTGTCAAGACTAATGTAATCTAATAGATAATTTCTATATTGGTTAGAATTAAGATTATTTTTATTTTTCCAGTTCATGAGGACTGTTTTCTTGGCTATGCATAGGGCAGTGAAGATCATATGGGCTATATTCTTTTCTGAAGTGACATTATCTAAGCTGCCCAGTAGACACACTAAGGGGGAAGTTGGAATGTTACATTTCAGACACTTCGATAAGTCTTCACATATCTCGCGCCAAAACTTTTGCACTGGTGGACAGAACCAAAGAGCGTGGATGTAATTGTCTGGTGTATTGCCTTGACAGTGTGAGCAGTTGTTGGAAGATGTAAAGCCCATCTTGAACATCCGATGACCTGTATAGTGCACTCTATGAAGTATTTTGTATTGTATTAATTTGTTTTGTTTCCAGTCAGTGTCAGAGCCAGTAGTACTTCCACAGAGCACTACTGTAGACAACTTGGAGAGACAGAGCTCTTTGGATGCTTGTGTGTGCGTGAGGTGTTCGAAGTGGGCATCCACTGTAGTCAAGCATTCGGGAGATGTCTCTGAGGGACTGCGAAGCGGCCAAGCAAAAGTCTGCTGAGGTGCAAACATAAAAGAACGGGGAAATTTGTCAGAGCTGAAGTGAAAAAGAGTGAATTACATCGTTATGCTCAACCCACTTGCCTTCCAGCTTTATGTTCCCACACACATTTCTTGTCAACTTCAACCTATTTTGAGCAATATAAAAAAATTATCTAAAAGATGGCAATAATCATATCTGTCACTGTATTTATAAGTGCTGTTTAGCTGCACATTGTGATAGAAATATAGCACTCGGGAGATATAAAAATAAAGTACACAGTTAGATGCATTTATTGTAAATACTTCACATCAAGGAGAAAGAGAAGCGCAAACTCACTACACCACTTATCATCACCCACACTGTAAAAACAAATCGTGATATAAAAGTATTTTACAGTTTTGTACTGTTCTTCTAGAATATCATTAAATTCACATAAATAGACTGTGATTTTACATTTCAAATGTAAATTAACGTAAAATCACTGTAATTGTAATAATTGTGTTTTTTGAATGTATCTGTCTGTTCATATGCATATTTAGATTGTTAAAATACATTCACAAATGCATCATAATTTCACAAATATTTGTCCGTTATTTGAAAGATTGAACTGTTAAATTCAAATGTAATGCTATGGAAAAATATATAAAATGATTCGTATAAACTTTTTTTACATCAAATAATAATAATTATTATTATTATTGTTATTCAGGGCGATCGTGGCTCAAGAGTTGGCAGTTTGCCTTGTAATCAGAAGATTGCCGGTTCGAGCCCCGGCTCAGACACTCTCGGTCGTTGTGCCCTTGGGCAAGACACTTCACCTACCACCTACTGGTGATGGCCAGAGGGGAATTATAAAGTGGAATTGTAAAGCGCTTTGAGGGTCTCAAAAAGCGCTATATGAATGCAATCCATTATTATTTAAACCAACTGTTAACTGTGTATTTCTGTACATTTAAGTATTATTATTGATATTGCCGCATTCATTGACCTTTTCTATAGGTAATTTCATTGTTTAATCACATTAAATTGTTCCTAATTTAATGTTTAAAAGCACTTGAAAAAGGCAAAATTCCATGTAATATTAGGGCAACAAACTGTATTGTCATTACTGAAAATAACCGTATTTTCATGGGAAAGTTAATATTTTGGCGCCCCAGCTGCCGGAATATTACTGTTTTTTTAGGATATTTTTTTTATGGTGCAGTTTTAAAGGCTGTGCTCTCAGAGAGTATTTAAACAATACGACAACTTCTGTTTAACCGTCTTTCCAGATTTCGTCCATATAACTTTCAGCTCTTATAGCCTTCAGGCCTTTCCATTCATAAATACAAGATAGAAAGAAGCCAATTGTCCAAGTCACCTGCAATGTGACATGATCACAAAAAAAGAGCACTTCTGACCTCTTGACACGCGGCCAAGTAAGAGGTGTCCAAAACTGTCCTTCAGGCACAATGCTGAGCAGATCAATTAATAAAAAAAATGTGTTTTGCAGTGGACTGAAGTTTACCTAAAAACTTCATAGCAAATGACTCTGAAGAGTCTGAGAGACAGAAAGACATGTAGCACTGAGGATTAAAGCAAACAGAAAAGTGGTTGACTGGCTTACAGTAGTTGGGAATGGCTGGACCTTAGTAAGGAAAGAAGGGGCGATTTACTGGAAGCTTCAACATCTAGGAATGTAGGCAGATGAATAAATACAGTTTATCCTTATTAAACATATTGACCACAAAGAAATGAGTTAACTGTTACTGGGTGGACTACGAGAGTTTTCAACATCCTCATTCTTAAGCTACTCTTTGTGAGTAAAGTTTGATTTTTGTTTTTTTTTCTTTTTTAATTCAGTCTTTTAAAGCAACAGAAAACCTTAACGAATTACGCTGGGTGATTGTGGTTTACAAACTGTTAGTTAATTTGATTAGAAATCCAATCCTCATGTCATGAATTTTGGTTGGAGGCTAACACTTTTACTTACAATTGGATTTGGTCTCTGGCTTTAAATAAATCACTTCTGTCTCATTTAAGCAGCTTGACTTAATGTTCTACTACTATTCTCTCTCCCAAACATCCATAATGATTGACTCACACAGATTGAAGTTATATTAACAGACTGTTTTGCATGTCCCGTGGTGCTCTTCTTACAGTGGGGCTCTTAATCCAGCCCTTTAGGTGTCTACTTATGTGCTTTTATGGATGATGGAGCCAACACTGTAGTGATGGGTCGTTCGCGAACGAAATGGCTCTTAGAGCCGGCTCTTTGACGTGAACGACGCGAACCGGCTCCTTATCGCGAGCCGTCACGTGGGGTTTTTTTTTTTTTTTTCTTTCTCTCAGCCTCTCTCTCGCACTTTTTTTTCCCGCTTCACTCTGCACGCGAGCCTTGTGCTTTATGCTGGGCAGAGGGGGGAGGGGCGGTAGTTACACTCAGTAGCACAGGAACAGAGCCAGAGAGAGAGAAAGAGAGGCAGGGACAACAACATTAGAAAGGTATAGTAATCATCCACAACTATTTTCAGTTGCAGATGATAAAGGATTGAGAAAGTTTATTCATGCAGGTCCATATGACAGAGAATATGCATGTTCTTTTAGTTTTCATATTATAATTTATATTTAATTGTGTTGTGGTTTGCAGTGTTTTGTGTTCTTTTCACTTTAAATTTGTGAAAGGAAAAAGCTGAAAATTTAAATAGTTAAAACTTGAAATGTGAATAGTTGATTTTTGTATTATATGATTTATTTATTACATTTTATGTGGAGTGAATAAATAAAAGTATATTTACGGTGGCCCCTAGAGACAAAGCACATACAAACTTCAAATCACGTACGAACTCTGAAGCATGTACAAACTCCAAAACACGTAAAAACACGTACAAACTCCAAAACACGTAAAAACTCCAAAACACGTAAAAACACGTACAAACTCCGAAGCACGTAAAAACTCAGAAGCACATAAAAACTCAAAACACGTACAAAAGACAACAGAAGTGCTCCAGGATGCTGGGCGCAGTGTTGAGCCTTTGTTATCTTGTGGCTACACAAGCCAGCAAGTACCAACGACCGGATTTGGTGTGTGGTAATAACAGGTAAATGAACTTTTTTTTAAATTATTTGAATATATATATGAGTGCCTGTGTATAAATACACAAACAATACACACATGCTTTCAATTGTGTAATTTAAGTGATCTAGTAGCTCGGCTTTGGAAGTTCAGTTCATGCTAGAAATGTGTTTTGGAGTTTGTACGTGTTTTGTCTCTAGGGGCCACCGCATATATTTATATATAAACATATATAAATAAAACCACTTGTTTTTATGTTAGTAATTCCTTTTGTGCATAATTTTATATTATTGTTAATAATAAATTAATTAAAGCAACAAAACAACCTGAAGAGCCGGTTCGGAGCCGAAAGAGCCGGCTCTTTTTAGTGAGCCGAACCGAAAGAGCCGGATCTCTAAAAAGAGCCGGAAATCCCATCACTACAACACTGAGCCCACGTCTATGGCACCTACAGCCTTTGCATTTTTCCATTTGCACTTCCTTCTTGGGTACAGCAATACACAGTTTTTACACAAAAGCCTTATATAAGGAGAGTGAGAGAGGCTTCTATTATTTATTCAGGTGGAAATGGTTTTGCAAAAGCACCCGACGCCTCCTTGCATTTTGGTCTTCTCAGTTGTTATCTCTTCTGTTTTTCACCATCTCGTCCTCTATTTCTTGGCTAATGTGCATGTTGTGTGGCATGTATGCATGTGTACTGCCACAACAGTGCTCGGAACAAAACATAGAGCTCCTAGCATTTCAATTAGGCTAGGTCCCTCTCCTACCATGCAGTTGTCTCCTTAAATGAATATTTGCACAGTATCGATTAGCATTAAACCCACAGCGGTGTCTTTCATTTGCATGTAGCAGCCAAGGAGGATCATTGGGGGAAAATAATAAATGACATTAGCCATGAAAAAGGAGGAGAGAGGGAAAAAGCTATGGGATGCAAGAAAAGAGATGGAATCTAGGTTGTGTGGGTGGTGGCAAAGATATCAAAAAAATCTTTTCTCTCAACAGGGTTTTCCTTAATAATCCAACCATTATCTTGTGTTTCTCTGCTCACCATTGGGCCTCAGACTACCATGCTTTGCAATCTGGCCCTCATCAGCGCAGACAGCCAGATAGAGAGAAGAAGCAGTGAGGCTGGCAGTAGTGTAAGGGGTTGCAATGAATGGTTGGCCGGGCACCTCACTGTAGGATACCAGAGAGATAATAATGTGTGGAGGCAAGCAGGAGCCGTGTATGTCTTGCAAAAGAATAATTGCTACCCTTTCAAGAGCCATTTCTTAATTGGCCTGGCTGTTGTTGAGGGGAACTTGGAGAGGAGACAAGTGAGAGAAAGACTGAGAGTAAGACAAAGAGAAAGAGTCAGAAGAGGACAGGGAGAGAGGAGAGCAGAGGAGAGGAAAAGTCTCCTACTCACAACTCATTGTGTGCCTGCATGTGTGTATGTCTATATGTCAGGGGGGCTGGTGTAGGTGTTGCTGAGACTTCTCTGCACCTCTGTTGCCCTGGGAGCAGTAGTCATGGAGCCGATCTTCAAGAAGATATTTCACACACGCACACACTGGCACTGTAGCACACATCGACTAAATGGATGCAGGCTGACAGCAACAGAAATGTAAAAAAAAAAAAAAAAGCTGACCAAAACAACTAAATACACATGGCACGCAGTGTACTGTACTATAAATTTTTGACAGAGCTTGCAGTTTAAAAGAGACATTTATTTATTTACAGTACTGTGCAAACGTCTCGAGTCACCCCCTAGTTTCCGTCCAAGGAGCCAGACTTTCTTGTAATTTTTTAAAGTGTTCTTGAACAATAGTTCTCAAGGATTTCGGAAGGACATTCAAATGTTTTCTTTGCACATTGGCTGTGTTTTCATTCATTTTCAGTCCAGGCCTTGCACCTGAGCATTTTCAGAGGAATGTTTTGTTTGTTAAGACACTTAACACTGACATGTGAATCATTCAAGCATTAAAAAAGCACATCCTAGGGACGAAACAGTGTTGTGTCTACACATAACAGACAATTTACAGTAACAAAGACAACATTTTAAATTGTACCTGTAGGCACATATTATTTTGTATATATCCCTGTTGATTGTATACATTTATTCCTGCTGTCTACTATTTAAATTTTATTCCATCACAGTTGGTGTGGAGTGCCCAAAAATTTAGTTGTACATGCGCAATGACAATAAAGAGCTGTTCTATATTGGCAGCCTTTTGCAAAAACACATCATTTGTTCCTTTTTCTTTAGTTTAATTTATGAACCATGCTGAAAACAAGACAGTTCGACAGGCATAAAACAATATTTTTGGACCAAAAGGGTGATTTGCAGGAATGTATTATTTGAAAACTTGGCATGCTGTGCAATGTGTCCTAAAAACTGGACGAACCTGGACACGTGGAAGCTAAACAACTATAGCACATGAATAGTATCTGAAAGTCATGTCCTTAAGAAATAGGAGAAAATCTAGCAAAGACAAACGAACCTAAGAAATGCATCTGGCCATCGAGCTGATCTACTGTTCTCTGAAGCCTCGTAAGAAATTGTCTCAGTGGAAGGATGCATGTCAGGAAACAATTTATAGGAAGGGAAACAAGGAGAAAAAGGTTTATGGGCACTAAATTAGACAAGAGCTGGACTCTAAATCTTATGGTTTCATGGCGTGATGAATCCATTTAAAAATTTCCGGCTCCACTCATTCATTGTTAGTATGAACAGAAGAAGTCAGGAGTGAACAGTAAGTGTCTACAGTTATCGGCTCTGTCATGGTTTTGGTCTGTATTTCAGCCAATGGTCAAACCTGATGGAATTATGAAAACAGAGAAATACAGTGAAATTTTGATCCTCCTACCAATACCACTTGGAAAGTGCCTGATTGGTAACTTTTTCTCTATGACAATGATCCCAAACACACTACTAGTGCAGTAAAAGCATACCTGGATAGAAAAACACACAATGGAGGATGTGGTTATAGATCTATGATCTCAACATATTTCATGCAATGTGGGATCTTTTTGACGGAGAACAGGACAAAAGGCAGCCAAGAATATTGACTGTCCTTCATGGAGCCTGAGTAACTATTTCTCAAGACAATATTAATATAATATTCATATTACAAGAAGCCTGCCAAGGAGAGTTCAGGCTGTGTTGAAGAATAACACTGATTATGTCAAATTTTGACTTTCGGGCTTGTTAAAATTGTACAAACTCTGTTTTGTTTGTTTCAATAAATGCACTGCACTTTCCCATTTTCTATATAATAACAAGCAGAGATGGGCAGTAACGCGTAATCTGATTACTTTTTTCAAGTAACAAGTAATGTAAGGGATTACTATTGGAAAAAGTAATTAGATTACTGTTACTTTCCCATAAGAATGCTGTGTTACTGCGTTGCTAAACCGTGATTTTGTTTGTGTGAGTGTCTCGTGACAATGACAAGCGTGTGCGACGTCCGTGGCAGCAACAGACGTGTGTAGATCAACAGTGGACAATATGGAGTGCGGGTGTTACAGGCGTGGCCCTTTAAGGATGAGCCTGATGGGAAATGTGTGCGGGGCGGAGAGCAAAAAAGAAGGAAAAAGGAAGAGTAACGGTTAACTACAGAAGAGACGAAGAGAAAGTAAATAAAAGGAATGTAATAACTCCCTCGACAGCCAGAGTTGTATCGGCGATGCCCGCTGTGAGTAAACTGTTTCAGCCCACTGTACGCGGTGTTCGTACCTTGGAGGAGAAATAAAGGTTCGGTAAAGCAGTTTCCTACGTCTCCCTTGATCTTCTTGCTAGCGGAGTTGACCTGTATAGTAAGCTGTTGCCGGCTGCGAGTCAGTTACGGAACCTTCAAGTAACTGCCAGAGGTTTCCTTACTACGGTTCGGGGCCGCGGATCTGGCGCGGTAACAGCGGGTGAGAGTACGACCATGCAGCATTTAAAGCGTAGAAGTACTGACATTACTTTGAGTTTGATTCCATAAAAAGTGACAAAAACATTAGCGCCCACTGTACACTGTGTGAGAAAAACATTAGCGTCCACTGCGTGCGGGAAGAAAAGTTCTTTCTACAGCGAAAAATCTAACTTCAAATCTGAGCAAGCACCTAGCAAGCCACCACTTGAAAGTGAAATTCACAGAGAAACCCCCGGATCCTCCCACTGACATGACCACTGCGGCACCGGGCAAACCTCTGCCTGCTCCACTCCTCGTAAACAGGTGAAAATTAATTTAAGAGCAACAGGACTAATTGCTGCTGAAACTTTCATTTTATTTACGGTATCTTTTTGCTGTTTTTTACTTTCATCTACTTGAAAGAACGAATGAAAACACAAAACATTATTTTTTAAATGTCAAAGACAGTTGCATATAATTTAATTTTTGCTTAATGCAATGTGCATGAAATTAAAAGATAAAAAAAAACAAAAAACATTTTTTTAAAAGCAGCTTTCCATTTGATTCAATTTTATCTGATGGATTATGCAAAAAAAAAAATAGAATTGGGCTGAAAGGTCTACTGCTTTATTACGTATTCAGGTCGTGTATCATGTTTTTAAAAATAACTTTTTTCTTTTTTTTTTCGCCTGTCCTGTTTGGTTCTTTTGCCATCAGAATTATTGTCTAAAGGCAAAGAAAGATGCCCAACGGATTTACTTTACCAAATGGACCATCCCGGCCTTGCCGTATTTGGTCTATTTGATTCACCTTTGCTTTTATTGTTTATTTTATTTTATTATTTAAAAAGTAACTAACTAATTACTTTTTAAAATAAGTAATCAGTAATGTAACAGATTACTTTTTGGAGAAGTAACCAGTAATTAGTAACTAATTACTTTTTTCAAGTAATTTAACCAACACTGATAACAAGTGATTCTGTACTGTACAGCTTTTTGGGGGCAAATGTTTTGCTTTTTTTAAGTAACGCTTCTTTAAACAAGTGATGAGTCTCTTAAAGGCCAGAAAACAGAATAAACGGAATATTATTTGGGTTTTGAGGGAAACACGTGGTTATTGGAAAAGATTATTTATAGATTATTTGGAGGTCAATTCAGTCCTCAAGGCAGCTGCATGTCAAAGCCTACCATAAGTGATGAACAAAGTTTGAAGCAGAAGTACTGTAAAATGCGTATGCCTCATAGCACTAACAGACCATGAAATATTTGCAGAAATGTAATAAGGTTAACAATCAATACTATTGATGTAACAATTACTTAGGAAGTGTGGATTTTCTGGCTTTCAACATAACCTTTCTAGTGTGCTTTCCTTTGTATTTTTTCTCCTTTAACTGCAAAAAATGCAGGACAGTACAGTAAGAGATATGTTTAATGTGATGTTATGTCGTCATCAACTGAAAGTGCAGAGAGACATTACGACTTTTTTCATTAGTGCTTAATTAATATGAAGAACTAATGAAAAAAATAACAAAAACACTGCCTTAATAAATAAATCAATTAATTAATATTAAGTGTACCAAAATGACAAGCTAAACGTGGTTAATTAATTTTAATATAACAAATGTGAGCAGATTGACAAGTTTAATTGTGTGTCTTTATATGAGTCCTCTTCTTATTCACTATTTTTTCTGGTTTTATTTTGTTTTAATTTTTTTATGCTTTATGCATCATTATGCAAATTAAGTTTGTTTGTCATTCAAAGTGTGCAGGTCAAAATTATGAATTTGTTCTGATAAACATCATGTCTTGCTCGTACGCCAGATGCCGGGCTTATTTTCAATACAAATAGCTTCCTTTAGATAGGAGATTGCTACAGAACTTGGGTTCTTAGCTAAGAAGTGTGATCTCAGAGGGTGGGATACAGTATAAGTATTTTATGTATTTATCCATAAAAATACAAAATTATACCAAGTGTTGTTATGTTGAAATTGCTCTTTAAATTCCTAGTCTACTCGCTTGATTCCATTCACTATCATACAACCGTGACTTCTTCTTTCTCTAACATGAAAAAGCCTTGTGATATTGGCAACAGACTTACCTGCAAGTGCTCAACTGCCCAACCTATTATCGTGTATTATACCTATAGAGTTAGGGTTAGGGTATTAAGCCACTGCTCCCACATTCTTCCAAACCAAAGGGTCAATCTCAATGTCCATATTTGCTGAACTGAGAACACATTCCATCAGAAAGAGTGTCCACGTGAAAAAAATAAACAGTCCTGAGTGATAGTATTATTTTCTGCTTCAGTTCACAAGTGATCTTCTTAGACAGCAATTTCTGTTCTTTTGGAGTAGGATTAAAGAATGATGACGCTCAATGGTTGATCCCATGATAGTCTTTGAATCAAGGTCAATGTTACTTCATTTATACCTGTAGGTAAATTTGGTTTAGAGAACAATGATAGCATTTGGTATCTCTTCACAAAACACACACCTGTTTAAACCTGACAGACACATATTTGGTAAACTGACATGATGAATCAAATCAGAAACAGTTCTTATTAAGTTTAGTATGGCAGCAGGGACAAAGCTGTTTTTAAAATGCTTTATCCTGCATCTTGGAACTAGAACCTCCATCCTGAGGGAAGAAGCTGAAATTCACTCCGTAGAGGATGGGAACCATTATTAAGAATTGCACCTGTTTAGAGTACAGGGAGGCTAAACAGGGCTGAGACTCACCTATCAGACGACTGGACCATCTCACTAGGGCAGGGCAATATGGCCAAAAATATTTGTCACGATATATATTTGAAAATTTGCGATAACAATATAACTGCCGATATAATAGATGCGAGACAAAATACTCTACAGCTCCACAACTTTATTAGTGCACCCCCCCCCCCCCCCCCCCATCAATTCATTTTCAGTTAAACAAGCAGCTGTTGTTTTTTATTATTTTTATTATTGCTATACAAAAATGTAACAGTGCAAATGCAATTTCCTTGCTGACAATTTAACCAAAAGGCATTTTCTGTGGAAATGGCATATCCTGAACATAACCATGTATAACATCCACAAAAGTTAAAAAGAGGTGCTTTGCAAAATGAAACTGCAGTGTGCCAAATAAATAAGTCGAATACGTATTTTTCGAACCCTTATAAGACACATTATTAAGCGAAACAAAGCAGTCACATAAATCAAACTTTATTCAACTCATACTTCTTGCTTCCTCCACTTCTGTACCATTCACTAGTTAATGCTGAATTCTCTCGAAGTTGCTCTGTTCCTTTGTTCCACTGCACGACTGATAGCCTTGAGTTTAAAATGCGCTTCATACGCATGTCTCTTAACAGTTGCCAGTTTGGGGTCCTTATACATACACAATATGGTAATATTATGTTGAAGCACAGTATGTATCACTCCGCGAGGCTCCTGCCTATGATAGCCGTAATGCTCCGACAATCCATCAAGCGGTGCAGCTTCGCAGCTTACCAAAGTCGCATTAAAACATCTTTTAACAGATTTTTGAGCGCCGTGTACCACATAAAATGGGTTTGAGGTCAGTAAGCATGACCAGAATTCATAAGGTGCAACGGATTATAAGGTGCACTGTTGATTTTTTGAGAAAATTAAAGGCTTTTAAGAGTACCTTAAAGTCCGAAAAATACGGTAATAACGTATAAAATAATGCTTTGTTGTGTATCTGATGGACGAAAGCTAAACCAGTTCCACATCACTGAAGTTGCACCATTTTTACAAACCAATTCTGGTTCATCTGTTTCATTCAACGAGCTGCTTTTGCCCTTCTTATTCTCCGTCACCGCCATGCTTTTTCCGCCGTGTGCGTATGAAAACAAAGGCACTGCGCATGCGCGTTTTACCCATAATCTATCGCGATATTTCATTTTCTTATCATTGCCTAACATTATACAGGTATACCGTGAACGGTTAATATGACCCAGCCCTACATCTCACTATGACTCAGTGAGTTTTTCTCTGTGACATCCCACTTCATTGTTTTATGTGTACACAGATACAGAAAGGCATAGAGAATTTAAGTTAAAAACTATAAGCTGAGATGTATTCTGGTACAATAACATATTAAACCCTGTAACTGGTTGGGGCATTCCAGAACCTTCATTTTGTTTCTTTGTTTTTTGAACTATTCAAAGGTGGACTTTCTGGTGTGTTTCAGATCATTGTCCTGCTGCATAATCCAAGCGCCCTTGACCTCTGGGCCACGATCGGATGGATGGGCATTCTCCTTCAAGATTTGCAGATAGAGAGAGCAGAATTCATGGTCCTATTAAATACAACCAGTTGTGAAGTAGAAAGAAGCCCCAGATCATCACACTACCACTACATTGGACTGTCGGAATGCATGTTCTCTTTATGAAATCCTGTGGTAGCTTTATGCCGGATGTAATACGATGCAAACCTTCCAAAAAGTTAAACTTGTCTTGTCTGTCCACAGATTATTTTCCCAAAATTCTTGGGGATCATCAAGATGTTTTGGGTTTTGCTTTTTTGACAAACGTGACCCAGTCTCTTTCTTATTGTTGAATCATGAATGCTGACCTTAAGTGAAGCAATCAAAGCCTGCAGTTCTTTAGATGTTGTTCTGGATTATTTGGTGACCTCCTGGATGAGACATGGATGTGCTCTTGGAGTAATGGTAAGGAGGGTACTCCTGGGTTGGTTCACCTGTGTTTTAAGTTTTCTACATTTGCAGATAATGGATCTCACTGTGATTCATCATAAAAAACAGCAAACATTTAGTATTTATTGGGGTTATTGTTGTCTAAAATTAAAATGTGTTTGATGAGTTGTAACATGTAAATGAAAAAAAAGAAAAAAATATAGAACTCTCTGGAAAGGGGCAAATACTCTTTCATAGCACTGAAGCTTAAAGTGTATACATTTTATATATATATATACAACTATCCTTTAAAGGTAACCAAAAACAAGAGCACTTGTGATATGATACAAATAGCAAAAGAAGATTTCTATCAGCCACAGAATCTCACACAGATCTTGGGGTAAAAAGTGGTTTTAAAGCACTGTAAATATATGTGCTACCCATTATCTTTACTGATCTTTCTCTTTGTAAATGATTATGCAAAACTGCCACAAGAGCAATAGAACATACATTTATGCATGCAGTTCATACAGATGTGAATGTTTTATTCCCAGATAGAAATTATAGACATGTTGTGTTTGCCTTTGATTGTCTGAATATTAAATATAAGAAAGACCTTGTCAAGACCCTGCAGAGAGCAACTCTTATTATGCTGCCTTAGACCTGAAAATTGAAATAAAAATTCTTTCATTACAGTTTGCATTGACTTTTCTCCAACACATTTTCTCAGTAAAAGCATCTCTAAGTGCATCATTAACTCCGCAATGAGGTTCAATAATTCAAAACATTACAGTCCAAACTCTTCAATACAACGGTATTTGTAAATGCAGTACATACTGTGTACACAGGTGCAACTTTTCCACCTAAAGATCTTCCTTCAGCAGCATTGAAAAAGGCATTCCTGGTGAGCTGGAATTCAATTCAATTCAATTCTTTATTTATTTGTCACATGTAGTTATAGCTAGTACAACATACAGTGAAATGTTTTTTTCTGGCTAAAAAATACTCCCCCCGACTGTGAGAAACATACTAGAAAAACTTTTACCTAAACTAAGAGAAAAAAAAAAAAACAGGAGTAAGAATCATATATAAAAATGTAAAAGTGTATAATATCCTGTATAATATATATAAAAAAGTGTAACAGGTGTAACAGCCATGTGTTTGTGCTTATAAGTATATCCATAATCGTGCAAAGTATTGCACTGTAATGATTTGAAAAACTATAAAAATATACATATTTACATAAGTACAAATGTATATAATATGATAAGATAAGATAAGGTTCAGGAAAGAAGAAAGTAAAGTGCGAATTATGTACTATGTGTGAGATTGTCCAGCATATTATCCGGTTTGCGTTTTTGGTTGAGGAGTCTCACTGTTTGTGGGTAGAAACTCCTCCTGAACCTTTCTGTTCTTGTTTTCAGGCTACAGAGGTGTTTCCCTGACCTCAGCAGCCTGAAGTTTATGGGCGGGATGGCTGGAGTCCCTAGTGATCCTGATGGCCCGGGATCTGCACCTTTCAGCGTAGATGTCCTGCAGTGATGGATTGATTGATTGATTGATTGATTGAATCTTTATTTTGAACATGTTGAAAAAGTATAAAAAAAAAAAAATAGAATTAAAAGAGACAAATGAACAAAGCAAACAAAAGGAAAACGAGCAACCACAACTCCAAATAACGTCCATGTTCAAAAAGGAGCAGGAAGAAGCATAAGCTTATTTAATCCCACCCCTTTTCCACTATCTAGTATCAATAGACTACAGAAATACCTCCTTGTAATTACATTGGATGGAAGTGAATGGATGTCAGCAGCTTACTATTACTATAATACCTCATCAGTCTGACAGCCCAGACAAACAAAAACCTCTATAGATACCAGCAACCGTGAAAATAACAAATGCAATGAAAAAGTTATCATAGAAACAACTCTACTACCTTGGCAAGCAAACCTTCAAAATTAAAACATAAGAAGATTTCAACAACTTGTTTTCATGGATTTATTTTACTAGTAAATAGAAAAATATTAAAGGCCAGATTTACTTGCACTACTGCAAAACCCTTAAATGGTGATACTGTCGGTATTTTTTTAAGAGGAGCAGTGTTCACGTTGCAATGTCTTTGTAGGAAGTTTCCTTTTAGATCACAAAATTTTATGAGGAATGAATCAGTGAATTTAACTTTGAAAAGAAATATGCCTTAATTTGTGCCTGATGTGGCTGTGATAGATGCTAGGTGTGTGTCTAAGAAAAAGCGCTGTCAGAACGTGCAGTGGGTTCATGTCAGTTGCTAAAAGCTTTGACCACGGTGCCAAAATTCTCTTGATTTCAGTGAGTGCTCACACCGAAGGTTTGAGCACCAAAAATTTGAGCACTCTTCCCAAAGAGTGATACTAGCATTTCATTAAGGACAGATAACTTGGAAGAACTGAACATGATTTATTAAGAGAAAGAATTTAATGTATTTGGTGATTAGACTCCCATGACCAATCATGGCAGAACGGAAACCCAGCGATGATAGGATTATGACAGGCTCCCATGGGTCTAGATGCTGGTGGTGGTGAAGATGAAGACCGAGGTGTAAGTGGAGCTCTGACTGAGGTGTTTGCAAGCTGGATTTAAATTACACAAAGTGGAGGCTGATTGGCTCAAAGAAGGCAGGCGAGAACATGATTGGACTAGATTAACGATGTCAGTACTGAGATTGGCAGCGTGGGAAAATGGTAGTGATCGAAAGAACAGAAAAGCAGCCTAACACCCAGGAAAGCAGGCAGATGAGTGATTACAGATCTTCCTTATTGAACTTACGCATAAGCTTCATTTTGATGAAACAGAGTAGAACTTCAATCGACCTTATTTATTAAGCCGGAATTTGATGACTTAAAGTATTTTTAAAGTATGTACTGGTTTATAGGTGCTACAGATTTTGACATTAAGACTGGCCCTGATCAAATCTGACCCGCATATATTAAAATGGCTTTTAGATCCACATGTGTTGGTTAAATCAACAATAATTGGGTTTTTGGGGACACTTCAAATGTTGTGAATGATGTATACCAATATTGTAGGGTCTTCACACGATAAAGCACCTTGAGGCAACTGTTGCTGTGAAATGGTGCTGTATAAATAAAGCTGAGTTAAACTGGAGCCATGTGTGCCATATTTGTGTGTATTTTTCAAGGTCCACTTTGATCTGTGTCAATGGTGACCATGACACTGTCTCAAGAGCTATCTGTATTCCCTCCACATTTGCCCAGGTTCCCACATACACAGGTATGTGCTGATCTTTGAAACAGATATGATAAAATATCAAAGGAGTGATTATACATGGTGCACCTAAGGAAGAGAGGTCACACAAAGGTCAGTGGTGCCTTGACACAGATGTAAGATCTGCACCTGCAGGCATGAACATTCATCTCAAATTTATTCATCTATCCATTTATTCTTCAATTCATCCATTCATACCCAGGTTGTGGGGGCAGAAGTCTCCCTAGCGACCTCCTCCCTGTCTTATGTTG
This sequence comes from Rhamphochromis sp. 'chilingali', assembly GCF_963969265.1. NCBI lineage: Eukaryota > Metazoa > Chordata > Actinopteri > Cichliformes > Cichlidae > Rhamphochromis > Rhamphochromis sp. 'chilingali'. The sequence continues at coordinate 31,706,126 of NC_137940.1, forward strand.
GGATAATCTCTACATCATGTCCTGGGCCTAATCCCAGTAGGTCGTGCCTCATCAAGGAAGCATCCAGGAGGTATTCTGGTCAGATACATGAACCACCACAATTGACTCCTTTCGATGTGGGGGAGTGATGGCTTTTCTTTAAGCCCCTGTTGAAGAACCGAGCTGTTCATCCTACCTCTAAGGAGGATCCCAGATACCCTGCTCATTTCTACTTGTTGCAGAAACCAGGTTACTGGGGCCTCATCCTGGAGCTGGGTTTGGGAAGAGTGCTCAAGGGAGAGCACCTAGTGGCCAGACCTCACCCCACAGTCTGAAAGCAGTACATGGGTCCTCACACCAGTGGCCTTGATGCTTTGTGTAATGGGCAGCGATCAGTGGTGGAGGTCCTGGTGGTCCAATCTCCAAATGACAAATCTGGCTATAGGGGCATTGTGTGTCAGTGTATTAATTAGAATCCATTTATTTCAAGCTAATCTGAAATATGAAATCTGTCAAAATGCTGCAATTGGTAAGCCTCAGACCAATCTGCAATGTGTTTGATTTCTGTCTAAATCAATACTGATAATACTGACTTTAATAAATGCCCGAAATCTCACATGGCATGTAGAAAAAAAAAAAACTAGCAATATAGGCAGTTATGCATGTGGCACAGTAATAAAAACTTTATTACTATGCATATTGCTCAGAATCCAACAACAAATAATTGTTTCTCTTCTTCTGAATTTCCTAAAGGTCAACTGTTAGACACATATTTCAGGTTTATGCAATGGAATACTTTGCAATAAAGCAGCCCTCATCTGGAGGAATCCTGCCTCCCACTGACCTGTCAGATTTATCTGATGAGGAGTTTAAAGAACGGTTCACCCATATAACAAAAAGCATATTGGCTCTTCTGCACTGCCTCTCTCTGATATGAGAGATGTATAAAATTTGCATTGCATTTATGTTGTGTTATATTTATTTATGGTTTACTCCCTCTGTTATTATTATTATTAGAGCTGCTCTTTTTTTACCCTCTAATTTGCATTTCTCTCGGTAAAATAATGGTCATTACTGAAATTGTTAGTAGAGCACCTGCAGAACTTTCCACCTTCCCATCAACGCATTTTTTATCACAGCGGCTTCATGGTAATTTGGCCCACTTAGTAAATCTGTCTGTAAAAGTAAACTTGAGTGTGTTACATTTAAGCTGGTAAAAAAAAAAAGGTTTGCAGCAGGTGCTTGTTCAGTGGGAGCCAAAAGACATAATCACATTACTATAAAAAATATTAAAGCAAAACCATTCAACATGTAACAAGACAAGAGCAAGGCATGAACAGCTAAACCACAGATATTCATCAAAAACTGTTAGTACATCGGTTTGCAAAGTTATTTATCAGTGTAATATGTAATATCATTTCTTTCCAGACTGAAATGCATGTGTGGAAAATCTTTCTTTTTTTAAAGCACATAGTAAATCGATTCAGTGATGAGTCCAAGGGGGAAAGTTGTCAGGAATCCTATAAGTTTACAATTGTACCTTTGATTTTTCTTGTATGAAGGTATTAAATCTGGAAGACAATAGGAAAATATTGAAAGAATGATTGTATTAATATTTGTCTAAGACAATATGGGTGAATCTCACTGAGCCCAGTTTCTGGCAGAGCTTCTTTATTAAATTCGATTCAAATCAATTTTATTCATATAAGTAATGCCTCTTCACATCAACAGTCACTGGAAGGAACTTTATATTATAAGATACAGATCCTACAAAGTCAGATAGAGGGCCCCAGTGATCAAATAATCACCTATGATTAAGCATTTGGTGAACGTGGGGAAGAAGAACTGTCTTTAAGTACAAAGAGACTTGTGGCAGAGCCAGATTCAGATAGTGAAGCTCACAGAGAACTCACTCAGAGATCACAAACAACAAACAATAACCAATAGAAGATAAAAACTAAGGAGAGTAGATAAAAGCTAATAACATGCAAGGCTGGCATTTGGTCTACCAACTGGATGGTCGACAGATTGATTCTCCAACTACTCCAGTCCGTATGTTATTCTTGGGCAAGATGCTGAATCCTAAAATGTCCATCCATCCAAGTGTGTACATGGATGTAAGGAAAGGCTCTTATATTAAAAACCACATTTGTGTATGTGGTTGTAGCAAAAATAGCTTTGAGTGCTACATTGGAGCAGGAAAGCATCATATATGGGGGGCAAAAAGACAGGAATGGAGAAGTGTTCAGTCCATCATGAGAAGTTCCCGAGCAGTTTAAACCCATAGCACCATAAATGAGGGCTGATTTGGAGTCACCATATCCAACTCTAACTCTAAGTTTAAAATAAATAAATAAATAAAGTTTTAATCCGAATCTTAAAAATAGAGAGTGTCTGCCTGAACCAAAACTGGGAGCTGGTTCCATAAGACAATGGCGTGGTAGCTGAGGGATCTGCCTATGAACCAGTTTTTCAGCATCACTCTGAGACGAGATATCCTTAATTTTTATGGCAGTCCTAAAGATTTACGCTATTCGTTAGTGGTAACAATTTTGTAATACTGATTTTCTAATATTGTCATTCTATATGATGCCACAGGTATATGCATAAGGTATCATCTTGGCACTGGTGCAGCAGCTTCAATACTGGATGCCAACAGATATAGGTCTTCTGTTTTTGGAAAAAGAAAAAAAACCTTTTCAGGTTCAGAGTTTAAATACAAAGCTAATGCAGCATCTTCAAATCATCCAGACTTTTAATTTAAAAGAGAAGACAGAAAAAACAGGTATAGGAGAATGCCTAAAAACAATGCACGACAGAACAATTAAATATGTGGATACATGAAGACACAACATGTGGGTCACCGTTCTTTAAAAAAATCTTTAGGCACATAATGAAAAATGTAAAAGTATTGTTTCCTAACCTTAAAAGATAAACTTTACATGTCTTCATATAAAGAACAAGCACAATAAACTGTATTAAATGGCTGTGATCTTTGGAAATCACTTCACGGTTTCTGGAACATAACGAAATAATCCTTCCATCAAGGCATTTCCTTGTTGTTTCACAAATGCAACTTAAAACCCTTCCATGCTGTTGCAAAAAGGCTGAGGATATTTTATTTTGTTGAGAACTCTGCCTTGATAAAGTTCCCCTTTAGGAAAATATTATGGGATTTAACCACCTAATGACACACACTATAAACCAGCAATGGCAAGAATGCACAGGCTATTTAACGGTCATTTGGGAAATTATGAAGAGAGTCAACACCTCATAAGCCATGCCAAACTGCCGACCTTGCCTCTAACACAGACACAGTACGAGAATGATATCATCACAGTGAGCTAGCTATCTAAATGACTGACATTGCCATTTGCCTTACAGCGAACTTGATAAATCATCAACAAAAACAAGAAAAAAAAATTCGACCGAAACAAATGCAAAACGTGCTGTACGAGGCACAGTAAACCTTATCTATTTTAGCATCAATACTCATGTCTAAGCCTTTTCAGTAGTCGCCAATCATTTGCTTTTGTGGCTGTTTTTCAGTAAAGCTTGACATCAGGTCAGCGTCCAGTGTTAAGCTACCGAATTATAGGTTGTAGGAACAAGGACAGCAGAGGGAAGCCGAGTGAAGGGGGAGGTGAAATCTATAGTATTTGTTATCACGGCCACACCTGAAGAAAAGTGATGACCATGCTGTTTGCAGAATGGGAAGTGCTTGTGTGTATGTGGTGTGTGTACGTGAAACGGAACTAAAGAGATACAGAAAGAGCAACAGTGGCAGTCATATTTATGTGTATAGCACTTCATCCTGCATCTATACTTTATTTTACTGTGCTGTTGGGGGGAGGGGGGTTCTTGGACGAATTTTCATGTCCAGTGAGACTTAAGGAGAAAGAGAGAGGTTTTGATTGAGTGCCCACCGAGGTCCCTTCAGATGTGGCTTACAGGAATAAAGGATTCATTTGAAGGAGGGTGCAAAAGATTACATACAGTCCTCACATCTATCCAAATCCTTTCCAAATCCCTCTACATCACACTTATCAAGCCATGTGCAGTGTGGTACACTAACTCTCATTGGTCTTATCACAATGCTACCATGTATCGTGGATGTCTAGAGGAGGTGTAACTTATTCCAAAGTACACTTAGGATCATGTAGGCATTTCTAAATAGGTTACTGGACATAACCTACTGTGCTCACATGTTTCAGATGATGCTAAATTTTGGTCAAACGAAACTATTTGAAGAAAATGGCAAGCACGCAGGAACTTTTAATGTAAAAAAGATTGTAAAAATTCTTACTAACAATGAAGGTTTATCTTGTTTCGAATTCCTGCAATATTTCCAAGGGACATTTGTAAGACATTGTATTGTTTGGGCATTGGTAAACACTGTAAAAACCTTAAGGCACAGCCTTAAGCATGTTCTTTTCTATCTTCGGGGCACTTCACTTGGGCCAGCAATAGGTGGTTCAGGAGCCTCATACTAATTCATGTGAGTACTGCACACAATATTGACTATTAAGTTTCCAGAGGAGTGCAGAAACAGCACCAGAGTTTTAGTGTAGCTACCAGCAAGAGTCAAATTACAAAATTATCAGATCGTAACATTTTAAGGCTCTAACACTGTGCGTACACAGCTGGTGCTAGTGTGATTTTCCTTTTAATGCCACATCTCTGTGTTATATTTAATAGGCTATTTTCATTATTAAAAAAACAAAAGTTATATCCACAGAAGTCTATTTTGCCATGAGCACTTTCTATCCAGTCACCCCCACTTCCTGGTCTCATTAATGCCATTTATCCCATATTACACACTGATAACCTGGCTCAAGAAAAATAGCTTAAAATAATATGTACTATGAGGATCTTGAAGTTTCTAATGAGACATAGTTTTAAGTGAGAAACTTTTTAATTGGGTAAAATTACAAATCTACCAAAGAAACACATGATTTTCATAAAGATTTTCTAAACACCCAACAGCTGTGGTTGACCAAAAACAAAAGACAGAAAAAAACTGCATAAAAAATTAGCTTCATTGCTTCATTCATGTGCATACTTTGAAATCACTACAAGTATGAAAATTAAACATTTTGTTATTCTCTAGGCAGTCAAAACTGTAGATCATATACAGTACAAATAAAATAATGACACATTGTAATACTGAAACTGTTGTGAAAGAAAAGGAATTAGTCATTTAAAAATGCCATATGTTGAAAACAAAGCTCTTTTGTTTTCTTGAAGCACATAAACACTTAAATACATTTAATAATAAATTTAATGGAGGGGTACCAAGCTCACTTGGTAAACAGATGGTATCGTGGGCTGTCTATCATTATAAAACTTATATATAACTTACTAATAACTTCATACACCCTACTGGCCTATACTAGCAAGCAAGTTAACCCTCACGTCATACTGGGCTCTTTTTGTGCCACTTTTTTCATTCGTATGAACGCCATTTCCGCTGTGTTGGGTGTAGCATAGCCAAACTTGCCAGCCGGTTTCGTTTTTGTAAAATCTTCAAATTTTCAGTCTGATTTTCTTACATCAGCCTAACACGGCTTAGCAGCAAAAATACTCACACTCAACACCCTAGGGACCGTTTTGTGCCCCATTGAAACCCATTATAAACGCTATTTTTCACGGCAAAAAAATTACGGTCAAATCGATCGTGATCGGTTATGTTTCCGTTTCCGCTTGCAGTACTGGCCTTAGAGTTGTAATTTTTTTATTTGTCCACCGGGTGGCGCCCTTGCTCCACATGTGACGCCTGCTGGAACATACACACCTTCTCCAGCGGCCTGCTCGAGACAGATACCCGGAAAAGGCAGACTAATTTCCCGCGTGCAGCAGCAGCTTGGCCCGCTGCTCGTTCCGGACCATTTTCTGACCTTAGGATCGTTTGAGGGTGCATTAATTTTTTTTAATCAACAGGAAATGACGTATTTGTTTTCACGTGGTAGCGGAAGTGTGTGCTGCAGACACGGGAACCGAACCATATGCTCCGGCGCTGCGCGAAACACACCCGCGGCAGAGGCACTCCTCCCCAGGGGAGCAGGAGCAGCAGCGCCGCCTGGGGACATTTTCGGCTTCTGCAAAAAAAAATTAAAACGGATCGAAATTAATGTTGGTGCCAATCTTTTGTCCATCTAAAGGCCTAATTATAATAACAATAAAATATTACTTCAAATGTTTTTTTTGGAAAATATTTTATGTTTTATGTTTTATGTTTTTGGGGCAAAAAAAGCAGTGCGCTCATGTGACGAAACCGGGATATAAAGGGTTAAAATCCGCGAAATGTAATTAAAACTTGACATGAATATTTCAAGGAGAAGTAGGTCTAAAAGATTGGCTAATTTAAAGTGGAATAAAATATTAATATATAAATTTTTTATAGCACTTTTTCGGGCGTGGCAGAAAACGGTCCCTAGGGTGATGAACGTAAGTTTTTTAAAGTATGACGTGATATTATGAGGTTTTATTCCTCAGGTGGCTTTTCTTACTCTAACCTAACATTGGCAGCCTGTTAAGCTGTCCATCACATTAGAATGGTTATCAACTCTATAATTTAACCCACTTATTGCTAGGGTTGACTATAGCCAACATTAGAAAAATTAATGTGAATACTTTGAGAACCTTTATTGAAAGCCAGGGTGGAAAGCTTTAAAAATTATGACTACGTGAGTTGATAGCCTTATCAGCATCACAGATGTATGATTAAGAGACAGGAGGATCTGACTATAACTACAATTGTGTATTATGGGCAGTGTTGGGGAGTAACGGAATACATGTACCGCCGTTACGTATTTAAAATACAAAATATGAGTAACTGTATTCCGTTACAGTTACCGTTTAAAAAGGTGGTATTCAGAATACAGTTACTTTGTTGAAATAAATGGATTACACTGCGGTACTTTCCTGTTTCATTTTGTGCGGGTCAGGACTGTTTGGGTTTTGTTTGACAGCTACGTTCTGTTGTTCCAGGCGGCAGCATTACGGTTGCCATGGTTACAGGGCGACGCTCTCTCTCTCTGCGACTGTGTGCTTCCTGGGTGAGAGAGCGCCTTTTCGTTGTTGTTGTTGTTGTTGTTGTGGTGCTAAGCTAACAGGCTGAATGCTACAAGCATAGCTCTAAAGAATGTAGCATCATGGGCAGTGTAGTCCGTGTTGCAGGGAGAATGGACTGCCATACACGTTATGGGTCTGTGAGCGCGAGGAGGGAGAAAAAGGGGAGTGGAAAGGTATGAGTTGTCATCAAGCAAAAACGGGAGCTGGAAGCATGTAAATATAATAATAACCACTGCAGCCAAGAAGAGAGCCTGATGAGCCCAGTTGTAAGTAAGCTATTAAGACTCGACTGTACACCGTGTTCGTGTTTTCCTCCGAAAACAATAAGTTCCGTTGGAGCAGTCTTTCAATGCCTCTCTCTGTCTCTGGCAAGCAGAGTTGACCCACACAACAAAGCTATTAAAGCTATTTTTCGGCTACGAGCCGACAGGGACCCCGCCGTATTATGCTGGGCTTACACTGTGCGATTTTTTCAGTCGCGCGATTCAGCTCCTGCTCAAACTGTACGATTGACTCGCAGGGGTTAGAAGTTCATAGGTCACGATGCAGGGTCTCACACTATACGGCCCGATGCTCTGATGCGACCTGAGTGCTCACACTGTGCGTCCATAAAATGAAGGTTATGACAGAAATTCTGTCGCTCGCTCTCCCTCTCTGTCTTTCACTCACACAGACACGCCACCACCACCATCAACTTTGCTAAATTGCTAATGAAAAACACTGATCAGCCAGCTGTGATTGAGCAGCAGTGTAGATCCAACTATTTTCAAGGTTGTTGTGGTCGTGATAATTTTGTGAGGCCACATCGAAAAGGCTCGGATGAGCTTTCCAAAGTTCTACAAGTTGTGCCTCCATCGCTTGTGTCCAGATCACACGCTGCACTGCCATGCTGTGCCGTCTTTTTCGCTGACATTTGTGTTTGCGCGTGCACAGTGTGACAAACTGCGGTGACACCCTCACGACCAAGCGATTGATGATCGGGAGCTCGTCGTGAGGTGTTAATCTCTTCTCGTTACCCCACGTATACTGCACGACGCACGATGAAGGCCAAAATCGGGCCGATCGCCAAAACGGTCGCACGACTCAAAAATCGGCTCAAAATGGGCCAAAAATCGCACAGTGTAAGCCCAGCATTAGTCAGAGGTCCCTTTACTACAGTTCGGAGTCGCGGACCTTCAGTAATAGTAATGAATCACACAGCAATCGTACATTCACGTTGTTGTAAAAAGCATGATAATATATTAAGTATTCCAAAGTATTCAGAATACGTTACTGTCATTGAGTAACGTAACGGAATACGTTACAGAATACATTTTGGGGCATGTATTCTGTAATGGAATACATTTTAAAAGTAACCTTCCCAACACTGATTATGGGTAACATGCTGCTTAAATCAAGGTATTGCTATGAGATGTAAGAAAATTGCAGCTGTATTCTTTCAGCTGCAGCTCCGCTGTGTTAGGCGGTATGAGAGCAAGAGAAGAAAAACGGTAAAAAGATCATTTAAGGCCTCAGTCACACAGAACTGGTTGGCAATCCCTTGGCAACATAAGATCGCTAGGGAAAAATTTCTATTCCCTGACTGGGACGATTGTCCAAATCGATCTCAGACAGAGTGGCAAAGAGGGTGCATGCACCAAAAACCTTCTTGTGATTGCTTTGATTGCTAGCATATTCCCTGGTCACAAAACATTCACCTTCCTTCATCAATACATTTGAAAAGGTGCTACTTTTACTCTGTGGCTGAACGGTCTCTGTTTCCTCTTAGCTTTCCACTGTTCACAGTTTGGTTCAGGAAGCAGTTGGCAAATGTGTGCAACTGTAAAACTGCTAGTAACCAAAGCGATCACAGGGAGGTTTTCAGTGCAGCACCTGTACCTACTTTCTGACCAGTTTCACCTAGCAACCTCCAGCAACCATTCACCAACCAGTCAGGGAATACACATTTCATCTATCAGCCTGTCATTGCCAGAGGGTAAGTGGAGTCTGTAGGACTGTGTGACTGGGGCCTAATGTGGTAAGTTGTGTGGTAAGTTGACTTAATATGCAAGTAAACCTACTTGCATATTAAGTCAACGTGTATCCCAAGGCTTTTGCACCCTATTTTAGGATTATGTAGCTATGTTCAGGATTGTAAAACAACTTAATTGCCTGCAGCCATTAGAAGAAAAGGCATCACTAAAGTTTCTCATAAGTATCTAAGGATATATCTTATTGATGTTCCTCAGGGACAGAGAAAAATAAGTAACCAGAGTTTATTTCTTAGGCACTTTTCACAGACAAACAGTCTATTGCCATATGCACTCATCTCCATGGGATCTTTGTGTTGCTCTATTCGAGAATCAATAGTTGCAATTTTGTAGTTGTTCAGGACCAGCTGTGTATTTAAATGAAACTATCCACCACTTTGCAGACAGCTATGGCTAAAACGGTTCCAGTATTGCTGTGCTTCATTTTTTTGTTGCATTTTGTTTTTTCAGCACTCTGGACATTTGTTTCATTTTATTCATTTTTTGTTGTCTGTTTGTCCATATTAGTCAATGTAAAGTTTGTTCTGTTAAAAATGATTTTATTTTGAAAGGGCAGGAGTGTTGAGGAAGAGGGAAGGAAAAAGGAGATGCATGGGGATAAAAAGGAAAAAAGAAAGAGATGGGAAAGTGAGTGATCAGACAAGATTAGTGTCAACTGAGATGTTCATGGGGGATTGCGTGGGCAATACCTTCAACATCCACAGCCAAGGAACTGGACACAGCCAGAACATCTAGCATTCAACTCGAAGCAGATAAGGAAGATAAAAAAAGGATATCTTTAAATAAACTTTGGGTTTGTCTCACCATTCTGGAGGGTGAAGGCAGGCTCACGTTTATAACAAACTCAGTAACATTAGTGTCTGCTAGCTGATTGCTAGATGGCTGCAATTTACTGTCTTATTTACATTTTTTTTCTAATTCCAAAAATTCATTTGTTGCTTATTCTTACATTCCATATGGAATATACATAGACTAGTTTTTATGTATGAGACCAGCAAAACATTGGTGTGCATGCAAAAATAGGTCAGTCTTCTATTTATATTTTTACATGGGGGGTAGTGTTTTATATAGAAATGGGTCATATATCCTAGTTTTTATATAGCATGCCTATCTGCTCGCCATTGCTTGGGAAATTTAGCAGATCAATTGTTCTACATTAATTTCATTTTTCTACTTTTTTTAATTTGAATTTTCCAGTGCCATACTGGGTCCACAAACTGAAGACACAGCACAATCACAACTTGAGATCTGACTCACACAGCCCCATGACATATGTCCGCTGCAGCTGTAGGCAATAAAAAGAGATTTTCAGCACAAAATTCACTCTATAAATACTCCATATATAAAGTGTCACCAAAGCATAAGAACCAGGTTTACTTTCTTGTAAATAAAATGACTTTAGGTCTGTTTCACACTTGTTAGACTTTACAGTTTGAACAATCGATTGATCAATTGAAAACACAAATGACGCACAGTAAATTAATAGGCCTCCGGAGTGCAGGGTAAACTGCGGTATCAGCCGCACACTTTATGTCACATACTTGCTGTTGGGGTTACAGTTCATCACAGTCTTTATGTGACAACAGCAGCAGACAGATTCACAGTGACTTTTTATGACACTAATATAAACTTTAAAGTGATTAAGAGTAGAATTCAAACGCAGTGACAGATTGAAGGATTTCAAAAAAGAGGTTGAAAATCCTGTTGCCATGGCGAGCAGATAACATAATAGAATAGCTCCACTTATACAATGGACCCTTTGCTTTTTTAACCCACATATATGAGTATTGTTGCCTGTTTCAATCGATGTCTCCTGCTTCTCAAGGCTGTATCACTGCAGATTTGAGCTGCCCATAGTCTTCTTTTTCAACAGTCTCTTCAGCTGTGCAGTATTTATGTATTATTCACCCAGTGCTTTGAAAGAGTATATGTATTGTTCACCCTCCAAGGCTAATCTAGTTCTTGTTTTTCATCAAGCATCATTGGCAACATGTTTTGCAATTCACATGACCAAATTGTGTTAAGAAGGATTTACCACAGGAGTGATAAACTACTGACCGGTGATGAAAATCAGTCACCGCCGTAATCCACCTAATTCTACGCTTTGCAAGAGGTGTGTGCTGCGGTTGTGTTTTGACAGCCATGGAAGAAGACAGGCAATCTGTGAGGAAAGGAAGCAAAAGGAAAAACTAACCTCCCCATGTAACCCAATAGAGCTTTGTGAAGAATGTGTCTGCTAAAAAAAAAAAAAAGAAGAAGAAGAAGAATAAATAAATAAGCTCCTCATGAGTAATAATCCAGACAGTGGGGGCTTGAATTGAAATATCAAGCATGAGGAATGGAGGAATATTTTGCGTGGGTTAGACTATGTAAAGGGAGAAGAAACACCTACGTGCCATTGTCAAAATAAGGAAATCATTAGAGATGATGAGACTGAGCGTAGGCAAGGCAGGGTGCATTTTTTTAAAGGTCTGTAAAATTTACTGTTGTTTGAAAGGTCACTGTCTGGCGTTGGCAAGCAGCTGGGACTTGTAAACGGCCCTTCTTATCAAATGTTAATGCTGGCAGACCTCGTGTCACATGCGCCAGCGGAGGGAATATGTCTTTGAGGTCCTGCAGGTTCCATGGAAACAAGTCATTTCATTTACATGCGGAAATGCGACCAGCTAATTGCTTTTCGTGGAACATCAAATAGCAGGATGGGTTTTTGTGGTGGGGGTTAAATGGAAGACTCATAGGAGGGAAGGAAATATAAGACCTCCCTAGGGCCTGTTGAATCAGTATGTTTTTGTCACCACGTGTGTTGTGTAGGCAGCAGACTCAAGGCCGAGAAAGAAGGAAGAATATTTTGTGTCCCACAGGGATGTTTGTTGTTTAGAAAGAAGCATTCTTCCATTCTGGATCTTCACAGAACAAGCTCCTTGTATGTAATATAGCACATAACCACAAGTATAAGTGGTTTCAAAGAAAGTAGATGAAAAAGGAAACCTCTACATCTATTTCAAAACTTTAGAGTACAAATTTGGATTATTTCAGAGTTCCAAGTATACTTTTTTCCCCCTTCTACGAGCATGTGAATATATAGAAAATCAAATGGAGAGCATACCCGCTGTCATCAGATTAATTTTTATATCTAATATGAAAGAAGCTAACTGCCTAAATTTGTTTCATCAATAAATCCGACCCATGTGAATAGGCACGTCTCCGTTGTAAACACTATCACGTAGACTGAGGCCATTACGATGTGTGTTAGAATGCTTCTGGACCGCGAGGAAGATGGCACTTACTGTCTGTTTACCATCTCAAGGCTGATAACATGATGTGACGGAAGCAGAGAAATTGATTTAATCTTCAACTGTGCGGCAATGAATGTTAATTTTCCTAGAAGATGTAATCTTTGCCACGAATGGTTTGTTATACACATTAGTGTAAACCCTTCTGTGGGAAGGAATATGGCTGTTATCATTTCCCTTTTGTCCCAGCTGAAAGGGAGATCAAATGATTTGTGATTACAATGATAGGGTGTTATTTTCAATCCAAAACGCCGGAACCAGGAAATGTAGATGGCAAATCCCCCAGAATTATTCATAAATATAATGATATGCTCACCAGTTGGCAATTTTGCGAAAGAAGAAAATAAGACGTGCATGTGAATCCCCTTTTGTCCTTGAGAGCTATTAATAAGAGTAAGTTTGCATAAATGGGGACAGAGAGTAAAATGAAACAAAACAAATATAGGTCTAACAAGCTGAGGGCACTCGGTTTTTGTATTTACGAGTGCCCCGGAGACACAAAGCATACTAATCACCCAAGCAATGCCTGAACTTGTGTCTGGAAAAAGTAACAGTGTCAGTGGTAATTACACATGTAGAGTGGGGCTTGTCCAAACACAATTGAGATGTAAAACACGGGGAGAAGGCTGCAAACGTAAATCCACCAGCTTCCTTTTCAGCCTTTCAGTGCTCCTCTTGATGCACTGTTGTGATGTGCAATGCAGACTCTGCCCCTCCACCCCACCAAAAAAAAAAAATCTTTGTCTTTCCTTCTCCCACTCTCACTCTCTTGTTCTCTCTCTCTCCCTTCTCCCCCTTTCTCTCTTATCCTTCCTCCAGACAAGACTGCAGCAGTCCCCATCAGTCTGAGAGGACAGAAAGTCACAGCTGAGACAGATACCTCATTTAACACTGCCCCCTGTTGTCCGGAATCAAGAACAGCCGCTCAGTCAAGGAGAGAAAAACAGAGATTGCAGCCGCGCACCTCGCTCGCCCCAACCAAACACCAACTTATTCATGAAAGACTTCATGAATACATACATTACATGCTTTTAAAATGCCAGTCATAGTTCATGAAAAATACAGGCTTTCAAAGTAGGCTGCATGTCAAGCTGCTAAATCCAAAAGCGACTGACAAAATATAAATTGTCACTCATGGGGAGGTTATAGATTGATGGTAAGAAAAAATTTCTTTCATATCTTCTTAACTGACTTTCGCATGTGGACTTCAGCGCCAGTGTTCACTTCAAGATTTGGCAAGGGGTTACTGTGGAGCCGAGAAAAGCGCGTGGAAAAAGACGGGGAATGGTGCGCAGATGTGAGAGAGACAAAGGCGGAAAGAAGCAACTAAATCATCAAGTCAGATAAATATAGATTTTCTGTCAGTGCTTCATTGTAATTGTTCAGACTTGGGTCATGTCTTTGGTGTATCGGATGTAAATGAGCTCAAAAGCAAGCAGCAGAATGTGTGTTCGGGCTGTGTTTGTGCCCAGTAAGACACAAACAGGCCGCCTCGAGCAACCTTTACAGGATGACTGATAAAACGTGAAGAGGTAAGAGTGGAAGAAGCTACGGAGCTGGAGAGTAAAAAGGAAGAAAAAACAAGTAAATTCGCTGGCACAACATGCTGAAATTGGTGCTCCTATCCCCATCCCCTCCCACCATCACCCCATCTTGCTGCTATTCTCACCTCGATCCTAATCCCAGCCCTTCTTCCCCTCCACTCCCTCAATTGGTACTGTCCAGGAAAATAAACGATCTGCAAGTGCAGGCACAGCATGGTGCCAGAGTTAACTTAGCCCGAGTCGGAGAGATGTTTTAAATTGTATTCTCCAAAGGTCATGCTCCCCTCTCTCACAGTCTCTGCCTGTCACCTCAGCTTTGTGTGTAGAATCCTTGCCTATTGATCCAGCCTCCGACAAGCACGTCCTCGGCAGCAAGCTGCTCAAATCACAGCATGCCGGCGTGGGGAGGCTCCCACACTGCGCCCAGATCACAAAGCATTTGATAACGGAAGGGAGGGTGAAAGGGCCCAGAGATAGAACGGCTGGATGGCAGAGAAAGAAGGATGACATGGGGTGGGATGAAAGAGAGGAAACGGGGAAGTGGGCATTATCTTCTGTATAAACTACAAATTGTTTGCAGACGAAGAGAGAAGCCTCCCCCGGATGTGTGAATCTTGTTTTTCTAGGCCTTTGAAAATCTGAATGCTCTATCCTACCCTCCCTTCTCTATTTTCCCTTGTTAAACCAAGGCCAAATCACAAGCCCCCATGTGTAATTTCTCAACAATGCTTCTGGCCGCCTGGCTTGATGGCTCAATGTTCCTTGTATGACATGTACTGCCTCAAAGGGAGGTCTGCGCTTTTATTCAGCTCAAACTTGATACCAAAGCTGTTCAAACACCAAGGATTTCTCTTTAAATACAGAATAAAGAGTGTGTATGTTATTCTCCGTGTGTGAGAGAAAGACCAACAGTTGGACTAGGTAAATATGTCGTGCTTGAAGCAACATTTTGACATTGGTTAGAACAGTTTTGCCCCTTTTCTGTTCTGTCTTCATTTTGTTGCTTTGCAGGCTTTGCTTTTTTAAAGTGCCCCTTGCATGAACTTGTAAGGGGCACCTTAAAATGTGCTATTGTTGGGAACAGATCCGTTTTACTTACCATCACAAATGAAACAATTTATTTAAACGTGTAAATTTCTTTCTTTGGCAGGTCCTGTCAATAAAGTTGCTATTGATCGTCATCTCTTTATCCAGAACTTGTCTCTTGTGTGTGTGGAAGGACATTAATCACAATTGCCATTATCTGTGTGGTCACTGTGGATCTTTACAAGCAGACTCTTGGGATACAAATAGGCCAAGTGGCTGTTGAATTAATGCCTTTGAGCTTCTGGCCTGACTGAAGATTCCCGTCCACTTCTGTGTGAATTAGCAATTGATTACTGCCTCATGTTGAGCTTGCAGACAGTGCAAAGGATGGAATTCCTAAGCATGCAGGAAGTCTTCTCCTCCTATCACAAATACATCTTTGAAGTTTCTCTTTAACCCTCTGGCGGTGGATAGGTAAACTCATCATACTAAGGACACATTATCAGGCACATTATCCTCCCACACTCATCTCTTTAATGACTGTTTATTATCAGTAGTCATGAATAGAGTTTAGTGTGGATCACTAAATTGCCTAACCGATCTTCACATCTCCAGTATGAGTAATATATACAAATACAAGCATTAAGTAGCTGGTTTTTCAAAACTACAGTTACAAGGACTTTATGATCATTTCAAGATAATTTTTTTTCTACACTGAATTTCAGTTATTTAAAAAAAATCACTTAAAACCAACTTTATTAATAATATTGCGTATAAATAGTTTTTTTTTTTTATCTCCTTCGCATTTCCACCAACACAATTTCTGGGAAATAGGGCCAAATTCTCATTTTTGTGAATACAAAACAGATCTTTCATCATTCAAAAATGAATAAATGTAACAGCAGCAGTTGTTCCAAACTCAGTGCTATAATAGAGACTTTCTTTTCATCTGTTTTCCACAATGCTGGCTGAATTTGTTCCTATTCAAATGGTACAACTCCAGTAATTGCAGAAGATCGGCAACCAGCCCAACTGAGCAGAGTTCCGTTTGGTTTCTTGGAGGTCAGCATGGCTCTGATGAATGGAGAAATGAAATCACAAATACAGGCTTTAGCACTGCTCTCTACTGCCACCATGTGGCAATATCAAATCCAGCCTCTGATGTCTAATCACGGCATCAACAGTACAGAAGTGATTTATTCACTCAAGAGTCCTGTCTCTGTTCAGGCACATCAGAATCTGTTCTCCATCACTTACATTCATGTTATTGGATGCTCTACAACTCACACCCACCTTTACCTTTAAAATTGGTTCACATCTGTACTAATAAGAAAATAGCACGATCAGTACTCTCAGAAGTCCATGTGAACATTAGTTGCTTTAAACACTTCTGTTATTCATCCTTATGCTTAATGTGTGTTTAAATGATTCATTTAGATCTTAAAATATTCTCTTTTTATTAAATCAGCTGAAAATGTTTATAGATTTCTAACAATTTTCACTCATTTCATGCAATTAAAAATCAATTCTAACGTAATCCATCTGATCTGTGCAGTACATAACACTAAAGATTTATTTTTAAATTAAATTATAATTTTGTAATTCCATTATTTGCTATAACTTGTTCTAATCTAGCTCGCCCCAGTGTTAATACAATTGGATCATTGCTTCTGATCCTTACTCATGCAGAAGTATAATCTATATAAGCTTTGCAAGGCTATCGTGTGGAATCGTGAGTTAAGTCATATTCCTTTACTTACTGTTTATTGAGCAAATCCCTTCACATTGAACCAACATGAGGGATGATCTCTAAGCAGCCAAAAGAAAGAGATTTGTGCTCAAAAGGACACAGTTCTGCTAGGCTTATTTATTTACATGTTACTGTATTTGCCCAATTTACAGATAATCTCTTGGCTGTACTGAACAGAAAATCATCTAAACAAATTATCCTATGCATTTCAAGGTATAGCCAGAGATGTCAGCACCCCACACCTTTACTATCTTTCTTATAAATAGTCACAGTGTATATTGAGATAATCACTCCTGTAATGAGTCACCAAATTAGGAGGGAATGGATTGTCAGATTAGAGCAGAGCACAGTGCCAACAAAGGGCTTTGGGAGAGGGGAAGTAGGGTTGATGGAGGAGCAGCTGTGGAGGCATAGAGAAGGAAAAGTCAGAGGGAGAAGGGAAGGGGAAAAAAAGTGTTGGCAGATAGTCTTATTCCCTAATTACTCCCCTTGTTAACCTCTCTCTAAAACTCTCCGTCTGGTTTGTGTGCAGGTCAGCACTACAAAGTGTCGGGATGAAGAGCAGGGACAGATTAATCCCACTTCTCTGTGTTGCTCTGCCTCTACAATAGATTCTTTCTGCTGTCAGTTTCTCCCCTTGCTGCCTATACCCTCGATGAACTTTCCCTTAGAACCACTCACAGCTTCCTCTTTTAGACGGTAATAATGTGAGATAGAAAACAGGTTACTTGAATAGCAGTTGCAGGCATCCCCACATTCTGATATGTGATGTAAAATAGCAATACTGAAGTGAAGTCTAAGGTTAAATACTTATCTTTTTCTTCAGAGATAAGTCCGTATTTTTACTCTATACATCATCGTACTTCAGATAGAGTCAAAGTAAATTTTCACTGCATTCTACTGAATCACCTGTCATCCAAATGTGACGATCTGCCACGCTATGTACGCCCCACAACTGCATCATAGACACATTTTGTTGCGTTCAGTTTTTACTCCATGTTGAACGTTGAGTTCAAGTGGGAGCTTTCTCCCAAAGATGATTTTCTGGAACAAAAGTACACTGCGTCCAGGGTGTTTCTGTTGCAGGATGTGATCAGAGATAACAGTGTTATCAGCAAGACAGCACAAAAGGTGCACGCATATACACATATGCACAATGCCTCCCTACCTCCACCAGGACTTTTTCTCCACACACATCTAGCGCAAGGATGATAAAATCTTCTCCATTGTTTATATTGTTGTGTAAATAAAACTGTATTGGAAAGGTGCCCTTTCAGATATTACCGGACATATAATAAATTGTAAAGGTTACCGTTTTTACATAGCCTGTATCATGGAAGATTAATTTTCCTGTTGTTAAAGCACAGCAAATATTTGTATGTCCTGCTGTCCTGGTGATGTTGGGCTCAAACAAACAAAAAATAAATGTCATTAATATATTCTCAATCACATACAGGCTCTAATTGCTATTAGGGTCCAGTGGTTCACTGATCTTAAAATCTGCAAGCTTAAGTGATCTAAGAGTGCTTAAATATGGTGTAATGGTTGCTACCAGGCATGTCAGTTGCTGCATCTCACACAGAGCCACTCTACAGGGATTTTAACATCCATGGCACACATTTTAGCATTCAAAGCACTACACATCCACATCATGAGGAAATCAGCTCTCGGTGATGATGCAGGTCTATAGCAAAAATCTGACTCCAGCACACTTGGGCACAACAGTAATATGTAGAAAGGAATCCAGCAACTTGTCAGATTCAAAAGTGCACGGACTAAAGCAGCAGTTGTACATCAAACATCCTGACATTTGATGGTAAAAACATCAGGACGTCTGCATCTTGAAGGCATTATTGAAACAGACTGCTGAGGCTGACAGCAGGAGACTTTCTCAGCATCACTTTGCACTCATCACCGCAGCACCACAAATTTAACTCTGTTCTCTTTGTTGGGAATAACAATACCTAACCACTGTATACTGAACAGCCTGCAAATATCCTTTGGATGTGTAGATGTGTTATGTGCGTGTTTTCCAGTATGGGTGTAGTGCACAAGTATTTGCTGATTTCTGTGCTTTCTATTTGCAGAGTATTATAATGACAAAATGCAACATATGGTATATTGTATGGATACCCATAAGCAATAGCTTATACAATAGCCCAGTTTGTCAGATTCTTTTTGAAGCTAATATAAGAGGAATTTTTACCAATAAACCCATTTGAGAAAATTAAAACCCAGAGCAGAAAACCATACAATGTCTTTCATAGAACAACCCCAGATATTGTTTTGCAATTTAATAACTTAAACCGGTGAGCAAAATCCAACTGATTATTGGTATCTTTTATGTTTGGTTTTGGGGTTTCCCTGCTCTTTGCAGTGGAAAAGTCATCTTCATCACAACAAATATGTCAGTTCTGGTTAGACACACAGTGAAAATCGAATGGCTATTTAGATCGTCTGCTGAATTGCTTTTGGTTTTTTATGCCATTGTACACCCAATAATGGCAACTTACAATACATATTGCAACCAGTAGGAGGAAGCATATGCTTTCCCTCCAAACTTTCTGACCTAGTTTCGAGTCTGAACATCTAGGACATTTTGTTCTAGTCTCATTCATCGTCCGTCCCCCCCCCCCCCTCCCTTTTTTTTTTTTTTTTTTACATAAGGTCAACCGTTTCAAGTAGCTCAAAGGCCAACAACAACAACACCATATTTTGCATTCAAGTGCAAAGCATTTTGAAGGGAATGTTATTTCTCAGGTAAACTGTATTTAACCAGGACTGCATAAAATTTCCTAACAGATCTGGAGTCCTTCATTTTTTAAGTGGCTCATGCTAGTTCAGCAACAATAGCCTAAATTTTTTCTACTGGGTACTTTATATATGACTTTATGACAGAAGCGTGTATGTGGTGTGTGAGAGGAAGAACAACACACACACACACACACAATACAGGACTATTGTGGACACGTGTTGAAGCCACACTTTCATTATAATGCCACTGCAGAGCTCAGAGTGGGGAAAGTAAAACGAGTGAAAGTTTTTGCGAGTTCTGCAACAAACCGATTGTGTTATGTAAAAGCTTATTATTGTGTATGTGCAGGTATCCTTATCAGTGTTGCTGATCAAACAGTGATAAGAGCACAGCTGGATCATGTGGGTGTCTACGTGAAGAGGGGCTGGTGTGCATGTTTTTAAAACTGTCACTTTCTAAGATGTTTAGCTGTGCTTGCAAGTGAAGCCTCAAAAAGCTCAGTGTGAAACGAGACGTGGCCACGTAACTCATATCAAACTGTGCATCGCTTTGTTCGATTGCGTTTGATTCTTACTTAAAACTTTTGTGCATCGATTCACAAAGATATCCATAGAGAATCGCGCAACAATTTGCAAGCGGTTATAGAGTTCATTGTATTACATAATTAGCCAACTTTTTTTCAGGTTGTGGAATTTTTGCAATCCTCTACCTAAACCTAACTCAGTTTTCTTTAAAGAGAGAAATTAATCTCCAATGTAGCTTCTAACATGGAATACTAAAGGTCTGCCCGTGCTTTGTGTCCAGATCATTCTATGGTGGCTCATGACTAATTCCACAACAGCAAATGGTCATGAGGACAAAGCTTTCAACAGATGCCCATTTGCTAAATTCCCAGTTTAGGGAAGATATTTAGGCTTCACAAATCTCCAGCACTAAGAGAGGTTCTATGATACCTAACCCAAATGCAGCCAAAGCTGTCAGTAGACATATCCCATAGCTCAACATAATGTACACAACAGCCACCACTAAACCCATGAAAGGTGTTGACAGTCAGCCAAAACAGCAGCCTTTGTTCACTCTATCACTAATCTTCTGCAAACCGTTAGGATCAAGCACATTGTGTTTACTGCCCTTATGGTGGCAATGCAGATTAGAGCATGCAGGGAAATGAGCCATAGCACAAAATGTTGTGAAATTAACTAGTCTGTGTTAACAAAGCCAGCTGACAAACAACATTCAGCCAAGGAAGCCATTGTGTTTTTGTCAGTAACCCCATGGAGTGTGTGTGTTTGTGCCGGCGCTTTCTTTCTGCGCACTTGTCGGCGAAAAAAACAAAACAGCGCAATTGCATAACCACAGTACCAACAGCAAAGGTTAGTGTGCAGTTTTCTTAGATCACAATGATGATTATTATTGAGTGTGCTTGTTTCTGTCTCTCTCACAGACAACATGTCACTGGTGCATTCGTCATCAGCCTTGCTCCGGCTGCTCTGCGAAGTGAAAGCAGTCACATTCAGAACATCATGTCCTTTGGTGTTTTTTTTTTACAAAAGGAAGTGGCTGAAAACCACCTACACACCAGCCTTCAAATTCAGAAAAACATTCTAATTGTGTGTCTGTTGACAGTGAAAGGTATCTAAGCTGAAAAGATTTTTTTTATGACAAATGTCTTAGTTGTTTTTTTTTAAACCTCGGGTTGATACAGTTAATACTGGCTGTATGAATACTTCTTCTGATAACTCATAAAAACTCCACTGATAATAAGTTTACCTTGAAAAGTAAACTTATGTTTGAATACACTACCAAGTGTAATGAAATATCAGCAGAAGTCTAAATTAGACACTGTATTAAACCTCTCACTGGATGAAAGCCATCCGGTGAAAAACATCTCAATTTTTGCAGCAGCATTCGCACGATAGGGTCAGACTTTGGCATAAACAGCATTTAAAGCATGGATCCACTCCTTCTTTTATCAGCAGTTCAAGTTTGTGAAGGTGTTGTAATAGTGTGAATTCACACTTTGGGATGCTGAGTGCATGAGACATTGTCTAAATGCCACAGACTAACTAAGTATCATTCCTGACCACTGCATACCTATCACACCTATCTTCCGGCAGGTAACGTGCCATGTTACGAAGCTCAAAATATCTCAAACTGGTTTCTTGAACATGACAGTGAGTTCACTGTACTCAAATTCCCTTCACAAACACCACATCTCAATCCAGTAGAGACATTCACATTGTGTACGGCCAACAAATGCTATCCTGTATCGATCAAATTGTCTGAGAAGTGTTTCCAGTACCTTCTTGAACCTAAAAACCTTACTTAATTCTTCTTGCTATGAAGAGTTAAAGAACATTTGATGGCAAAACGTGTCCAACCAGGTATTAGGAAGGTGCTAATTAGCCGCTCTGGTCCACCATTAAAGCTTTTTTTTACTCAGTTCAGTCGGTCTCTCCGATATCCATCCTATTAAGATCATACAGCCTCATATTTATATGTTTATATGCTGTGTCGTACCTATGTTGATGTGTTTTAGTAAGGGCTCCGTGTGTTTAAATTACTATAACTGGTAAATGTGGTAATCTTTTCCCCTTTAATACTCCCTTTTAATTTTAGTTCTCTTAAAATGACACATGAAGATCGGTATACTAAGAAATCCAGTGAGGAAGAGACGGACTTTCTGTGAAACAATGCACTCGTCTAAGGACACACACACACACACGTGCACGCACACACACAGACACACAAAAAGACTGGTGACTTATCCCAGTTGTCTCTCGAGCCCAGATGCAAATCTACCCAAACAGTAGTGGCACGCAAGCAGCAGCCGTCTGGGCATTGTGCCAGTCCGCGAAACGGAGACGCAGTGTGCCAGGGACAGGTGAGGTCACGCTGTTTTCCTACTCAGCAAGTTTAATAGCCGTGAATTAAAAAACGCTGCATGTGAGCTGTAAAAAATGGAAATAATACAAAGATGTAGAAGAATAGCTGATGACATTTAAATCAGTGCAGATGCATGGAACAAAAACAGGATTATAAAAGTGAGTCTTGCAGTGCACTTTCTTTATTATAAAAGCGCTTAATGTGCAGATGCCTTTGTTTACGTGTGAAAGCATTTTTCTTTCTTAAGGTATTATTCTTTATGTAAAAGAATTGCAAAAATTAGCAATTAAGAATCAAATCCCACAAAATGACACTTGCTGTAATATGTAGGAATCAGTGTAACAAAGGCTGCTGCAGGATACAACATTAGAATACCAAACTGGATGCATTTAGACTACAGGCACCAATACAATCAACTACTCCCTTGCTGAGAAATGCATTTAATTTTTTTCTGTGTCATATTTGTCATATTTAAGATCTCAGTCATGTTGATTCTTACTCTAACTCATTGCATGAGCATGCAATTCAAATGTTTACCTCTAGGCGGCTCACTACTACAAGATTCTTCATTCATTGCTTTGCAAGGGAGAACTGAGTATTTAATGAACTTTCTTTAATGATTATTTAACAAGCATTATTGATCATTAAGGATATGAATTTATAAATGTATTAAGATATGAGAAAGATTAAAACATTCATTAAAACATGAACATAAAAAACATAAAACATGCTACAATTAAGCAATTCATATCCATTCATGTTCTAGAGTATATAAATGAAAACTAAACAAGCCCAATTAAATGTGATTATATATTAAGATGGCAATAAGAACAGTTTGAAAGAGATTTCATGGTTGTGACATGGATGGCAGAAACCTCATTCCCATTGCTCATGATGGTAGTAGTGCAGTAGGTAGGAAAAAAGAGAGAGAGGATTCTTTAATTGACAGACAAATTCAATATAGGACACAAATACACTGTCAGCAAAAATCGCCCATAGGCAGTTACACTGAGATGGATATCATAGTGGGGTTAAAGTGTATATGCCCCTTATTAAAAAGAAGAATGCATATTTTATTTCAGAAGTGCAAAAACTATATCAGCGATGGTCTGCAGGGATATAGAATAATGTGGTATGATCAGATAGGTCATCCTTCTCCATATTCTTGACAAGAGGGTGAGTGCATGTTTAGCATACATTAAGAAAATGGTACAGGAACATTTGATCTTCTATGAGGGGATCTAGTGCCTCTGATCTACTATAGGAGGGTATTTTAATCTTTTTGGTCCACTTGCTCCCTTATTGGAAAGAGTCACTGCAAATCTATACAAAGCTCCATCTGTATCAGTGATCAGCCTCTGAAGACACAATTCTATGCGAATGGCAGTATTCCCACCCAAATAGTCCAGGAGGTCACTGGATGATTTGATAAGTACAACACTGATTTGGATCATATTGTATGGTATACACAATCAATAGATGTCAAGATCTGGAAAATTTTGTTCTAGCATGGTAGACAGTACTCCTCATTACCATCAACAAAACACCAGAGCTCCAGAGACTTGGAAAATCCACACCAAGTCATAGGTAAGTTGTTTAGGGGCCCAGATGCTAGGCCAACACCTTACTAAGATACTTTATGTTGATGTTTCTGATATTTCTGACTTGAAAAAAATATGAAAAACACCGGATCTCAGTACAGGTTCAAATGGCTCATTTCTCTAGTGATTCTTATTCTGCACACTTAATTTATTACAGCTGGGATTCTAAATAAATGCCGTCAGCTAGCTATAAAACAGGAAACTGGCACTAATCTGGGCTCAGGACTGGAGGATGAAAGTCAAAATTAAGTGGAGTCTTGAATAAATATTCATAACAGCTGTGCTGGAGCTCCTCAGTTTCCAACTGAAACCACAGGCCTCTAGAGGGCTCACTAATCCTACCTGGGCTACCTGTCACTTTGGTCATGTTGTGTCAGTGATTTAGAAGTAAAAAATCGTGCCTGTTTTGTGAGGGATTTGATTTAAATTCCTGTTAGATGCAATGCTGCACATTGTATTAAATCCTTAAATCTTCCCCTCCATACCCACAATGTATGCTTGACTTTGAAAAAGTTAGTTTTATACTGTACCAAAAGAAAAAAGAAAAAACTTCCACCAGTGCCAGTCACAAATATGTTTCATACACGTGGCCAAGGGCAGGACACTGGTCAG
Organism: Rhamphochromis sp. 'chilingali'; assembly: GCF_963969265.1. Lineage (NCBI taxonomy): Eukaryota > Metazoa > Chordata > Actinopteri > Cichliformes > Cichlidae > Rhamphochromis > Rhamphochromis sp. 'chilingali'. The sequence goes on from NC_137940.1 coordinate 31,730,676, forward strand.
AGTCCAGGTGTGAATGTGTGAAAACGAATGAATATGAAGGAAGGTGTTGCTGGCAAAAGTATGCATCCTGAACGATGTTTTCCTGGTGGTATAAAAGTTGGAAAAACAACTATGGGCCTGTTAATGAACTGAATGTTTGGTGTTGGAGACCTGTGACATTTAAATAACTTCAGTGGAGCAGCCAAACTGGGTTGTACCAGCTTGCCCTCTTCCTATATCCTGGCATGTGCCGTGTAAGCCATGTTTCTGCATCTGCTTTAGTTCTCTCACACACCTGTTATGGTCAAGCTGACTACTAAAGAGGCAGACATGCAAACTACAGAAAAACAGAGGAAGGGTCAAAGTGGACAGTGTGTACCTGCAGTTTTTCAGTCATTCAGGTTCAGCTTTTTCCACATTTACCTTTTTTTTTTCAACTCATCAGAAGTGTAAGAGCTCATGTTGCAACTTGACCAGTATCTTCACAACTTAACGCCAGCTTCCAAGGGCTTTTTAACTTGCACACAAACAAACACTGCTTGGCACGGATTTTACAGTTCCCATAAAAAAGCTGCTTTTTTAGAAGATGTTAATCTCCCCCAATCTCTTTTAATTTGTTTGGCTTTTAGTATACCCGTAGGAGACTCCTCTCCTTGGCAGACAAATAAGCCCCTGCTTGGACTTTGATGGTGCCAAACTGCTTGGGGGAAACAGTTTTTTGTTAAAGCTAAAAGGAGGACTATGATGCTAAACCGTTTCCCTGAAATCAGCAGACACAGAGAAGACCTCACTGGTTCGTGCACTGAATTGCCGGTGGAAAACCCCACGGATTCAGTTTCACTTTAGCAGTCTGTTGAGCTTGTCATGTGATTAATACCACATTGGCTAAGATTACACACAGTTCCAGTTACTGTAAGTGAAGATTGAAGAGTGGCTGGTGTTAGATTTGTATTGTTGATTGTCATTTATGCTTAGAAATATTTACTTATATATGCTTAGAGTTTTGTAATTAGTTGTAGATTGGTAGAGGTTTTGATCCTTGATAGTCTGCAAACTTTGTGTGTATTAGACAGCACTTTGGGAGCATGAGAGGTCATACCGTGTCTTATTATTTTATGGTAGGATTAACGTAGTTGCGTCTGTTCTAGTCTAAGTGCTCTTTGTTTAGATGAACTGCAGGACTTCCTCACCGTGTTATCTAGGATGAACCATCTAGGGTGAGGGGGAGGCTACCCTCTTCCTGACCAAGGATGTTTGACCCTTTGATCAGCACCACACACACACACACACACACACAGGCAAGGTACTCTTTGTGTGTATGTAGACGTCATATGTTAATGAACTTATGCATATTCATGTAACCTCAATAAAAGAACAGTGGTACGGGAGAACGGACGAGAGCAACTGGGGTCAAGCGAAGGAACGGTGCCTGTCCGGTTCTCTCCCGTGCACGAGAAACATGAAGAAGCTTGCCTACTTGTGTCTTGCTTTGCAGTGTAATTATATTGCCTTCAACGTTCCAGCGGATGGGTTCAAGCTGCAAACCTATCAGCTGGCTTGTTTATACTTTGCAAAGATGGTCTTCATGTGCAAGTCAAGGTTAAATTAACTTACACACACAAACACCAACTTTTTGTCTTACTATCAATTAATGTCAAATTCTACATTCATTGTTAGATCTTTGACACAGAAGACAACATGTTCGGATGAGAAAGCGTACATACTCGTGGATCACTGGCCAATCAGCGCTTGGTCACGCAAGAAAGAGTCTCTTGTAAACAACCATAAATACTAAATACATTGCACCTGTTTATTGAAAAACTTCATTATGTATCACACATATTGGCAGCCCTAGAATGGTTCCATATGATGTTTTTCAGTGAATTTTATCACTCAGCTTAAAAGGTGCTAATGGAGGTAGAATCACATAATATTTTCATCACAGGAAGCAGAGCCACCCTGGGCTGGGTCGTTCGGAGAGGGTCGTTTCACCACAGTTCTTGATTATTCTCACAGATAGGGGAAGTTTGTGGTCACAGAAAAGTTACCTCAGTGTCTCAGGGCCTCACAGCTACTGGGCGTGATAAGAAAACGCGTCTTTGAGTGTCACTTCACTGTCACATGGTACACTTCTGCATTTCAGGGAGGTATAAAGCCTGAAGAGGTTATTCTTGTGCTCACAGCATGCCAGTGCTGCAACGGAACAGCTGGTTGAGTAAGCGCGTTGTGTAGTATTGCTTAGCATTTTGTAAAATCAGTAATTCCCAACGTTTGTTTCATGGTGCTGCGTACTTTCAAAAATACACGTTTGAAGAAGAAGAACCGCATAAATTAAATTGTTAGAAAAGGCATCCAGCTGAGAAGGAAAACGCAATAGCTGATGTGCTTGCATGGGTGTTTCTTTGTGCCTGTGAATGTGGTCTTGCTTACAGGAATCTATGCACCCCCACAGTCTCCACAGAGACTGCAGGGAATATAGGATCTTTTTTATCATTTACCACCCTGCTAAAAAAGCCTCTTTTAGACTTCTGCATAAAGAGAATGTAGTTGTATAACTTTTTTTAACTACTGCCTTTGTGCCAGAACAGCCACTGGAGAAGTGAAAGGGTGTAATTTGTCAGGCAGTGAGGCAGCTGGCATGCAGTTCAAAAAACACACTTCATGTTCCGTATAACAGTGTTTCATAAAGTAGTGCAGACCTCAAGCAAAAGGTCCTAATGACATTAAAAAAAATCTCTTTCATTTTGTTACATGAATACTGCCAACATTTTTCCATAATCTACTGACACGTTAATGCAAAAATTGTTAAAACGCACACTATTCTATACGCTACACTTGTTTATTCCATGCACACTCACATACACATACACACACACAAATAAAACATGTTGCCCAGAAACAAGAATCAGCATGTGGTTCTGGTTATGTTGCTTTACAGCAACACATCTCTCAAACCTGTGGTTAGGCAGTGCTCAATCGCCATACCTGTGAAGCCAGACTGAAATGTCATCACTTCAGGATTACCACCTGAACTGGGCGTCGGCTATGCCAGCTCAACCCTGCTCAGCCCTGCTGTGATCTCAGCTGGAATAGCAGGTGAGGCATGCTGTGCCACAATGTAGGCAGACACAGGGTCACATACAGCTCAAACATAAAAACACAAACAGGTTGTTTTTCTTTTTAAATAGTCACAACACAGCTCTCTCTGTCCCTTAAGTTTGGTAAGGACAGCCTACATTTTTTCCTAACTTGAACTTATTTATGAGTTAATTAAATTTTTGCTTCATTAGCTACATTTTTGTTTTTAAAAGTCAGAAGATTTGATTATGTAAGATAATCTTTTGTGCATCCATTATTTCTGGAACCTTTTCTTGCAGTAATTGTGTTGTGCAAACACACAAAAAAACATGTGGAGCTGAAGGTTCACACCTAAACGTGCATAGAAATTGGAACTCCAAAATGCACGCTTTTTGCAAACACACACACAAGCCGTGTTCTCACTTGCTGCTGCACTGGTCTTGACTGGCTGGAACAGTCCTAGCAGCGGTTGAGTAGTTCCCCTCCAGGGAGACACTAGTAATTGGTCATTTGTTTTTTCACCTGTCTGGGGACATTATGTAACTTCAGCAAACTGGCTGCAAGGTCACAAAATCTCATTTGGGGGCAAAGATTGGTCCCTAATGTACCCACTGTTAGTAAGACAGCTCTGCTGATGTGGTTACGCAACAGTTTCCTTGCTGTGTTTCGTTTTTTCAAATTATGATTTAAAAATGTAATAAAGCGTAAACACTCACATCGTAAAACACATGTGTGCAAGTTTGCTGAACGATAAACTCTGTAATCCAGTAAATGCAAACAGCGTGTCATAAAAAAGTGGATATATTGTATTGCTCAATGGCTTTAAGAGTGTTTCAAAAAGTAACCCTTATCAACGCAAATCCTAAATAATCCCAGTGATGATTGGATTGTACCAGTTCTAAGAAATGTAAGCTGATAAGTGAAGAATATCAACTCGTTTTTGTTTGTAGCCTCTAGTAAAATGTATTGCTTGAATTCATCTGTTACACTGTCTAGTAGGTCAGTGTTTTGGGATGTAGCAACAAGCGCTGGCCTACTTGATAAAGAACTTCATCATTGCTCATCAGTTAAAATAATGTAATATGCTATCTTGAGCCACCTCTCATTTCTTTAGATTTTGCTAGGAAAATGGGTGCAATGACTTATTGAGACACAAACAAACACAAATGGAAATGTATGAGACAAGAACAGTTTGTTCTATTTAAATAAACTTGTTACAATCATACCTTTGTTCTTCTCGAACTCTCCCATGCAAGCAAACTCTCGCATGTAATTTGTTTAAGTAAAATTCAGGAACAGTTCTCTAGACCTCTTTAAGAATTACAAGAATGTCTGTCTCTTTGCATTTATATATCAGGGTGGCTCGAGACTTTTGCACAGTACTGTATCTAAATTCTTAAAGTTTCTTAAAAAAGACTTACCTAATGCATTCATTCTGCAATGGCTGACTGGAATCTCAGCACACAGTTATGTAAGGCATTATGCTAACCATTTTCCCACACCTTCAAATATGTCGCAAAAAGCTTGATTAAGCTTTCATTCATCTTGCACACTGAGTAAACAGAACTATTGGTGCAAGAAAATGAAAAAAACAGACTTGCATTCTATTTCTGTCATGTTTGCATTTTTTTCTATCAGTATTGCACCAACAGCTGACATTCCAAGCATTGTGACATCTTATGCAATTTGTAATTTATGTTATCAAGGGTGAAATGTTATTTTCTTCTAACTGCACGGCTGCTCCAGGTGGAGTGGTGCCTGCCTCAGGGGCCCATGAAAGACAGTACAAAGTCAGAAATCTAATTTGCAACAATTTTGTTTTGCTATTTTTCCTCGTATTTATTTTTTGTTGCATCAGGTTTTTTCTTTTAGGCCACCTGTATAATAAATAATGTCAAAATTGTCTTTAATCCAAACCAACCTCCATATAAATGAGCCCTTCTGGATAAAACAATACATTCTTATACCAAAGCATTGTACTGTCAGAAGCTGCTGGGCTGACAGACAAGTGGACAACACGTCCTTGTCCATGTTTTAATGTACTGACCACGGCAAAGAGTTATAGCTCCTGTTTATGGCTCTACTCAGTAAATTGAAGAAGGGCCAGTGGTATAAACCGACTAGAAGACCCTGTGTTTAATATCCTGGGAGTGAGAAAGGACTGGAGTAAGCTCTCTAAATCAGCTTTAAATCACCAGTGAAAGCCATCTTCTTACTCTCTTCTTAAATCTTCAGATGATTTTTTTTAACTGTGCCTCTGACCCCTTCTCTCTTCAGTTCTGTCCTCTCAAACTAAGCACTTGTTTTGCAAATTTTCCTCCATGGGAGGTTTTTGAACAAGGCTTATGAGTTCCTGTCAGTCATAAAGCATTGTGAATGGGTGAGCAGCTTTTACCAGACACATATACAGGGTTGTTAGCAGTCAGGATCCCAGGACTTAACCCAGGAGGAGTACGAGTTAATAAGGGCTTAGAGGTGGGACACAGTCGTTTGAGGTAGGGCTTGAATGTCCTAGTCGACTGTTGTCGTGCATGGATGTGCACATACTACAGAAAACACGTTTTACTAGTGCTCTGTATTAAAACAATATATATATATATATATGCCACATTATGTCAAACAGACCAGTGTCAGCAGGAAAAGCTTGGGCGGAGCATTGGAAACAACTCCTTCCTGAGTCAGGAGTACATAAATATTCCCACAAACATAAATGCACAAAGCTGTAGCATGGTGCTTCAGATGTGCAGGGCTCGCCCTACCTGTTCAGCTCACCAGGCTGGAAAATGCTTTGCGTCACACACAGTTTCCTCTCAAAAAGCTTGTTTTGCTCTAAACCCCGATATACAATACACAATTCATTTTGAGCTATTCTGTGCAGCGTGAATAGAATAGATTTAATTTAAGTTCAGCACCTTATTTTACGTTCTGCACTGTTTCGTGTGTATGCATTTTTGCGATACTTGGGAATGTAATATGTTTATGTAATATGGAAATGTTTTTTTGAGATGTTACCCATGTCCCCCCATTTATGCAAAGGAAATTATGAATTGTCAGTGACAGACCTCTCTCCCTATTCTCATAACTTAATGTTCCAAGCCACAGATGCCAAAGGACACCTTGTGCATAAGTGAGCTACCCCAGTGACTTTCTCTGAACAGCCTTAATTAACACCAAGTAAGAGTGTGCTGGTTGAGCTGTTGCACACAGTGTGCAGAGGGGAAAGTACAGGAAATGAGATAAATATGCTTATGTTGAACAATGTGCTCAGTCCACTCACTGTCAGCGCTCCATATTGTTCAAGTCTTGTCACTGATAACAGTGTTGTTGATGCGTTTGGGGTTTTTGTTTGTTTTTGTTTTTTTATTGTATGGTACTTGTTCTTCTAGGGTTGGATATAAAAAAGCAAAACTGTACTATCTCTGTTTTATCGATTTCCCCTGTTGTTCCCCTATATGATCTGCTGTTTTTAAAGCAGCTGCCTGAGATGTGCAATGCTATAACGAAATCTGGTCTAGTGAAGGAAGTGAAAGGGCAGGGCTCACTTACTGTTTCCTTGTTGTGAGAACATTTACTTGTTTTTTTCCCTACAGATCAGTGCTACTTCTGTGATATCAGCACATAGTGCACTCATAAATTTTAAAGTATCAAAATATTGGCCTGTGTAAGTATATTTGGAGTTTTTTACCTGTGTTTGCAATGTGAAATATTTTCCTAAACTTGAACATAGATGCACTTTTATTGACATTAAGAACTTTTTTTAGATTTTCTATACATCCTATGCTCCTATGCATCCTATCAAATATATAATTGTGTAAATACATGCATCAGAATCCTCCATATCAAACCTTGAGAAGGAGAAAAATCTGTCTCTTTAAATGTTTGGTAAATTTATCAGGATTAGGTTAGGATGTGTTTTATAAAGCATATTTTATAAGCTCATCAAATACTTCACTAACAGTAAATGAGGACTAAACACAAGACACAACAAGTCTTTCACTATTGCAGTTTGTCAGTGTAAAAAATGTCAGCCTTGCTTTCCTGGAAGTCAATTATTAATCAAAATGCTTTCAACAGAAAGCCGGCCTCACCCCCTAAAAGAGCAATAACATCATGTCATAATTTATGGATTTATGGATTACGGTATGTTAAAACTGGCACTGGCCCCTTTTTTCCACACATCAACCAGCTATACTGAGAAAGAAGAACAAAACACAACATTGTATCAGAGATGACCTGTCAGACAGGTTCAAACAATAGCTGTAACAACACTGGCAAAGTCACGTTCACACTCCAGGAACAACTCTGTACTTATAAGGAAATCCTCCTCCTCTGTTTGTGTGTGTGTGTGTGTGTGTGTGTGTGTGTGTGTGTGTGTGTGTGTGTGTGTGTGTGTGTGTGTGTGTGTGTGTGTGTGTGTGTGTGAGCATGCGTGCGCACGTGTGTGTGTGTTCAATTCAGAATCTTATCCATCAATTAAACTGCTTTGTATGGTTAATTAACTTCCCTTTATGCTCACAACAACACCTGTTCTGGGATGTGTACAAGAGGTTAAAAGCAGAAAGCATATCATTCAAATGTAACAACATACTTAAATCACACACACATGCACACACACACACACATTAGACTGTTATAGTATATAGACTTTGTTCTAAATACACCTCAATTTCTCATTTGTGGTACTGTCACCTTGAAAGCATGGCAAGCAGCAAAAATGGATTTTAGTAATTCAAACACACGTACTTAATTTAAATATATGAGAGGTGTTACAAAAATCTTAAAATACAGTTTAAGATCATCCTCTGGTGTCTAATAAATAAACCGAATCACAGATGTTGACCTAGCAAGCGGTGCAGAAGCTGGTGCTACCAAACATCTGCATGTTCAGTGCTCTGTGTGTCTGTGTGTTGCTCTTGTTGCTCCTCGTCCCAGTCCGGACCAGAAGTGCTGATTTCAGACTTGAAAATGTGAGATTCTTCAAATCAAAACTGTTTGGTCATATCCACAGGGGAAGTTGATGTTTGCTGTCTGTTTAGATTTGAGGTCCACACAATGCCAGTAGCTATCCAGGCATGCATGAGAAGATGGAAATATAGGAGAAATCTGTTGCACTGCATTCATAGCATTTGCAAAAGTAACCATCACCATAATAATAAAATACTTTAGAAATAAGAAATGTGTTTAAACAATTGTATCCACCATGACCTTCACAAGTGTGCTAATTAAGTAGCAAATTAAAGGCCAACTTTGGCATTTCACCCACTGGAAAAGAAAGAATTTCTCGTCTAATGTAACTCAGAGGTTCTGGTGGTTCTGAGATAAAAGTTATGCGACACTGAGGTTGAATCTCAGACTTTGATTCGTTCCAAAGACATTCTGTTTCTTTTTGCTTCCCTCCTTATGTGAAGTGGCCGTGTGGGTGTTTTTCGCAGTCTTTTGGCTGGTTCCCTGCCAATGACCGTACTTTGAACCAGCAGCAGCTGGGGTGTGAGCACAGCCAAAGATAGATGATTAGCTATAGCAGGGAAGCAGAGACCAGCCTCTATTTCTCTCTCTCTCTCTCTCCTTCACTCGGCCTCTCTGTTTGTTTCCGCCTGTCTATCACGCCTCACCCTTTCCCCCCGTGCCTTTCTTTCATCGTCTTCCCGTGTTACTTTAATAACAGGGAAACTCTTCCAAAGAAAAGGTGACTGCCTTCCTCCTTCCAGCACGTTTACGGCTCCCGGGATCCAAGACCTGTGATGCCGCTTTGCCAAGCACATTTACTTATGACCCAGTTTTTATTCGTTTTAACCCAAATCCGGCCCAGACTCTAGTGAGCTGCAAACATGAAACTTTGACCATGTCTCAGAATTTCCTTTGTACTTTGTGGTTTTACCCGAGTGACTCACTGGTTCCCCAAAGACATGTTTTTCAGGAGACAGTGTGGCCACTATACAATATGTTTTGCTGGCCTTGGTAATATTTAGATATCCTTTGCTCCACCGCTTTTTTAAACTCTTTTCTCTTTCTTCATCTCTCTATTATTTATCGAAGGTGTTATGTCATGTTTCGCCTGTTTTTGTTTTTCATTTAAACATGCCATTGTTGTTGCTTCCCTGCATCTTGCTCTAATAATAGCTTTTGCTCTCCCCCCAAATAAAACGGTCACTAACTGACAACAGATTTCCTCTTTTCTAGCTTGTTTTCTGTTTTACATCTTGCAGAGTCAGGTAGGAGGGGAGTGGGTTGCAATTGTATAAAAGCTGCATTTGCCATTTGTTTAAGGAGCAGCGCTACACACACTCTACAGTGGTCAGTGTTTCATCTGAGATGTTACAGGGTTTCTGATCTAATTATACATACACAGGCTATGCAGGAAGAATAGAGGTCCCAACAGTGGATCAAAGCCCTTTTGATCTTAGTGATAAAGGGTGGAAGCAGTGGACTGCTTTGATACCGAGTGGCTTTTCCTCTCTGTTTTGAATCTGTAGTCCCTATAAGACGTGCTCTCCTTTCCTTTAATTTGACGACATCGTGTTCGTGCGTGTCTTTGTGAGTTGCTCAGCTCACCAAGCATGACAGTTTTGGATAATGGCCTAAGCTGAAATAAAAGTAAAACTAGAGGTTCTTCTAGTCTTACGGTCACACTTTTGGGCTTTTCGGGCTTTGTTTCACAGTCTCACACCCGGACAATTAACCCCACATCTCAAATCCACTCTCAGCAGAAAATTGCTAAGACTCAGTTTTCTGCACACACTGGACAATCTATACAAGCATGTTTGACCCCCAAAGTCCAGTTTGTTTGACCAGTGTGATTGCTGTTTGTTGTGCGAGGGCACGGTTAAGCAAAGCAGCCTTGGAAAGGTGATCCTGGGCACAGTTCAGCTGGACTAGGACATGGTACACATGCAGTATAATCACTGTCTGTGCTCCAGCATGAATCTCAGTGCTTTCTCTGTGACAGCTGGCTCCATGAAAATTATGCCATTAACAAATATGTAAGGCCAAAATTAAACTGCAGAATGGATGAAATCATGAAACTGAGAGAGCGCGAGTGCATGAGAGGAGTTGACGTGCTCATGTGTCCTCTGCTGCTGGATCGATAAGGGCAAAGTGAGTGCACGCCAGTGGGGGAGTGGGGAGGGGGGGACAGCTGTTCGTAAAGATGGTACAAGGCATCTGTGTCTAGTGCGAGTCTGCCCTGAACGTCAAATTTATTTCCATAATTCATCACAGGGCCATAAATTTCCTCTTATTCACTTTGCGCTACATTTTCACATCTCACTGATTAAAATGTCACTTAAATGGCCCTCTAATCTTAAAGTCTTTACCACATTAGACACAGACATTATGACACGTCAGATCAGCAAGATTTCCTAGTGACTCAAGTGCAAAAACTTGAACTCTACTTTGACGTTTCTAGACGTTCATAGGCGCTTTCTGGGTTTTAACTCCAGGATCACACAGCAGCAGATTTCATCCACGAGTTATGTGGATTTATAGACATGGCCCAAAAGCTTCATGGCCCATGGAGATTATGATCAGTCAGGATATAAAAGTAAATGACACTGTCCACTTTTTTCCAGTTCACTTCAGTGTTCTTCAGCATGCTTTATTGGCATCAAAGTCATCTTGACTTGCCATTTCACAAAAAAATATTGTTAAAAATATTGTAATATTAAAATAGATATATCTATATCATTTGAGATTAAATAGATTTCTCCAAGGACAGAATGGTGGTGCAATGGTAAGAACTGTTGCTTCACAGCAAGAAGGTTCCGGGTTCCAATGCACCACCTGTGTGGAGTTTGCATTTGTGCGTGGGTTCTTACCAGGTACTCTGGCTTCCTCCTACTGTCTAATGGCATGAGCTTAGTGGATTTGGGTAATTGATGATTGTAAATTGCCCGTAGGTGTGAATGTGAGCATGAATGAGTTTCTGTCTCTGTGTGTTGGCCCTGCGACAAACTAGCGACCTGTTCAGGTGTACCCTGCCTCTCCCCATATGGTAGCTGGTATAGATGCTATCCCCCCGCTACCCAAAACTGGTCTAGAGGATGGATAATTTTCTTCATATAACTCCTCTACATATACTAAAGAGGCTATCAAAATATAACTGGCAGTATTACTGTACATATTTGCATGTATGGCAAATATTACGTGTAACTGTCCCGGGTATGTCTGACTGAAGCTGTGATTAAAATGTAAAAACTAACCAGCGTCTGAATGACAGAATTGTGTCACTCTACCCTGATAAGACACACAGTTACTTAAAAGTCATGTTCTTAAAGGGCTTTTAGGACTATCACACAGGGACACTGATCCCCCTCGAAAAGCACAATAGTAGATATAACTAAAAGCTAGCACTGTATTTATTTTTTTGTTCTGAACAATTGGTAGTTTTTTCTTTAGGTGAGTTTGGTTCAAAAGTGATGCTTTAAAATAAACTTATATGAGCCAAACACAAAAAACATGACCTCATTAAGCTGAACTGAACAGCACAGCGTTGAGAAAGGCAAAATAACATAAACTACACGGGGCCCAGCCCTTACATTCTGCATGAGCCAACTTCAGGACTATATTTGTGTTTCTGGCACTGGTGTAATGCACTCTTTTCAGATCCATCTCATTTTCAGTGCTTTGAGTATCTGGGCGCGCCTCATCACAAATGTGCACCCGCCCCTCCTCACCCCTGGCAAAGGATGTGAATTACTGCGTTTGTTCTCGGTGTGGAACATCTCCACCTGTAGTGGAAAAAAACATTATTTATATATCCAGGCTTCCATTCATGACATTGTTAATGGGTTTGGGACTTTTCCAGCTCTTGTTTTGGCTGCTGGAAGCCACCTGTCAAGGGGCAGACATTTTACCGGTCAGGCTGTCAGGTCAAACTTTAAGTACCTGACCTGGGTTTTTAGTGTGTGAGAGAAAAAGCGAGACAGAGAAAGACTGGTTTTCTTGTTAAATGACTTTAAAAGACAGACACAGCATTTGGTCTGATGTTTAACTCTCTGACGAAGAGGAATCAATAAGTCAGTCAGCCACTGTTTCCTTTTTTATATGAGATTTTTTTTTTTTTTTAAATGGATTTACAGGGTGTTGTGCTTGACCCACATTTTCAGCCATGGCTTGTCTCGTAGACACCCTGGCAACTCCAGCAGGCAGCTAGAATCCAAGTTGCTGACCTTAGTTTTTGTGTGGTTAATCCAGGTGCTGCACCATTATAACATTTTTTAGGCTGACTTTGGGCTTTGGTTGAAACAGAGCACCACACACCCATGCTTTGGGTCCAGTCATGTTCATTTTCCATGTTAAAACCCACAAATATATAGGTCTGCCTACCAGCGAAATGATGGAAATTAGTGGCCAAAAATAGAAGCGCATGAATCTGGGAACAGGCAAGCTCAGATAATGGGGAAAAGTTGAGGCTGAGGGCCATGTTGTTGAGGTGAAGTCATAGCTGGAAAAAGAAACGATGCCCAACCCCCCATCCACCCCCTAGACACAAAATCTTATTCTATATTAATAATGGATACATCTCCCCCACCCTAAAGGAAAACAAACATTAGACCTGTTTGTTTTCCTTTTGAAATGAGAATGTGACACATGTATCGTGTCACATTCTCAATGACTTCGTCCCACAATGACACATTTCACTTTAGCGACATTACAATTTTTATATATGTTCTCCTGTGACATCACACATTTATTTGGGGCTTGAAAAGCAAACAAAAACATAAAGAAGCATTTTTTTAGTTTGATTTTGGAACAGTTGAGGACATTATAAAAAATTTTCCTGAGGGGCAGAGCAGCAAAGTTTAAGCAAACAGTTTATCAGCATGTTTAGCATGAATGGCTTCCCTTTAACACCTTCACCTCTGCTGAAATGAAATGAATAATGTTAGTAGTAAGAGGTAGAGTAAGATGATGAGTGGATGAATGGAACTCTTGTACCACCGCCTCTGCATCAACAGCGTCTTTGACAACCACTAGTGTTGGTTTTAAAGACAAGTATAGATGGGGGCTGCGACGTAATGAGCTGCATTTAGAAAATGCAGGGCAAGCATGCCAGCGTGACGACAGAGTGGTATGACATCTTCAGCAGCCAATCATCTTCTAAGGACTTTTTCTTCTTACCCAATATAGCCAATGATGAAGAGCCAGTGGGGGGGGGCGAGTTTTAGTGGTTCTCACCAACAGAGTCAAGTGGTTAAAACAGGAACTTTGTCTAGGTCTTAGTAAGCCATTTCCTAAATATATACGTCTATTAAAAGAAAAGCTGATGATGATGTGCCAACAAAAGAAACTCAGTATTAGCACAAACTGCAATCACTCTTTTTCCAAAAGCTGCAGTCTGGATTGATTGCAGTTACAGTGAAAAACGTCAAACCTTGCATCCAAAGTATTGTCATGTTCCACTTCCTCTTTTTCATATTATTGTATATAACGGCCATTGCCATAGTAACCATACAACAGTGACGTCAAGCAGAACAAACAAGCAGCACCGGTGCAATAGGGGGAAATAAGTCCATCACCACAGGACACGTAGAAAACAAAACAAAACAACTCTCAGCTAATCACTCATACAACTGTTTGTGTCACCTCAAGAAACAAAGGATTGCTTTTTTTTTGTTTGCTTGCTTTTTCACCTTGATTTTTAGAAGCCAGACAGTTCTCACTATTTTAAGAGTAAAAGGGAAGGAGCTGTCTGGGGTTGGCTCGCTTCCTGATGATGACTCAGAATGGGGGGGGGGGTCCAATGTGTTAATTAAGCTTCTCTTCTCGCATTCTAACTTTTTCACCATTGCCTCCTCTAGTCCGCTGTGTTCTTCCCCTCTGCTTTCACTCAGAGGTAGGAGCCGGCAGGAGTCTGTCCTTATAAGGTCTGTTAAGGTTCCTGGTGACAATAGGCCTGCTGTTGACATTTGCAAATGTGTCCTGGCTCTCCTAGGGAGCTGAGCTCTAGGTGTTTCCCGTTGCTCCAACTGACAGAAGCATGCACAAAAGGGGGTAAACAGGAAGCAGATAAAAATGCTGCAGAGGTCCCAGGGTTGACATCATAGTTTCTTTTCCAGCTCTTTTTTAAAAGCTTTGGTAATGTTTCGTCTGTTACAGCAGTCTGGAGGAAGACGGTTGTTAAACAAAAAAAAAGTTGCCTCTCTCAGCAGGATGAGTCTGTGATTTTCAGCACAGGGTGATTTTACCCTTGCTTTCCGTAACTTCTCTTTCTGTTTTTTTTTTCCGTTTCTTTTTATAGCCCATGAGATTCTGGTCAAAACGTTTCTGCCAGTGTTTCAAAGTTTCTCACTCTGGATTGCAGGGGTGGGGGCGGTGGGGGTACCATTTTTATCCCACTTGCAAATTTATGATTCCTGTGATTTTCATTAGGTATAACAGAAAGTTTCTGTAACCCTGTTTGAGAAGCTGTAAAACAAGCCAAAGCACTGAAAACGAAACAGACACCGACTCACGGCATTTGTGACAACAACAACAAACTGAAACCCTCTCACAAAAGCTTTGCAGTAGCTTTTTCACTAATGCACATCTTCAGTTGCTGTTTGATTTGCTGAGCTTTGTCAAGGGTTTGAAAAATGAAAATGAAACATCACAAACAGTAATCCAGTGGAAGGATAAAGGTTGTACCATAACAAAATTTCAGGCAAGTTTGAGCAGAGGGGCTTTACAGTGATATTTTTTCGGTCAGGTCCTCAAGGTCAAACCTGTCTCATTTGAACCAGAATGATGTGCCTCCCATGTAATGAGCAGTTAAGTGTACAAGAGCCCCTGGGAAATCAGTTGATTCCCCTTAATTATCTTTCATCTTTTCCCTCAAGGTAGCATGGTGTGCGAAGTTTTAAGTGGAGAGGATGAAAGGAGGTTCTAATCTACTGTAATAAATAGAAAAACCACAGAGAGTATTTGACCTTCTCACAGCAGTGAGGATGACTTTATGTAAATTATGTTCTCAATTATGTTTCATTTTATCTCTCATTTATTTTGGATTATGTAAAATGATAGAGATATATGGATTCCGAGATGACGACAGGGGGCTCGGAGCAACAATGACTGCATCACTCAAGAACACAGTAGAAACCCAAACAAACAGGATAACTGGGAAAACAGGCTGGGTGGGGAACCTGAAGAGGGCGGAGCTGTGGGAGTGAGATAAGTGTGAGAACAAGAGGCATGACAATTTTTGTCTTAGGATGTGGCAGTATATGATAAGAGGATGCTCAGGTCATGTTGAAAGTAAGGGAGCTGGTGTATTGGTGGCTGTCATTGAAATGCTTTCTCAGAAAAAAATGACACCTCCTCATATTTGCATTGTAAATTCATGCCACCCTGGGCACACGTAGTTGCCATGGTGTGGTATGGTTCTGTTGTTGTTAGTGTTAGCAACCAGACAAGGAGTGCGCAAGCAAGACAAGCCCCGTGACTCATTTAGAAAGTAACCCCCCCTCCACACACACTTCTTCCTGCCCACAGAATGTCAATAGAAGGCAGAGATGACATGATATGTCCCTCCTTATACAGCATTAGTCCTCACATCACAGTTTCTGCGATGACACCACAGCCATCGTTACCTAGTAACCGCTGTAATTCGTGACTGTGTATGTAAATTTTCCCGCGCTCACTGAACTATGAGGCCTGAAGACTTGCTTAACAATTCTAAGATTTCATTATGCAATGGAGACATTTGCTTTAGTCTAGTGGGGAATTACTGACAGCGCACTGAGTGATTTGTGGCAGTAACCTTAACAATTACACAGGAATATACACTCAACAAAATATAACACAATAACCGGCATCCGGTTGTGTTGAACAGAGTAAACAGTGCCAGATGGCACTATCTTCAGTGGCAGCAACAAGCATAGAGAACACTTTAAATGGAATGAAACATTACTGGGAAACAAGCTCTTAAACACATAGGTCAGCTTGTCGCATTGCATTAGTACTGCTGCAAAGCTTTATCCAAAACACTTTGACACACTGTTAGCTCTGCCAGGATGGGTCCACTTTTTCACCAAGATGCTGTTCTGAATGTGTTTCCTGAGGATATGTCGGAGTGTCACCGTGCATCATGTTGAAGCTGAGGCCAAACAAGTATCACAACCATAACACTAGTGAGCTAGCCTCTTGGGGCTTAAGTTCATGTCCCTGTTATCCCTTACGCTGTTCCGCTTCAAGGAAGCTCAGTGGAGTGTTTGTAGACTACGGTCAGCCACAATGTGGGGCAATGTTCTAGCTTACATAAGCTGTTGCTAGGTGATAAATAAATAAATAAATCAAAATCACAGGTCATCTTGTTCAACAAACCGTGAAAGGGATGCTTTTTTTGTTGTTTTTGTATTTTTTAATTTCATCTTGGAGACCAAAGAAGGAAACGGTTTCTGTGATTATCTTCCAATATTCACTTGCCAGGACTGTTGCATCTGCTCTTTATGTATATTTGAATTTAAAAGTCATATTCAGCTTTAATTTTGAAACTCTCTTTCTGGGTCATTATGACTTGCATGCTGGGGTTTTTTTTGGTCATTATAGCACTGGAATAAATATGTCTGGCCTTACATTGGTTCCCCGGTTACCTAATTACCCAGCCACTGCTGCAAAACTAAAAAGACTACAAACCCTATATTTTTCTGAAGCCAGGTTATCCTGTTGTGTGTTTAGTGCCAGATTTTATCCGTGTGTGTTTACATTCCCATCTGTCTGCAGTCAGACACACCACACACAGGCAAAGACTGACTCAAGGACGTGTACTTTGAAAACACTGTCTGTTGCATAACTAGCGGCAGCTTTAGCACACATATTCATGCTCATCTAAGTGGATCATTATTTAGTGCTGTTCTTCCTCATCTGTTCACACAATACTAATGTCAGGTAATGTAACAAGTTATGCAACAATATAAAAGCAAATTACAGTTGTCTATAATGACTGGCTAATCCCTTTCAAGGCCAAACACAGACTAGCTCCTGGCAACATAGGGGTTACTTGATAAAAGAAGAGATAAAAGAGATAAAGAGATAGATAATGCAAAAATGTTGATTCAATGATACAATTGTCCAGAGGTGTGGACTCGAGTCACATGACTTGGACTCGAGTCAGACTCGAGTCATTAATTTTATGACTTTAGACTTGACTTGAAAAAATGTTCTAAGACTTGTGACTTGACTTGGACTTTTACACCAATGACTTGGGACTTGAATTGGACTTGAACCGGTTTACTTGAAAAGACTTGATATTTTACCCCAAATATAAAATTTAACATGCATATTATATAGAGATTGAAAATGTGACGTCATTCACGGGTAGAACCGCAAAGGATTCTGGGAACTCGTGGCAAGCTGTACTAGCGCACGCAGGCTTTCAATTAAAATCAGTTATACAGCGATAAAAAGAAACACAAAAATGTCAAGAAGCCGTTGTATCATTAACTGCAATAGCCGGTCGCATGACAGCCACGGGAAGCCGACGGGTAAAGAGATCGGTTGTTATCGGATTACGTCGTTGAAGAGAAATTGTTCGAGCCATGTTTCCGAAGTAACAAAGACGCGACGGATGGCCTGGATTGCAGCCATTCAAAGATCAAATATAACGTCCCAGAACACTCCAGCTCACAGGTTAGTCTGCTCCAAGCATTTACACGAAGGTCAGTGTTTTTTAGTACTTAATACGTCATTTTCATAACATAATTAGTGATATAGGTTACAAGCAAGTCTGGCGCTGAACAGAAATTGTCGCGCTATGCTCCTTTATTTATTGTGCATAAATAGTGAATTGTCCTGACACAATATTGCGTTTCGCTTCTGTTATTATGGTACATTGACAAAAACATATACTTTTATTCACAGGATAAAACAGGTTTTTTGTATCACTAATTGCCCAGTACGATTACAGCATACAATATTGTTGTCACTGCTACATTTCTGTGATGGGTACCAGAAATTATTTCCACTACTAATTAATTACCGTTGAGCTCAAAGGTCCTATTAATAAACGGTTAAGGAATGTGTATTTATGACGACAATTTGTGAGACTGGTAAACTTATGATACGTACGATGGTCTTTCGTTCTACACGGTGCATTTCAAGGTCCTGCACCCATCTGTCGGTAAACTGTACCTGGGCTTGTTGCAGTGACCGGAAGTTACTAAACTTCATGAGTGTATGCACTCACTCCAAGAACCGTATGATTATAAATATGCATATAAATATGCTAAGATGAGATAGCTGACTTCATCTAACTAGCAAATGTTGTCCAGGCTACGTTGGTGATACAGTTTTTTTTTAATGTGTATGATATTTTTGTCATGCGATTTTAAAGCCGGTGTTGTGCAACACCGGTCCTACAACCGCATCCAAGAATAACATGCAGCTTATCTCAGAACTGTCGGTGAAAATTATTCTTGGAGCTAGGTTTAATTGAGCTGCATTTTAAAGAGGTGCAATTTCACAATTTGTGTATATTTTCTAAGTTCACTATTTTGTCATGTGTTGAGAAAAACACAGATTTTAAAATTACATGGTCTAATATTTACATTTAGCATAACTGCAACATTATTTTTTCGTTGTTTTTTTTAAAGACTCGAAAGGACTTGAAATTCAAAGTTTCAGACTTGTGACTTGACTCGGACTTTTACACCAGTGACTTGAGACTCGACTCTGACTTGCCTGACATTACTTGAGACTTGACTTGAGACTTGAGGATAAAGACTTGAGACTTACTTGAGACTTGCAAAACAATGACTTGGTCCCACCTCTGCAATTGTCTTCTTTAATACCTCTGCCAAGTCATGTTTGCCTGTTTATTTGCTAGTTTGACTGCACCACGTCCAATAATCAGAATGTAAAGTAACTTTTGGAGTGTCTCCCTTTATTTTAAAAATTGGGGAGTGGGGAGCGAAGCAACATTCAGAGTTTATGAGGTGCTGCTGAGAGGCAGCACCGCTTGGAGTCATCCTCCAAACAGCACTATATATAATTGAAGCCTTTGGTTCGGAAATGAGCATCATCGCTCTTCCTGTTGGGTAATCGGAAGCTTCTTATCTGTAGCACTTGTATCACTTATATATATCTGTCTGCACTTACGAGGAAAAGAGGTGGACCAAAATAGACCCCGTTGTTGATAAAACACATCGGGAGAAAAAAAAAGAATCATCCTGAGACAAACATATCCCAGTGTTTCTTTCCTTCATCCACACCTAGATTCAGTGTGTGGCATCAAAACATGCTGCATTCTTTGCAACCGGTTATTTTAAGACTACTGGCTCAAATGGGGATGACTCTTCATTTCCTTTCATTTCTCACATCTGACTGTCGCCAGCTGTGTCTGAGCTTGTCTTTATCTCCATGGAAATGATGGGAGAGGGAAACCCATAATCGCAAGACAAAATCTGACTAAGAGATTCCTCTGCTGCTTATGACAGCGGACCAACAGAATCCCAAAATAGGAGTTGTCAAGCCTTAAGGCTTGGTTTGTTTTCTCATGTCCTGAATCACAGAGTGGAGAGGGAGCAAGTGGAGCTGTGAGGTGTGTCACATGTAACAGTGCTAACTAAGCATGATTCGATGAAACACTTTTTCCCAGGCCTTCTGCAAAAGGGATATAAAAAGATGGGGAAGTGGGTCACACCCTGACCAACTGTGGAAATCCACCTCATCACAGATGTTTGTCGCCAAGAGTCCTGGCACAGCTTCTTTCAGTAGGAAAGCTGGACAAAGCTGATATCACCCAGTGCCTGGTGGCTATTGTCCAAAGTGTGTCAGTAAGGCCTGTGCAACCAGCCAGAAGCATTAATTCCACTTAGACTCATTGAAACAAGCAGATGGATTATCTCCACTACTGCAATGGACTCATGATAAATAAATCTCAGTTAAAAGTGTAGCTCTAATCACGTACCAGTTATGCAATAGGTTCTGCAAAAGCAGTGGATTTATTTGATCTGATATAACCCTTGAATGTAGTTAGGTTTAGCATGATGTCCGCAGCTGTTCAAATAGTCAGTGAGCCCTTGAAGCAGTGCGAGACGACAGTGTCCCTCTGTTTGCCACTTGGGGAATCTGCAAAGCTGCAGGCTACGTGGGAAAAGGCACTCAAATGCATTTTTTTAATCTAAAATTGCACAATTTTGTTCTTATGAATACTTATAAGAATCTGTGCACTGACTGAATTGATTTCAACAATATTCTGCTATGAAGATCTTGTTTATCATAGAAAACATCTAATTAAGATGCTGGATTTTCATATTTTGTATAAACAAAGGTGTTACATGTGTAAGGCGGACACAAAGTTATGGATAGAGCAGCATTGCATGGTGGTTGTGTATATGATGATCAAAGACTGGCAGGGTGGTATAACTGAGTGTGTAATTTACTGCCCCGGTACATGATTTAGAGGGAGAAGACAGAAGGGGTGAGCGATTTGTTAAAACCTGAAATTTCAAATAATCAAACTGTAACTTTTGTTTTGGGCCACCAACACACAAAATACTTGTGGGGTTTTTAATTAAATTGCAGATTATTGCCTTTTCAAGACAGCATTAATCCATGCAAGTTCAACAGATCAAAGCTCCGGAGGAGCTGCTCCTCTGCTCTAAATGATAGGACTTCCCTCAGTACTGGGCAACCAGATGTGTCGCCTGAGCACACAGCACAATAAATATTGTTTTGACAAGACTGTTTTAGATAATATGAACCAAACACAGTGCCGCGTCCCACTGCTGTGGCTGTCTGAAAAGCGCAGCAGTGTCTTCTTTCTTTTTTATCGTGATTTATATTTTCTTCCCAATCTGATTCCTTAAACCACCCGATGGGAAATAATAAAGAGAACAGCAAGACCTTTGCATCGTACGTTGTGTTTATTTGGGTTTAAGTAATATTAGCTCAAGGAAATCTCTGAAGCTTGGAGCTCTGCATGCAACTCCAAGCTGAAGTGTTACCTAAGGTTTGTTTATACTCTGGTTGCAGAGATTCTGGTCTGGGAGTGAATAAGCAAAGCACACAGTTACATGATGATATGCTTTTTTTGCAGGTAATGAGTTTGACTTCTTTTTGTAAATCGACTATTGCAAAGTAAACTAAAAAGTGATGCTTTCTTTGACTTACCAAGTCAAGGTAAAGGTAAACTGTGCCAAGGAAGTTAAGCTTAGCCATAGCTGGCAATGATGACAGTCATACCTTTAATAGGTGTGAACCAGCGGATAAACACTAAAACGGCTACACCACCAGGCACTGACAAACACTCCACTATTACAGAAACCATTCCAAAAGATTTGCTCATTTTACTAATCCCAACAGCTTAAGCTGTAAAAGAGAGACTATTAAGTAATTGAGCAAGTTTATACCGAGCCACATTGCAGTAGCTTAACCATTACTTTATATTTCTTTCTGTTTTTATTCGATTTGTTTCATGCTACAGCAAAAGAAATTATAAAGACCGAAAGATGTGAACTTGTCATATTATCACCAATAACCAACGGTATACCTGAACTCACTGTTCAGGTTGTGGAATGTGGCTTGTTTGTCTCTGACTTTCTCTGACCACGACGTTAAATAATTGTAAATGTTACATCCATACATGTGCTTGTTTAGTTCGTTGCCTTTTTATTTGTTTAGTTGTTTGTAAAAAACAAAGCAGGAGTTCACACATAGACAGTGATTCATCCTAACCAGCATTTGACATTATCAGTGCCTACTGATGATGCAGTCCTAGCCAGTGTGAACAAGAGCCTCCACTGTTGTACTGTGAAAGCATCACTACGTGGTCAGAGTCCAATAAAATGCAATGCCATTTTCAACAAGGATGATATTGTCTGTCTGGGCACACTGGGAACACATTTGTTCTGTTGCATGGCAGTTTTGCATCAGATTTCAGAATCCACGTGGTAGTTCTCAGAGAGCGGTGGCTTTCATGGGTGTTTTCCTTCCCCCACATCATTCTGAGAGTGTTAGATACTGCATCTTAATTTAGATTTAACTGTTTTTGTGTTTTTTACAGTGACTAATAAAAAATGTGGTAACTCTAATGACAAATTACATCTTCAACTACTTAGACTTTTGTACACAAAGCCCTCAACGTGCACATATTGGATCCAAGACTCATTAAAAAAGTTTTCTGTGAGTTCAGCAGCTGTTTCTATTGACTAGCTTTATAGGTATATAAATAGGAAGCATGCCAGTGCAAGAAGGACTTGAAGGTTATTTGGGTTAAATCCAAAAAGAATCTTTGTGTCGACTTTAAACATCTGTTGTTTTATTCCTGAAAAACCAATTAAAGCATTTAATAGGAGGTATAAAACACCTCATGCATCTAATGCCAAATTAAATCATGTTTATAGTGACATATGCTTTGCATATAACACAGGTGAACCAGTCAATTAAAACTTTAAAACGGTCTTTTTTATTTATTTTGATTTAAACAAACAGAAATGTTTACAGGGTCACGTGGTTGCTGTGATGTTTCGAGGTGTTTCAGTGTTGTGAGCTATAGTCTGGTTTGGACAGGTCTGGTCTTTAAGTGTCATGGGAAAGTGTCACAGTTATTTACAAATGAATTTATTTTCAGTGTTAAGAATGTTTGAGCGCCTTATGCTGGGTTTAATAGAGGTAAACTTTGCTCTGATCCACTTGGAAGTTTGGGATCAGATTATCCACAAAAGCACAAAATAGGCTCTTACGTACCAGCTTTGCAATTACTGGTCCCCAGAGGCAGTGAAGTTCAAATCCCTATCAGCTGCTTAACATCCCATGAAGCAGGCAGGATGCTTTATTTTCTTATGGAATTAAAATAACCAATTTTACAAAGCTATTAGTGGTTCCATAGTGTAGTGGTTAACATATTAGTCTAACACGCAAAAGATCCCTGCTTTGGGACCAGGAGGAGACACAAATAGCTGGGAGGGCTGTGTCAGGATGGCAATCTGGGGTAAAACTGTGCCAAATCAAATATGTGCATCCATCTGCTGTGGCAGGCCTTTCAAAATAAGGGAGTAGCTGAAAGAAGCATCCATTTAGTTGTATTTACAAGACATTCTTGTTTTAAATGCTGATTTTGATTTAAAAAAGTCATTTTTTATATTTTTTGTCATAGGTACTTTAACTGCCTGATCACAGTTTTGTCAGAAGTGTGGTTCCAGCAAACAGAGAGCATAAAAAAAGCTTTACTTTTTTTTGAGTTTCAATTTTCAGCAAACAGTTTCATTTCAAAGTGCACACTAGTATTAATGTTTATGAAACTGTTGTGTTGATTTCAGATATGCTAATAGTAATTTACTAAGTGGTAAAAAGATATGGAAGACTACCATATGTATTCAAGTAATAAAGCATGTGTTGTTTTATAATTACAATAAAGTATCTATCTATCCATCTATCCATCTATCCATCTATCTATCCATCCATCCATCCATCCATCCATCCATCCATCCATCCATCCATCCATCCATCCATCCCTCATATTGTCTTAGAATTGTTAGAAGCAGTGATCTGATCTTCAAATATGAGAAACAGCTGGCTTTAAATCCTGTGCAGCTCTACCTTCATATTATAAGGGATTCAACCCACTTTTCAGTGGGTGACCGGTGCTGCGACAGCTGAGAGGAAATGATTGCGAAGCAGGCTGGTGATCCTTCCAATCCAAAATACAGACCCACAAGTCCCTGTGGCCACAGAAGAGAGAGGGAGAGCATGTTTGTCCTGTCAGTGAGCCAGAACAGCTTTCCCTCAGGAAACTCCTTGAAAAACGCAAAGTCAGACCTGAATAGCACTTTGTGAATCCCACACTGCAGCTGAAGCAGCAGCAGGAAAAAGGTCGAAGGATTTCAAGTCTTTCCTCAGTTTATTTTAGTATCTGTGACACCCAGAGACCCTATTGTTAATAGACAGCTCAGAGAGCATGGAACAACAAAAGTATAGAGCAACTGAAACTTGATCATCCGTGAGCCCTCAGTCATGGTTTTAATAAACACTGCAGAGAATAATGGCAAAAAAATGAAACATCATGTAAAACACCACATCAGACTGTTTATTCAAACTGCAACAAGCCTGCTAATTAAGCAACTAGCATCAACTCTTTGATCTTTGCAAAATCTCTCAAATCATTCTTTCTTTTCCCTCTTGGTAAAAAGGTTGCTGCTGTTATTCCATCCTCCACTGTATAAACCATCCAAATCCATCCAAAAACATCAACCTAAACCAGTGTGGTCCACTCAGGGAAAAACCAAACTGGGGGACCTAACATTTCCTTGACCTTGTTTGACTTCGGCTATGTAAACCTTGTTGCTCGGTAATTGTTCATTGTATTTTCCCATATGCTGTTTTTGGGTACACAGCCAAACACTTCCTCCCTCTGTCTTTAATGCCTGTTTTTTAACAAACACTGTGAGCTCCACTTTCCTCAGTTCTTTTTTTTTTTTCTTATGTGACGCTCAGCTCAGACAGTGAGAGACCAGAAAAACTTGGAGCATGGTCAACTATAGTCAAGTCTGTATTCTGTTTAGCAGTTGTCCAGCAATTTCATACTCACTGACACCAGCCTTGGAAATGTCAGTGAAATAAATAAATGAATAGATTTCTTATTTGGGGATAAGTGGTGCAACATGTCTCTAATAACATGGCTTTCACCCCATGTAGGAATTCAGTTTTTTACTTACAAAGGGAGCAGCATTTTGTCTCAACATGGGCATATTGCTAAAGTGTTTTAGCAAATATTATATTAGAAATGTGCAGAGTGAGTGACTCTGTATCATCACCAGCAGTAGAGTGCACCACATCCTGTGTATTTGTTGTAGATCACTTTAGTTGTATTTGTTGCTGCAACCTGTGTCGTGGCAACATGTGTTTAGCTTAAAGAAACAGAACATGGTTGGCCAGGATTATTCTTGGAACTTTATCTTCAGAGCAGGGACTACATTACACTACGTGTTATATTGCATTTCATGCAGCACTCTCTAGGAAAGTATCAAAGGTCTAAAAAGTTAATATTTAAAGGTCAAGTGATGATCGTTGACTTATGATATAGAAATATGACCTGTTCACACGAATGCTCACAGTCAAAATAGTCTCCTGCAGAACTCAGAAATAATTATTATCTATAATAAGTATATATTAAGCTGGCAGCCTCATCAAAAAAGTTATACTTATGTGCTGTGACCCAGTTCTGTCAGGAAATAAAAGCAAACAAATCCATGCAAGCAAACCTAGTTATACACACCTAAACACACACATTGTGTATGTACATATAAACCTTCTTGGTTGGTCTGGGATGGGTTGCGTGTGAAGACTGTTGAGTCTGTAGAGCTAGACAGTCTCTGTTCTGCAGTCTGTCTGCACAAGGGTTATGCAACATGGGCTTGGCCTTACCACACGCTAGCTTTTCATTGGCTCCGTAGAACTTACTGATTTGAATACCCTTCCCCCGAAACTGTTTCTGTCTGGACTTCAACTGACTACGTAGGGCTTCTACGGTGTAGAAAAAAAATACCCTTCTAAAGGCATACTTTTTGGCAGCAGGAAATGGGAGGAGGAGACCTTAAGCACATCTGTATTTATCAGCTTTTCTGGGAGGGAAGAAACTGGGTGAACTGAAATAAGAAAACAGGAAAGGAAAGGCTCAATCAACAATTCCAGCCTCCCTTGGGTTCTGTTTCATCAGCTTAATCAAATATGGGAGGGAGCCTTACCAAAGATATCAATTGTATATAATCTCATTCCAATTACGGCATATAAACAACAAAAGAACAGGTTTGCACTAGTTAAACCTGAATTTATTTGACGAGAGAAAAGTCAAGACTAATACTCTTGGAAAGTTATATTTTGTGACACAGACTGAACTGGACCAGTGACCTTTTCAGGTTTACTTGTTAACTTATTGTTCTAATTCTGTTTTGCAGGATATGGTTTTAGTGCACAGAAGCAAGCCTAATACTATCTATTGGAAAGAAGGCTTATCTTAATGGCAATGAATATCATCTCACTTTCAAATGACTAGTTTTACACAAAGTGCTGACACATTCTCCCTATATCTGTTATGTTTCCTATTCAGAAACGTGTGAAGAAGTGTTTCATGCCAGCTTGCACTTTCTGCATGCGTGCGGTTACATGCTAACCATGAATCACATTATTGTTGTTTCTCTTGTGTTTCAACAGCAAACAGCAACTGTATCAGTTGATCACTGAGACATATTCTTTCATCGGTCTTTAATTAATTAATACAGCTTGCACATAGTTACCTTTGAAAAAACAGAGAAGAAAGATCAGCGGTGGCCCACTGGCCCATCTTTATTCATGCTCTATGAAAGTCTGCACTTTAAATCCTCAATAATAATCATTAACAAAGAATCGTGTCACTGTTCTGGAGGTAAGGCACTATTTTAAATAAATACAATGCCAGCCATTTGGAAATTTGCTGGTTGCCAGCTCTGTACAGGCTGTTTGTGTTCTTAGAAATTGCATCATTTATTGATTTGCTGTGCTCAAGAATGAATAGGGTCGTCTCATCACTTCACTCTGACTGCTGTTTATCTGCCTCTCTTTTCTTTTCTGGTCACAAGTCTGTCTTGGGATATCCTGACGTCAGTCGGGTGTCATAAATGCAATCGTACAGCTGTGGAGTGTTTGAAGTTTAGCTGCATATCTGTGGTGTTAATATTTGCTGTGATATATGTATTCTTATGTTTAATTGTAATTATACAGCAGTGGCATTTTTAAATTGGCAGTTTTGAGTGGGTAACCTACTATACTGGACATGTGAGGTTTTACATTTTAGGGGAGGCAGTTGGAAGTGTTGCTGGAAATGATAATTACATTAGTAAATATTGCAAACCTATTAATCATTCAGCATGCTGAGGTGATACTTTGGTACTATGTCTGCTGCACTCAACGCATCTATGCAGCCAACATGCTCGGTACAAACAGGGAGTGGAATACACTTACACATATCTTACACTGTGTTATCATAAGGACAAGGCATAAAGTCGATTACATCAAATGTCAGGGTCTGTTTTTTTGTGTGCATGCGCCTGACTGTCTGTGCAGATGTATGTCAGAAGTTTTGTTTGCTCTTAACTGCACATTTGTCTCACATGGAAATGTGCAACCTAAATATAGAGGGCAAAGTATGGCCTGCCACTGTTTGTCATGTACCTTTAGACTGTGGCAACAACTGACATGGCAAGTTTTAGAGTCACTCTATCGGAAAATGATAAATCCCACACAGCTAGCAATTTCAACAACTGTGCATATTCAACGAAAAATAGCAAAAGCTAAACTCGTAGTTTTTACAAATTCACTAGCATTTCCATACATCTCTAATGAATAAAATACAACACTGAAACATAATTGCAACTCTAAAACGATCATTTAAATGAGTATTTTTACAGCCATTTGGGAAATAATCCAAGTAGTACACAGCGTAAACTTGATTTAGCATGCAGGTCCCAGCATAAACCTGCATGCTCACAAAAACATCCTGATGGCAAGCACATAACAAAGGAAGGTATTTGCAAGATTCCTGAAATGCATAAACCCCACACACTGAAAATGTCTTTTGACAAAACAGATGGAGAATAAGGATTAGAGAAACACAAAACCCATCCTTTCAAACTAAATGTAGTGCCACCCCATGAGAGAAAATGACACTAGATTGCAGGTTTTAAATTAGTCAGCTATTTGAGATAACAAATCTAAAGAGGTTGTCTTGAATGAAGTTTAGAAACATACACCCTCCATCTGTTTTCGTCTAGTTATGTAATTCAATGTCTAATTTAGGGCAAGAGGTAGGGTGCAACCTGGACAGGTCACCAGTGTGTTGCAGGGCTAACACAAAGAGACAAACAATCATTTGCATTCAAATACAATCAATACAGTCAATTTAGAATAACCAGTTAACCTAACCCCGCTAACTGCATATCTGTGGATTTTTGGAGGAAGCCACAAACATACCCCTTGATGCAAACTGTGTTAACTAGTTACCTTGTCATTATAGTATCTTCATGTTATCAAAGGCTGTGAAGAATTTGCTGTGTTGGACAGTTTTACACATTATGTAACCACTGATTAACCCTAAAGCCTCAATATGTGTGTGTCAGAGTAATCAGGTTGTGCATTTACAAACAGACTTTTATGTGTTTGCAACTAAAATATCTTTCTCCTCCAGCTCCAGCATAAAAAAAGCCCATGCATAAAACAAGAATGTGCCACAGGCAGAGTCATGTGCATCTGGCTGTGTTTGTTTGGGTGCCTTTTCAAGGACATTTGGATTGGAGGAAATGTATGCCCAAGAAAGCCCTTATAGTTTATTTTTCATGCTAGAAGGTTTTCTTTTTGACTGGTTCCTGGAATTTGTCTGGAAAGGCCAGAATAATTAGGCCAAATTAAGAACTAAAGTGAAGAAAACTTCATTCAGTTTGCTTGTTTGCAAACGCTAATAAAAAATGACAGTGTTCTACGTTTCTTCTCCAACTTGGAGAGACCACAGGAAAAAACAGGTGAGTATGATTTTGTCCTTTTGCTCATGCAGTTACCAAACAGCCCATCCAAAGCAGTTCAAGGTCTATTTACTTAAGTACTAAGTACAAGAAAAAAAAGGTTATATAAAACATTACACCTGGACATTTGGCTTTGCTTAATATTGCACCATCTGCACTATCTAATGCATGTTTTGATTTTGTATTAGGTATACTGCAGCACAGTGTGGTCACCTGATTAGATGATAGTTTATCGTTTTCATTTCGCTTATAAGGGCATCCAGCAACCGGTGAGTAAAATCATCATTGCTCTGCAGTAACATTTGAAACACCACATAAAGCATAAAATTTGTTCGCACAAACCTGTGCATTTGGGGCTGAGCAGCAGACATCATAACATTTTGTGTAATAACAGCGTCATTTTACAAATTGAAAGTGGGAACACGGAAACACACTAATCGTCATTCTTTAATCACTGTATTTCATTATATGAACTAACTGTAGTGTATCACTACTAGAGAAGGGTGCAGCTGTAGATGTGTGATGTTATGACAATTCATCACTCTCAACAAATGAAAACCTATTAATCTACAGAGTTGGCTTCTATTTGATCACCTATATACAAATCATTAATGTAAGTTCAGTCAAGGCCCCGATCACAAAGTACTAGAAGTTTGTTGGCACCATTTGGCCATTGCTGACTGCAAGGGAAAATGTGTATTCCCCAACTGGTTGTTAAGTGATCCATAAAGGTTGCTAGCAGCTAGTCAGTGAAATGAGTGACAAAGAGGGTCCTGTACCAAAAGCCTCCCTGTGATTCCTTTGGTCACCAGGCCTCATGTAGCCAACATGTTTCAAAAGGCACAACCTTTACTTTGAAGGTAAATCTGTTTCTGGCTTGTGCTATACTTTTTGCAGTTTTCACTACTGCTCGGAGAGAGTGAAGACATGTCGGCATCTGCCCTGCAAACTACGGGCAACTGCTACCAAACAAAGCAATCATAAGGAGGTTTTTGATGGTGGTGGTGTTCAGTTTCACCAAATGACTCAAGCAACCACTCACCAACTGGTTAGCCAATAAACATTTTTCCTTAGTGATCTGGTTAACCAGGGGCTCAATGGTCTCTAGGCCTGTGCGACTGGGTCTTTAGCAACTAATTTCACAACGACCGCCATCAACCTTCAGGCATCACTCACCAACACGTCATGCAATAAACATTCTTACCTCCCCACAGGTGGTTGTGCACTTGCCCCAACTGTGGGCACCAAAAGTAGCTCAAAGGCATTATGATACATTTACAGCTTGTCAGTCATAATCTGCACAAACACAAACATCTGTCGCAATATTCTGCTTTAACGACCGTTTATGAACCAGAACTGTGTGTGTGTGAGAGAGAAAGCAAGAGAGAGAATGAATGTATATTTCTAAGTATAGATTACAGCATATTTTACATGGCTGCTGTTATTTCCTTTTTGTGGAGAACAAGCATGGCTGCCTCCTGTTCCCTGTAATCAAGGAACCCTTTTATTTGGATTGTTTATAACAATCTTGAATTAAGGTTGAGCCTGAGAAGAAGCAGCATCTGTAGCGATTAGCTGTTGGAATTCAGTACAGCAGTAAAGCAAGCTAAAGGGTGGGCTGACTGGTAATTTAAGAAAAAACATAATTATGTATTACAGATGCCAATAGAAGAACATAAAGATCTGGCACACTAACAATCTTTTCTCATCCACGGCAGCTCTCCAAAGCTGGGGACAGGTTAGATGGCTGTAAACTAATCCTCGTAAAGTTCACAACCCCAGAAAACCACAGGAAGGTAATAAACCATCAGAGAACACACTGTTCTGCAATCCAACAGAAGCTCGAGAGAGGTGCCCTCTCAGTACAGAAGCAGAACAGGACAAGTGTGATCTTTAAGACATTGCATACTCTATTGTGTCTGTAGCGCCCAACCTATCATTATACTATTACCACTAATAATTATATAGCAATTTTCAGCTGATTTGTTGCTGTTTTTTCATGCCACTACTCTCCAACATTGTGCAAGGTTTTGGCATCACTATGCAAATTACCTAACTTGTCAGACACACCTGGCTAAAAACTGTAAAGTTAAAACTTTTATTTCTGGTTACCTGCAGTCTGACGTTATTCTGCTGGGTCACTTTCTCTGTCTCACATAATAGTGTTCACACAAAAAATGGCAGGTCCCAATTTTTATTGTAGGAACTAATTTTAAAACATCTGAAAAAGACATGTTGATCTATGTGAGCCGGTTCTTCTTTCAACATTTCCCTTGAGAATTTCTAAGAAACCAGATGGAAACTGTAAGTGCTCACAGTCTTATAACCTGACAGGACAGCATAAAAACAACTGGGCTCTGAGCTAAATCTCATGTGAGCTTTGTGATACACACAGGATGTATTAAAGCAGTTTTTTTTGAGTTCACTGATATTCCCCATTTTTTCTCACATTACCCGACTGATTCCTTTATTGTATCATGAAATTGTTTTTATGACCAACAGAGGAAATATGAGACGGTGACAAAGTGTAACAACGGTAAAGGTTTTTAAATTGCACCGAGGTTTATTGTCCAGAACACAAACATTTTCCCAGACTTCATGTAATCATTCACAAGACAGAATTACATTTTTTCCTACAACTGTAACTTCTACATTCACATTTAATTGCGCTGGTTTGAGGTAAAAAATGGGGTTTAATTGCAAGGAAGCTATTTATTGTTACCCAGCACACTATAAAATTTACTGTACTGTATTTAACAAACAGCTGCCATTAAGAGATTTCAAAATTGCTTCTCTGTTTGCCTGAAAATCCCACAGGAGACACTTGGTATGATTAAAAAACATGTTTAAGTATTTACATCACTTATGTGAACCGAATCCAAGTGCAGTTAATGGAGTGACGTTAACATTAGTTGTATTTGTCATACCTCTGCTTTTCCTGCCATTTCAAATGTCAAAAGGTTATTACTGAGTGCAACACATGACGGCCATGTCAGGAAAAAGCACCTCACTGACCCGGTGTCCTATTTATACTTTTCATTTTTTTTAGAACATTTTAAGTTCTGTTGTAAGCAGCAGATTGCTAATCCAAGCAGAGCAGACAAAGTTACAATGTGTCACAAAGTTACACATTGTTCAAGCCACTGTGGCACAGTATGTACCAAACTGTTGAATAGACATATTGTATTTCAGCACTAATCTGTCACAATTTGGTTTATACAACCTAATGTTAGATGTTTCTATTGTTTTATTAATAGGTATTTACACAGATAATATTTGATTGTGTTAATTACAAATTCAGTTATGGCTGCTTTGGCTTTGATCCTGGTATTTTGGTACAATCAATGATGTTTTTCCTTGTATGGAATGTTATAATCCCTGCTGCTCAAAAAACTTAAGAGAACATTTAAATCTCACATCAGATCTTGAAGAATTAAATAGTCAACTTGAAAAGCTTTACTGAAATACAGTAAATGAAATAACGTAACATTGTTCATCAGAAACCAAAATCCTGAGCCCCTTGAGGCCTGGATTTAAAATCACACCAAAACTCTAATTAAAAACTGTTCTAGTGTTCCTTTCATTTTCTGTGCAGTGTATAAATATATGTAAAATGTATTGGCTGAAACGTTTTTACAACATATTCCTCATGCAACTCCAAGGAACTCTTGAAGCAATGAAATTAACTGCAAATTCACTAGTGAAAAAACAACAACAGCTTGTTATTGTGCTTCTTTCTCTTTTTTAGAAAAAATAAAGGTTTTCCATTTATTCTATGCGTGAACAGGGGTTTCAGTTTAATGGTTATTATTATGAACTGTGTGTGTGTGTGTGTGTGTGTGTGTGTGTGTGTGTGTGTGTGTGTGTGTGTGTGCTGACATAACTTGTAACCATGGCCACCCAGCCAACACCAGCCCACAGTACACTAAACACATATTTTGAAGTTTATGTATTCATATCAAGGCTGAGTGGCTCGGAGATGTAGGAAGCGATCCCTAATAAACCTACACACTAAACTGTTCTAATCAAAGACTATATAAATAATTCACTCATTTTTGAGGTTAATAATTCAGTATTTTTATTATTTATGAATATTATTTCCAGCTCCTTATTCTACAAATCTACATATTTCCAGTACAGTCTGGAGTTGATTTTCCACACTGGCTCTCCCTCTTGCCATAGGCCAAAGCTTGAGCAGAGAAAGACAGATGTTTACAACACATACAAAATCTTAAAATCTTCTGAAGAACTTACCAAGCAATATTTGTGGTGTATACTAATAAGACTTGATGAAACTTAACAAAGAAAAACAACCATAGACATTTTCATCTACTGTATTTCCACATAAAGCCCATTTGCCGCTATGTTCATCTGTTTCTCTGTGCATGTCAGTGCACTTGATTACCACCTGCTGCACTGTGAAAAACCACAGTACACAGATTCACATTCACTAAATCCAGTGGACATTAACAAAATGGACTAAGAACCACTGGTTTTAAAATGTATTCAGAAGAAAAGAAACAAAAAAGTTCTGAATTTCTCCTTGTCTGTTTTATTTCATTCATTTAGATCAGTGATTATTATATCAATATTTTATTTCCAGCTAAGGCTTTTTATGATTAGCCACTAATTAACAAATCTTATGACTGGTGCATATAATTATAAAAGCACATGACCTGGTCAGTTTTACAGACTACCTTATCTGTATTGATCACATAATGCAAGCATTTTCTTTCTTTGCCACCAGACACATGTCACATATTAAAGCATGACTTTTTGGGGCTTCATGTGCTGGCTCCTGCTGTGCAGTGGTGCCCTGAACTGGGGTATGACCATGAATCAGATGAATGGTTCATGACCTCGGACCTTTATGAATAAGATGCCGTGACCTGTCTGCATTCCTAAAGTGGCTTTGATCAGGTAGAACAGCAGCTGATGCCCCCATGCAAAAAAACAAGAAGTTGCCAGAGCACTTCCACAGTCAAGATCTAAACAGCAGAAATGCATGTTTACAATGTGTTCATTTTCTTTTGTTATATAACAAAAACATTGAAAAAATGTAAACTTAAAAAAAATGATGAAAAGAAAAAACTTGAAAACAAACCAAGTGAATCACAGAATTTTAGTGAGCGTTTAATCCCATAATCAGGTCTGCAAATTGAAATATCCTCGTTCATTAAGGAATTCCCAGAAAAAAAAAGGAAATTTTTCCGAGGTTTGTGATCCAAATTTGGATTTGATAAATAAATAACATGTTTATCACATTTTCAAAGACCCACCATTGTCCACTCTGACCACATATTTAATATTGATAATTTAATATTGAAGATTTCTGTTGAGTCCACCCAGACACACGTCTCATGTCTGTATAATAGTACAAATTAAGTGAGAGAGAACAAACATAGCTACATTCATTCACATGACTCAAAGCATAACCAACACTAGCTGGTGTCTCTGATCTGAAATACCTATGTCATGACCTGGATCCAAGGCCATGACAAAACAGAAACGGGCAATGGTGGACGATAAATTTAACCCTTAATCGTGATAATATAAAGCAAAGAAAAAAATAGCACATGTTTAGCAGAAGTATTACCTGCATGTGTAAATGTGGCCATTTAAACATGGTGAAATGTAGGGTGTTGTGGAGGATATATTACAAAACCCCAAAAAACAACAGAGGAACATACAGATGCATGTGGGTGAGGAAGGAGAGCTTAGTTGGATTGGTTTTAGTCTTCTTGAATCCTCAGACTAGGTGCACGAAATCAGATGATTATATCAGCCTAGCATTATTATGTACCTTCAGGAACACAAGGGGAGACTTATTAGCCACATCACCACACACTGGTAGTTAGGCAGGGGCTGTCGCAGCTTGTTTGTCTGCATGGTTGGACTTTGTACATTTGAGGTGGTTCAGTCTCCTGTGTCAATTTACCAATGTATGGGAGAACTTCATATGCTGACACAAAGTCATGATCAGAGAGCAGAGAAAGGATCAATCTAAGCAGTGGTATAATAACTGTGCAGACACACTGAATAATAGAAATGTCAAAATTAACTTGTACATTATTGTTTTTGTCCACCCTGCTTCAGACATGAACAGTTAAACCTGCTTTAAGAAGGTCAAAGGTCTATCAAACACACACACAAAAAAAGCTGAGATATAAATAAAGTCTTTCATCCTTCACGCTACGGTTTTCAGAAGTGCAGAAGCAAAACAGCATTTTTTTTTTCTCTTTTACATAACCATCTGTTGTCAACAATTTTCAACTCTTCTGAACTGCTTCTTCTGGAAAAAGCAGAGCGACTCTTTGTTTGTATTACAAAAATGTGCAGGGCATGAGACTGCATAGCAGTATGACACGGACTCCAAATCTGACGTATTTTTCATTAAACTCTGACTTTAAAGTTGTCGTGCTAAATATGCTGACATTCAGGAGACGCACAAGTTGTATACGTTCGCATGAAAAGCAGTCTGTCTAAATTATCCCCTTGCATGCAACCCCGACCACACTGAGGCAGATCTGACATATCCCAACGCCACCCCCGAATTTCCATCTGGAACAGATGTTCTTTTTTTGTTGTATTGCATAACACTGGTAATCCAACACAAGCTCGTCTCTGGGCCGCCTGGGTTCAAGCAGTCTAAGGATTACTTCCAAACCTAAGGTTATTCCCAGGCTTTTAATATTAAAATGAACTCCAAGGGAAGTAGTGTGGAATCACTGATGTTTTGATTTGGACTAGTTTTCTTCCTTTCGTTAGAAATTCCGTTGGAAGCCTAAAAAAGATTTTGAAATGTGGTCAATAAATAAAAGAACCAGAACATGTTCTACAAGTAGACTGGTAAGATTATTACCTTCAAGAGATTAATGTTTGACATACAGTATTTTTTTTATGACAAAATATGATTTATTATAAGGGTTAGGTCTTTATGGATTTGATGCAGTGAGGTATGAATACATAAATCTTCATGGTTAATTTGCCCTAATTTTCCTAAATGAACACATTATTCCCAGAACATAGTGTTTCTAAACCTTATGGTAAATGAAGCCAAAGGTGTAATCAACTTCAGGCTTTTTTCAGCTCCTGCACTCTTTGGTATGCTGACTCCGCCAAATATAATTTTTCCTCTACAGAGCACCAGCCATTAGCACAAGTGTGGTTAAATTATGGCACCACTTCCTGCTGTAGTGGATCCATCATGATGCCTCTTTTGGCTGAAATACACAGGGATTCATATTTGCATGGATCTGACTCTAATTTTCTTGTATAAAAGAAGTCAATGGACACCTGTCTCCAAACTCCTTTTTACATAGTATAAATGCCCTCCGAGTCAATAAACTGCACCTCCCTCCTGTTACCTATTAAATGAAGAATGCATGTCAGACATATTGATCAGGACCCTCCACCTCACATAAAATCGGTTGTTGTGACACAAAACACCTGGAAAGACCAGTCTCTTGTTTATAAGGAAGCACTGGTAACAATGCCGTGTTCACAACAGTGAAATCTGATCCGTGATGATGGTTGTGGGCCAGAGACATGTCTCCTCATTTCAACTATGCAAGTCTAGTTTGCGTACCAGGGAAGCCACAACATGTGTAGCTGCACACAAGCTGCTGTGACTGGCTGCCAGTCCGTCTGAAGGAAAATGCTTCTTGGACAAACTGTTTTTTCACTCTGCCAGATTCCAATCTGCATGCAACCTAACTATTACTATTTCGCTGTCATTAGCGGTCGTGCTGGTTTTGACTTTGGAAAAATAAAGAGTGAGTAATAAGTTACTTTCTCAAATTGTCAAGGGGTAAAAAAACTCCAACTCTGCGCAGCCATAAATAGCAAACACAAACTTGTGCTGCAGTACCCCAGAGATCCATGCATTTCACAATTTCACAAATCACATGCTGTTTGTCAGACTTCATAAACACAAACAGGGCACGCAGAATTCAATAGAAAATCAATGTATTCAGATACTGAGATGAAGAGGCTACAACTTCCAGGAAAGCCATGCTAGTTTGAACAGAAGTTGAAGGGTTGTTTACTCTGAAACTCAGATGAACGGATTTCACAGCTGTTCAACTTTTGCCCCTGAAAATAAAGTCTACTGCTGCAGCTACTGAGTTTTTCCTCCCAGTTTCAGATTTCTCCATTACAGAGTATGCAACTTCACATCACGTACATTAAGGAAATCCATTTTAAAGATAGCCATTCTTGAATGTATCCCACTCTTATTACTAAAATTCAGCAACAAAAGCATGTGATGGTACCACATGACATTTTAGTGATGGGATGATATTCTTAGTACTAACACTACCAGCCCTACTTAAAAACTACAGACACTATATAGTATGAACCGAAGGGCAGACTTAATTTAGAAAAAGAAAAAGAGAGAGAGCGACAATGTCAGCTTATTTTATAATGTAAACAAGGTTTATTGCAAATGTGCAGTTGTATCCAAACATCTAGTGAACAACTCTTGAGGATACATTACAGCAACAATACAGTCATCTTTTACAAAACAAATACAAAGGTCAGCTCTAGTTACAACGAAGACTTCTCCCTGTGAAGTTTTGCACATGGTCCTGGTTTGCTCAGCGTCTGCTGTTGTGTGGAAAACATAACGAGTCTTTGGTAGCTAGAAAACAACAACAATAACAACAGCAGCAACTGAGGACAGTGTGAGAATGCGTTCCTCTCTTTCTTTACAGGCACTGTTGTCATGCCATTGTTTTCGAGTTGGCATCTGAGCAGGTAAACAGGCCAGATGCTCGATGACGCTGCTACAGTCAGGAGTGCATCTGCAGCGAGAAATGCAGGTGTCTGCTTGCAAGCAAGCTATACTATGTTAATCTCAGGACTTTTAAACTCTATGTACATTGTAGTTATTCCGTCAAGAGTTAGGAAAACAGATATGCACCATATATTACAATAAGAAACGTTTGAAGAAAAAACACAATGTTCCTACTTTACAAACGACTGATTTTTGTTCCAAAATCAAAAACAAAAACAGAGCAGGATTAATTTTCCCCCATAAGCAGCAAGCCCCAACTGCAGGCAATACAAAATTACACTTTTTGAATCATTAACAGTATACTGATTGGTTCACCAGCTCTAAAAACATTAATCTGTACTGACCTCTACCCTCTGTTGCCCAGCTTATTCTGTTAATTATTGGTGTTATGCTCGGATGTACACAAACACATCAGCAATACATTGTCGGTACAGGTAAAGTCTTTGTTATGAGGCTGAAATGTACTGCTGCAAGGCTTTTGAGACAAATCCACGCAATGGGGCACCTCTCACTGAGACCTGGAGGGCCGTCTCAGATGGGTTTCCTGTGAGTAATGGAAGAGCAAACTCTCCACACTTTTCCAAGTCAAGCACCTGCAGGGCCAGCCCGATCAACACCTTCTCACCTATTGGAAGGGTTAGGCTAGGCAGGGAAAGCCGCCCTCTGTCAGCAAGTTCTCGACTGTGTCTAGTCAGAACCTTCTCGCTACTCTTAACACTTTCGTCTACATTAGAGGGAACATGACAAAAAGCTGGACGGTATCAGAGGACGGGCCTGACATGGCACCGGTCAGAGCGTCTTCAGTTCTGGTCTGTGCTTATCAGTGTCAACAGTTCGTTTGTGTCCCATCGATCATTTAAAGCCCAGATGCTTCACCTTCATTGTTTTGAAGAGATCTCTGCGGCAGCGATTTAATGACGCTTTCATTCAAATGGAGGTCCATAATTGGAAAGAGACAGTGGCTCTGCCCGCCCCAAGGCAGAGCCACTTATACAGCAGAACCAGTGCTGTGGTTGCAGGTCTGCTGCTGCTGCTGCTGTTCCGGAGTGCCCTGGATGTTCTGATTGTCCAGGGGTAACAGCACATCCGTCGGGATGCGCGACTGGAACTTCTCCAGCTGCTCTGGACTGGCTAGGTTCTTCAGCAGGTAGTTCTCTCTCTCCAGCTGGTTGTTCTTCTCAGCCAGCTCCTTGATCTGTTCCTTGAGGATCTCCACCTCCTCACGCACTGCATACATCAGGTGGTTCTTGACAAGGTCCTGTCATAGCAAAAGAAGAGAGGTTAGTTTAGGTACATAAAACAGAGCAACTGTTACAGCCTGCAAGGCTGGTTTGATTGCTTGCACAGTCTAAAAGAAGGACTGGGTTTGCCAGCCAAGTTTTTCCATTAGAGGATATCTGCTACTATATTTTACTCCTAGTCTCACATGTACTTCTTGTGATCTAGCAGGCACAATAAAGTTCACATGTTACTTAACTCAAAGGTGCACATTCCTGCACGTTTACTACTTTGCACGTCAATAAAGCGTGCAGCAGCAGGGACTTCCTAGACACTTCACAGAGCTGATTTTACATAACTGTATTTTGTGCGGTCGTTGATTATAACTGTTCTGATGTATGAATTAACCTTTAGTAAAGAAATCTAGCAAAATCTCACAGTTTTAAGGTCTGGGAGGGAAAATATCTACTGTGATACACAATTAACATTTTAACTTTGTGGTTATTATCACTTTGAAGGAAACAGCTATGCTACTTGTACACTGCATGCATGTGTAATGCATCTCGGTGTAGTGGCTGGTGTGTTATTAGCTTACCATGGCCTGCTCGATTTTGTTGTCAATGGCCACAACGCTAGCACCAGAGGCACTGCAAAAGAGAAGAAATAGAGCCCATTAATTAACATTCTGCAACTTAAAACTCTTCAAGTCACCTCATATTCCACAAAAGAAAAACAAAGAAAACATGTCGCTCCAATTCTGGGAATTCCCAGGGTTACTAAGGTGAAACAGAAAGCATTCCAAACGGAAATGAAAACCGTTTGCTCCGCTGGTATCTTGGCTACTTTTGCCAATCATAAACTACACGTCAATTGCTTTTGGAGTCAGATTAAGGTTTTATTTAGGTTTCAGTGTAACCTTGTTACTGAGTATGCGGCAGCCAGCTAGCGATAAGGCAAATAGGGCAGAACAGATATCTGTTCAAAGTCCACAAAGGCAGCAGAGAGAAACACAGCTCAGCAGAAAGCATTTGGGAACTCTTAACATCAGAAATCGAGCACATAAATGTGTTTTGAACCACCAGCAAAGCATTCAGTATTGAAGCAGAATGAGGAAATAAAAGAAAAAGAACAAAACAGACGAACGTTTGGTAAAACCTCACACATAAATAAAAAAGAACCGTATTCAAGTATTTGATGACCATTTACCTGTTGTCAAGTTTGACCGAAACAACGTCTCCTCCGAGTAAAGAGGAGAAGAAAGAGATGGAGAAGTTATGCAACTGGTAGACGGCAACCTCCATTGGTGTTTTAGCGAACATCTCCGTGCTCATGTTGAGTACCAGACTCGTTTGGATAATATTTCTCGCCACGTTTGCGGCTGGTTGATCAGCTAAATAGGGATCCGGGTTTGTTTCGTCTTTAGCAACGATGCACTAACTCGCTTCGGGCTAAGCGCAGTGCTGTGTCGGGTTTGTCAGCTTCGCGGATTTTTACAAGCGACTGTCTGATGCTATTTCTGCCACCGGCCAGTATTTGAACGACTGCCGTTCTGACGTCACATGACGCGTGCATGAATTAGTCAAATAAGCTGAGAAGGAGGGGTGAAGGGAGGGGGGCAGTTTTTTTCTTTTTGGTGCCTTCCAGTGTCATGAGCAAAAAACAAGAACAGTGTGAGATTGATAAACAGCCACGACCTCAGCATTTTTGTTGTTTTTTTGACATAATAGTTAAACCATAGGTCACGTAGTGATCATTCAATACCTTGATCATAAGAATGGCTGTAGTATTGATTATGTGTTTGGTCTTCATTTAACTACTTTTTATGTTTTTTTTCCTCTGCAGGTTCAGTATAATCAGGATAAGCATGATGCAATGACGTTCAGAACTAATAAAAATCCCAAATACTAAAGTGATGCATTAATTTTGCATCCTTCCTTTTATCTGTTTTATCAGATCATTAACATGGCTATATGATAATTATTGCATATATATATATATATATATATATATATATATATATATATATATATATATATATATATATATATATATATAAGGTATATAATACTTATCACTTATATAAGCAATCATAACCCTTTAAAATGAAAGAAATATAAGCTTGATGTGGGTCTTGAATCACTTCTCATCAGTAAACCTTTTTGATAGTTTAGCCGTGCACCAGTTAAAGCAAAGCAGTCACGATAAACAATTAGGTTTCATTACCCTTTTAGTAAACAGTTACTACTCCAAATGCCGAGCTTAAACGTCAGCATTTGAAGGCAGCGTCAGCTCTGCCCCGCTGCTGAACTTCTCGTGAGTCTCTGCGAACCCACAAACCGAAATCCGCAAAGCTGCAACAAGTAGTAGAAAACAAACTATCTGAACACGTTAGCCTGCACTGTTACTCGTTCTTGCAGCAAATTAAAACCCTCGATTGATGTAAATAAAGCCAAAAAGTTTTTCCTTATACTGTCATATGGCTAATT
Organism: Rhamphochromis sp. 'chilingali'; assembly: GCF_963969265.1. Lineage (NCBI taxonomy): Eukaryota > Metazoa > Chordata > Actinopteri > Cichliformes > Cichlidae > Rhamphochromis > Rhamphochromis sp. 'chilingali'. The sequence continues at coordinate 31,771,697 of NC_137940.1, forward strand.
TATTAAACGGGCTTATTTAACAAGTGATTTTTAACGTGACTTCTTAGGGAGATTGTTTTTTTTTTTTATTTCTTTTTTTATCGAGTTACTTTACATGTCAGTACTGACAGTGTTACCGACATGTAAAAGAAAAAAACCCTCACATTTTGTTCACATGACTGGTTGATGATACTCTGGAGTTTTTCACAGTATATGCTCTAACGGAATGTCCTGCACCATCCACACGTACCATATGCACATGTATAGGTACTTTTCCGTCCTATCCACAGGTAAATTTCCAATCAGTCTATGTCTGAACTCTACCGGACTCTAGTGGTGAAAATGTAGACTACAGTGCACTTGGGCAACAAAATTAATTAGAGGGAACCTGGTGTTTCCTTGGGAATTTTCCGTACACCGTACATTTCCAGGTTGTTTTTCCAGTTCTGGAAATTCTCAAATGGCATTCTATATTTATAGTTAAGGACTTAGCTCCTACTTGTTCATATGGTATATGCCTACCACATCATTTCTTGTTCCTTTTAGTTTTTATCACACTACAGTCCATTGTCTCAGCCAATAAACAACATACTGCAGGATATTTAATGGGTGATCTGTACCTCTATAGCAGAGGTGGGCAATTAATTTTCCCAAGGGGCTCACTGGGAAACTGGGATTGTTGTGGAGGGCTGTACCAACAAGCTTTTAAAGTGATAAAATTAATATTGAGCAAAATTGAGTTCAGCTTATTAGTACTACCCTCCACAACAGTCCCAGTTTCTCATGTGGCCCCCTTGGGAAAGTTAATTGACCACCCCTGCGTAGTTACATCAAGCATCAACAACCTCTTACTGGAGTACATCAATTTGCAACGCTCTCTAAGCGAGACCTTTTCGAACGGGCATGTTACCACATGAAGCTCAAATGCATCCACACAAAGCATAAAATAATAAGTCATTTGTCACATAGGATAACTACAAAGGATACAGAGAGAGAACACCTGCTGTCATCCCATTTTTTCCATCGCATTACCCACTGCTATTATTGCGTAATAGACCTTGTTTTCGCTGCAGGTTTTAATAGCTTTAATGTAATTTCCCGGCACTTCTCAGCTGTCACATTATGTTCCATTTTGTTGTTGCAATTATCTGATTCAATACTGATAATAAGCCAATTACAATTTTATTAAAGAGTCTCTGCATAACAATTCTTCTACAGGCACATCAACTTGTGGAATATTCAACCATGGATAACTTTTATGCAGATTCCCTGCTGAGGGGATCAACTCTATTAAATTTTGCTCATTCATAATCCACATCCTTTCAGTCATATCTTTCAAAAGGATATTAGGTCTATTTAAATAAGGACAGAAAAAAAATTAGGATGTTATCTGAATAAAATAATTCAATTATGAGTCCAAAGATATTTTTTGCATGATCACACATGCCTAAAGACCGTGGACCTGCATTTAAAATATTAAATAATCCCAGACCTCTAACTTTTTATAACTTTAAAAACCAAATTCCTTTTTTTTCCTTCTGTTTTTTTGAAAGAGGAGAAGAAGGAGTTGTGTTACATAACAAAACAATTAAAGTGGTTGGACTTCTGGTTGGACTAACAAGGCTTAGCAGAAAGCACAGTGACTGGGTATTAGGGCCCATCGTGCCTGTCGTCTCAGATTTCGTGCTGCGACAGTTCAGCTGCCAGGTTTAATATCCAGCCCGCTTCGAGCAATGAGAGACAGGTGAATTACCCTGCCCAGCAGTGATAGTCCCATTTTGGAGGAAGGAGTCACAGTGAATGTCTTCAGCTGAGATGCACAGATAGGACCTACACAGTGGGGAGCCTTCCAGCACAGTATAACCAATGAACCGCATTAGGTAAGATGATCACAGTGTAAACTGAGTCTCCTGCTTTTCCTACTACAGAAGCTTTAGAATCGCTCTGATACAAATTTAAGTGATGGAAAATATTGATTAAATTCCTCCTTTCAAGAGGAATACAGATTTTTCCTGCCTTTTCAAAAAATAAATACCCTCGTGTTTCCGTGGAACACCTAATGCCTAACAATTTCGGCGTGTGCCCAATTCAGTGAGTCATTTTGGAGCTAGGCGATGGCCCACAGTTTCCATCAGATGTCTCCTGCGCAAGAGCCAACTCCATTATATAATACCATGATTCATCTGTACTGATGGCTTCAAAAGAATAAGGCCGTCACATAATACCAGCCTTCCAGCTTTTTGTTATGAACAGCATTTTAGGAGTTGTACTTTTTCCCCGTCAAATTGAAGCTATTCATAATACTGCAGAGAAAATATATACAGAAGAAAAATTCTTTTTGGGCCAATTAGGAATGCATAGCGTGGATAAGAGTGTGGCCCGACAATACTCGTGCATGCCAAAGGTTGCAGCCAGAGGCTATCTCAGAGGAAGCTGGCAGTGTGGGCAACAAGAACAGCTACAAACAATGAATACTGAATTCACACTGAACTCATTCATACACTAGGACACCCAGAGGCAGTCGTTATTATCTCATCACCTCAGACTCTTGAGCCATGAATAACAATAGGGCACATGGCCATGGTCTCTCTCATGAGATGTTTCAATAAATTCATGCCCTGGTATTGAATGTAACATTTCTTTATGTGATATATTGTGCAGGCAGAGAGTGATGACAGGATTGACACTGCTATCCAAGGACTGGTAGTGATATCACTTTTCCCGCTTTCAGTGCCGCGGGCACAAAAATCCATTTTTCAAAGTCACCACGAGCAACAGTCCAAAATAACACCCCAAACGAACGTGTTACTCTAGTAATCCCCATAAGTACATCTGATAATGAGCCTGAAGCTGCAGCATTTTCTTCTAGTGCTGTTTCTCACCACATGAGCAGATTGAACATTATGAAAACTGTAACGGCAATCGTTTCATTTAAGGATTGTAACTGCTGAAAATACTGCAATGACAACTCTATATCATTTAGATGTTGACAAGCTGCCAGCCTCCAGAGCTCGTCTTCTCTTTAACCGCCTTTGGCGTGCGCATCTGTCACCGACACATGTTACTGTCGAGCCTGGCAAATGTCCCCACACCACAAGCAAGACAAATTCTCCTACTGTCCTCGGCCGCCCCCACTTACCGCCGATCTGGCCTCTTGAACAGACTCGGTGAGTAAGGGGGTGAGTAGCTCATAGGTCTCTCAGGAAAGTTGAAGTGCTGGTAGTGACAGCAGAATCTCTGGGATTGTTCGGCCAGCCGGAGGGCGCACACCGACCTAGGGGAGGGTGGCCGTGCCCCAAGAGGGGCAACTTCAGCAGGACGCGTCTTAGACTGTCCCATTCTGGCTTCCAAATGAAGAGGCTGTTCAAGAGTCGAAAGCCCTCTTAGTGTTAGCTCACTGTTCTGCTGTTGTTTGCTCTCAGCAGCTGTTTTCTCAGAGCACAAAGAGACAATTGAGGTCTGGCGAAACCTCTGGATATGCAGCCATAGCTGTGAGTGCCATGCTCAGGCTGACACTTGTATGATGCGTCTCCAATCTGGCTGAATACAATGGCCTCAGAGTTACAATGAAAATGCCAGTTTGCTGAAATGGCGCCAGCGGTTTCATCTCTAAATCACTGGAGTGCCTCTTTGAGGCAAACAAAGCAAAAGGTATTTCTCTGACTGCACCTAAAGGGAACAATCATCATGCCTGTCTCCTTACCTCATGTAATCGGCCATAATAAGTGCAATAAAAATATAATCGGGCCATTCTCCTATGATGTGAAACAAACTTGTTAATGTAATGAACCTTTACACCACAAAACAAGTTTTTTGGACACCTCATTACACAACTCCTTGTAATTTGCATATAACTTAGCTCAGCTGCCTCTTATGCAACATGCCTTATCATGTACTTGAGTTAAAAAATCCCAAAGTACTTTTAATTGCTGGGTTTGTCAACTGCAGTATGCTTTCATTGTAATCAAAGGGTGTAAATGTTTGAAGAGCTACTGCTGTTGTTAAAGGTGTAACACCAAAATGAACCCACGCTTTGCATAACTAGTTTCTTTTTAATTTGACAGCTCCATGTAAGTGTCTCGCATGTCTGTCTCCATTTAATCCAGTCTGTTGACAAGACATTTGATAGTCTGTAGACTGTGATACACAGACGAGTGTGGTTTTACACAACAGGACAGTATGTGAAACCAGTTCTTCAAGCAAATCTCCAGTGCATATGTAGGGCTATCAGACAGAAAGCTTCATCCATCTTCATCCAGAAATGGGAGTCTGTGGCATATTTTAAGGAAATAAAATATAAAGGCAATAAGCTTTTAGTCAGCACTGATAATTTGGTCGGTTAATTTTACCACACTGCTTGGAAATTAACAAATTGCCATCTATATTTCCTTGTAGCAGAGGAATTTCGGGTTAACTCAGTTCACAGTGTCAAACAATCACAGATCTCTATCAGCATTCAGGGTTGTTTTTCTTGGACAGCTTTCCTCCAGATCTGCTTACTTTGCTGTACAGAGCAGTTCAGGAGCAGTTCATGTTAAATCTGTAATATTTAATCACTGTGTATTCTGCAAGGTCACGCAAGGAAACCTGCTTTCCTACAGTTTTACAAGGTCACATTTGTGCAGCTCAGGGCATTTTTGTCCTGTAAGGTATGGATTACATATCCCACTTAATGTAGTGTTTACTTTTTATGTAACCCCCTGACATATTTCTCAATTTGCCTGCAGTAAGCAAGAAGATGACAGTGTGCCAACCAGTTTTTGAGCCCCTTGCTTTTGTTTTTCCGCCACACCAAAGGTGCCCTGTAATTACATGTCTCGAGAAAGTAATCTTCCTACCGACCAGACAGTCGATCATGTTACAACATGTGGTGTTAAGTAACTTTAAGAAATTTGAATAACTGTGTTTCCCCGACTCTTAAAAGAAATGAACAGAATAAGAATGAGCTTTGGGGAAAAAATGTAAATATGACTTTTGCTGTCGTATAATTTCAGAAGAGCAGTGATGATGTAAATCCTAGATTGATTTTCAGTGAAACAGAAAGAGGAAAAAAGGAAGAAATTACACACCTGGGATATAAATATCAGCCACCAGCTGCTGTATTAAGCAGGTTTACTAAATTACAGGCAAAAAAATAAATACCAACTTTGAGGGGATTACTTATCTACATTAAAGGCTTTAATTGTGATCTTCATAGTATAAAGAAGAAACATTTCTTCGCTTGTTTTTTAAAAGCCCAATCTCACTAAATCAGAAGCTACAACAAACAGGTGTGTGTGTGCGTTCGTGAACATGTGTAGTCCTCGCCATCTGTAGGGAACTGTACCTATCTGATTAGTCCCTTGATAGAGAACCTCCTTTGCTTTATAACAGCTGTCTGGGTGCTAACCTGTGTTCATTATCATTAAAAAGACAAGACAAGGACTACTGGCTTAATGCAGTTTCCCACGGCAACATAAAGGTCCGTTTGAATGGTTTGCTTACCAGAAATTGTTATTATATTTCATTTTAGCCAATACATAATTATATTCAGTTCATTTACAGTAGCTTTCACCGTAACTAATAGAAGAACAGGCACTATTGTAGAAATGGTGATGTGCAGTATATTGCAGTTAACAAGCGTGGGGACTTTGCAGCATCTGGCACCAGAATGCAACTCAGCAGAAGTCAGACAGCTTCAGGCCATAATGTAAAGATTTACCTTGTATTCTAATGAGCAACATGTTCCGGCTAAATTTACTGTGAAAATACTGAAGTAGAGCGGAGGCCCAGAGGACTGTGTTAAGGGAATATCACAGGTGAAACCCTGTCAGGCAACATTCATATCCCAGCCCCAAATCTTCCCCCCACAAACAGTATGTTCGAGTCAGTAGCCCTTAGGATTCCCATCTGTGTTTTACTGCGTTTACACTGACATTGGCAGAGGAGAACACGCGCACACACATGCAGACACACCATATTGTTCACTCTGAAAGATGGCAAACTCTCTGACTAGTATGGATGCAGTTTAGTGATCTCTCAAAACGCCACAGGGGTGCAAACTGGAAAGGAACTATGGGTCTACCCAATACTATATTCTGTTCAGTTGATAATGGAAACATTTAAAATAAAAAATATGTATCCAAGACAGATAAAAAAAACATTCTGTGTTTACGTGAAAGTATGTATATATTTAAAGACTGGATCTAGTGGATGACACTTCGCATGGCTGGATCACATCCCAGAACAAAGGGTTGCAGAGTTCACTGCCATTAATCTGTCTAACTATGGAATGCTGACATCGGACTAGATATGGGCACAGGCTTCACTGAAATCCACTGCAGTCTGGTGGATCTGCAGCAAAGTTGAATGTTACACACATTCATCCGTTGATACTAAATGATAGTATCAGGTTTAACTTGTCAGGAGTTGGTTGGATTTACTGTCAACCCTATCAGCAACTAGAACATTAGTAAGCAATTAGAAATGTGATTTTAGCACAGGATGTTCATCATAATCATGGCTGTCACTGGCAAGCATACAGTATAAGTAAATACAGTTAGAGCTATAAATGTTTGGCTAATGTCACTTTTTTAATTATATCTCTGTACACTAGCATAGTGAATTTTAAATCAAAGCTAAGATCTGACTGAAGTGCAGACTTTCAGATTTAATTCATAGGTTTTGTGAAAAAGTAGTTTATTAACACTTTATTACTCCTAATAATTTCTATCAATAGTCCCCAATTCCCAGATGTTCAAAATTAGTTGACCAAAATAGAATCATGCTAAATTTAAGTACTGTGTTTAATACTTAGAACAAAATTATTGTAGTTAAAGACAGCCCGTGGGCTCTGTCAGGTCTTCAATAGAAACCACTTTCATCCACTCCTTGTTTGTCTGTCTTTCTGTTTTCACTTTTAACTTTAATAACTGAAAAGCATGATCTAATGGGCAGAGATCAGGTGACTGACCTGGCCACTGAAGAATATCACATTTCTTTGCCTTGAGAAACTCTCGGGCTGGTTTTGCAGTATGATTTGAGTCGTGCACTGTCTGATCAGTTATAGAGCAACTGAGTGAATGTGAGCAGAGAGAATACGCCCATACATTTCAGAATTCATCCTGCTGCCTTAGTGATCCAGTTCCACTGCCAGCCATACATGCCTATGCCACACAGATGATGCATTGATGTTTCACATCATGAGCTTGTTTCTCTCCTTCTCCATTGTTTTATATTCCCATTGAACTGATACAAGTTCATTTTGGTTTCATGTGTCCATCCTCTTTGCAGACCTGTGAAGACTCTCAGAGGTTTTCTGGAAAGGTTCTTCTGGCTTTCCTGTACTTGAGTGTAACTAGTGGTCATGAAATATCAAGGGAAGGGGCCTCACCTGGCCATGAAACTGTCTGTAATTCGTGAATGTTTTTGCTCTACCCTTTGAGTTAAAGCTGAAAATGCACTTCAGTCACATTTTGACTGGTTTGAAATTTACTGTGATGGTGTAAAGAGGCAAAATTACAAAAAATATTTTATTCTTTTTATAAGATAAGATAAGATAACCTTTATTAGTCCCACACGTGGGAAATTTGTTTATACTTTATGGACTAGAATAATGAGCAGTCTGCAGCTTTTTAACAATAAGGAAAAGATGAACATCTTTTTCTTTTTAGCTCACTTTCACATGCATGTTTTATAGTATCATTATTCTTTTCATCTTCTTCAAACTATTCCTCATATTCATGTTACGACCTTTCATTTTATGTATATTCTTTCTTGTGATTTCTTCATTTTTCCATCTTCGTCGCTTTCCAGCTGAGGCTGAGCTAGCTGAGCTTGCAGCTGTGTGACCCGAGTCACCAACAACTGGGACAACACTGGAGGGAGCTTAGGCCTCATTGAGCCATCCTCTGGTGTGTGTTTATGTGTTTGCTTGTGTTTTGCTTGCCTGTGTGTATGCTGATGAATCCAGTTGGTCACACGTTTGCATACGTGCATACTCGCGCGCGTATGACCTTGTCAGCATGATCTGGATTTAACTGGATGATGGACACCCTGCTAACTCTCACTGTCAGTGTCATCCAAACACTGAATCGTTCCCACAGACTCCAGCAGGCTTCTCCGCTGAGTATTAAAGCTAATCCTTTGTCACCTGCGACACGACGATGGAGCAATGACAAAGTTCCCACGGATAATTTGAAACAAGTCATTCCCGGTCATTATGACAGAAAAGCACATTTGCAGCTTTAACACAAACGAGTATCAAACAAACCGCCTTGCAACAAAATGGAAAACAGTTTCCAAAGAAATATGTCGTAAGTCTTTCAAAAGAACTCGAAAGAATTCTAAACCTTTTATGTTGCCTCAGTTACTTTATGTTCTGAGGGGTCTCTTACATCTGTTATTCAGCTATTATTCATTTTTTAGATTCTTTTAAACTACTAAATACAGACATTTGCTGTTTTTTGAAAGAAAATATCAGATAAATCATCACTCATTTCTTGGTAAAATTACTTTGAAGCTAAGACACGGGTGCTTTCTCCTTAGTTCCTACCATTAGCCTGAGGAGGTTCCATCGCAACCTGCTTCACCGATCTCTACAAGCCCAACGACCTATATTATTCTCCTTTAACAAGACCACATGAATGACTCAGATCATACAAAACGCTGTATATCAAAACAAAGATGATAGAATAATGTGTAATATATCTGCTGTGGGTGAGATGTGCAGTTTACCCAAGACTTTAAATCACCTTAAAGGCAAAATAGTTTTTTCAGTGTGTAAAAGAATATATCATTATTAAAGCTACTGCTTAAGCACACATACTGTTCCTGGAACAAACACCTACACATACACATACAGGCTACTTCACACTACTGTAAGTGTTCCGACCAGAAATAGTAACGCAAACAGAAACAGGGCGAGGACCGCTTCTCATTTGTAATGAATGTAGGCCTTTAATGTTCCCTCCAGGGATCTTACCCGGTATTTGTGTTATAGCTTGAGGCAATGCTATTGAAAACTCTGACTGATTGCTACAGACTTGGAATCGGTGGAGCAGCTGCATGAAATTAGGCTTGTTTATATGTAAATAAGTCCATAAATATACCCAATCTTTAAAGTTGCATTAAAGTCATTTACTGAGGAAAGCCACATTGACTTTTTTCTCAAAGGGAAAGCTGATACAAGTGCAGCTGTGAAGGGAACTCATGTATATTCAGCACCTAATTTGATTCCCCCCCATTCCAAATAGTATCACCAAACCATTTAACGTTGAAGCCAAGAAATCCACAGGGGTATTCAGTCTGTGCAGGCTCACAGAGGTATGGCGTGGATCAAATGCGGGAGAGAAGCGCTGAAGGGTGAGAGGACACTGTGTACACAATATTTCCTCAGCCTGTCTGCATGGTGAGAATCTCATGGACGGCCTGAGACAGACGAGGACAAGGCCAGATGTGCTGGCCACCGTTGTACTTCAAAGAAAATATTTTGCAGTTGAGTAGAAGCCTTATCTTCTTCAGAAGAAAAGCTGAAATATATATATATCCTGATGAAAGTTAATGGGAAGTCTGTTTAATCAACAGAGAGATCCTAATCTAAGTATTTAAACTAACACATGGATGAGTAACGGGGTACTATCATGTTAAAACACTCTGTTGATGTGTTACTGATAGTGTATCAATTCTAAAAGGAAGCATCTTTTTGGTAAGTGATGGTGTGAGCATGCATGTATTTGTATGTATATTTACATGAAAAGTATTGAAAATGGATCATAGCTTTGAGCATGTTGGCATCTTTGCAAAAAACATATAAGTTTTTTTTTTTTTGTTATTCTAGGCTCCGTGAATATCCAATCATCACACCCTGTATTTATTGTATTTATAGTTTGTCATGGTGTATTTATTATATTTATGGTGTAAGTCTGCCTTAGCTATGGAGATGCCATTAGGACCACTCATTAAGACTGCAGTTGAACTTGTGCTTAAAGTTTTGTACAGCATTTGAAGCCTAAATCTTCAAATGTGGCACCAGTGAAAGGGAGGTTAGATAGGCCTTTGATAGATGTCAGCATCCCATCATTTAATTATTGTTTACATTTTGAAGCCAAATCAAATTCTGAGACAACCTCAAACACTTGTTTTTTTTTCTCAGTTCAGCAGAATTTATATTGTAGCACAAGAGCACTTATTTCAGGATGTGACTCAGCCAGGGGAAGGATCTACATCCACTCTGTTGTGTGATCCAGATTTAATGGGAACACAGTGATATGCTGGCACTGTGCTGCGATTGGCTGAAATGTTGTTTGTGAGTTTAAAGGAACCCCAGCCTATCCTGCCCTCAAAGAGCCAAAATGCCTGCCCCTTATACAGAGATGTAAGTCTTCTAAACTTCACTGTCAGCCTGTGCGAGTGTGTTTGTTTTATTATTTGGGTCGCAGTCCATTTGTAGACATGTAGGAGAGTAGGGAATAATGAAACAGATAAGAACTTGACTTGACAGGATATGTGGTGACATTGATTAATTAAAATAAACGCAACGTGATGTGATATCTTATCGCACATTAAAAACAAAATGATATGAACCAGAAAAACATAAACATCTACAGTGTTACAACATGTTGCATTGACAGAGTTTAGGGGTTTTTCCATCCGCGTGGAAATGAGGAAATTTGTCTTTTTACAGTTCTTATTAAAAGAAAACCCTCTTAGTAACTGCTCAGTTTGCATTCTGACAGCAGTTTTCTTTTATTTGTTGTCATCTTTTTATTGTATGTGGAAATGGTTGCCATAAAGAGCTTGAAACCAATCAATCATCGTCTTAGATTTTTACCCACACAAAGATTCTTTTTAAATAACCTTACAGCAGGTTCACGATGTCTTTAAAGAGAAAAAACAGGAAATATGTCCACTTAAGTGACTCTTGAACTTGAAGCCGGTCACAGTATGCAAGACAAATTGTCTATCTGCAGTGTCATTTTCCCCGTTTCCAAGCTGCATTCAAGAGCGTAAACATGATTTGCCATTCCAGTCATTGTATCAAGACGCAGGTAAACAATCTAGGACAAACTGGCCCGCCTCCAGCGTGTACCAAAGGGTTCCAAAGTTCACTTATGAAACTGGAGAACACTCTGTTCTGCACGCACACACCACACAGGTACTGCCACTGGTCATACTTCTGCGCATGTGAAGGTGTGCATTCAAGCATGGATGCCAATAACGCTAAAAGATCCCTACATATGTATGCATGCAAGAAGGACAAAAGTACATCAAGATAGAAAAGCAGACCTACGCAGAAATCAATGTGCACATGCATAAAAAACACAGGGTCACTAACGAATGCCAACAAAGCTAAGACACACACACAGACAGACAGAAAAGCATGCCTGCGTACTAGACACGCTGTCGCTGTCTGAACATGCAGATTTATAGAGTTTGGCATACAACTTCTTTCACTTTTAAGGCACCAGAAAGAAAAGATCTTTAATAATTGGGAACCTTTCATAAGACCGAGGGTTTTCACTGAATGTTGTTGGGTGATTAACAATTGGATTTTAAATGCTCAAAGTTCAGGTCTAGGAAAAGTGGCAGTCTAATCTGTGGTTTTATTCACTGCTATCAGTGACTTTAGAAAACTATTTTAATAGTGCACAACAACCGAACATGTAAGACAGTGATTGCTATGCTTGTGATCTTTTGCAATGAACCCTGACGCTGACGTAAAATCTTTAATCAGATCTGGCCTATCGACAAGGAGAAGTGCGTAAGAGTCCTTTATTGTTTTGAAGATGGACAGATTTGCAGACATAAGCAATGTTTGGGAGCCAGTAGAAGCTGTCACCTTATCTTGACAGCTCACATCACAGAGTTCAAGCGCTGATGTACGAGGCTTCCCACCAGAATGGCAGTGGCTCAACTTTGTGCAGATGCAGCAAGGTTGGGGGAAACACAAAGCAGAATAAAGCATGTGCATTGTAATTTAGGAATGCCATTTCTCTGTGCGGCAGAAGGTATTCAGAAAGAACTGAGGCAGATCATAGGGAAGACTGCTAGAGGTGAGTGAGGTCAAACACTCAGGTACCGCATTCCAGCAAAGCATAGTGTTCCAGGGCTGTCATTAGCCTCGGTCCTGCAACAACTGAAAAGCATGCTGCTGGAACGATATGCAAACTCTGAGTTCAGCTTTGTTGTTGCAAACAATTACAGCGCACAAAGCCAGGTATGTCCCAAGATCTTTTCAAAAGACCTCTAGGTATCTCACAATATTTATTGACTACAGACATTCAGTACATCCATCTAAATATGCTGAGCAATATTTAAAATATATAGTTAAAATTCAAAATGGCAAAATCAGATCGGGCTGACATTTGTTATTGGTTTAATAATCATAAAGAAGTAAAGAGTTGTGTTCCCTTTTTCAGCACCTGTCATTCTTTGTCTTTACAGTAAATCCACACTTTAGACAAACAGAAAACCAGTGTCAGTAAAAACCAAATATGATATTTTTGAGGAACTGTTTCAGGAATTTGCAGAAATGAAACAAAATCCTGTATTCCGCAGGTTCCCATGATAACTCCTGACCTACATACACGTGCACACACACAGTCACACCATTATCACCGGTTTCCAGCCTGTGTGACTGATTGTTTTCTTCACACTCCTTTAATGACTGTGGTGTTCTCACGAAGACTCTAATTACATTCTGAACACAAAGGCGGGAGCACGGCGTGGTGCCTGCAAGGTATCTGCGCACCTTTACGATGCAAAAGCACCTGACCAAGCCAAAAACGTTATTTCAGAGAGACGTACATGTAAAAGCAACTTGCCAGAATGTGATTAATTTAGTAGTGTAATTTTTGTGTCTTGTCTGCCACCTTGTGCACAGTCCTTTGTCCTGCCGTCTGTGTCTTTAGGCTCTTTGTGTCTGTCTCGCTCCTCCTCTTTTCTTCCTCTCTGCCTGCACTGCACACCTCCTCTAACAGCTATTGTTATTCCTGTCCTTTCATACAGTCTCAGAGCAGTAAATCCTATCTGACTGGTATGCTTTGGGACGGCCTAACCCTGACTCTGTCTTGAGATAATTATCCTGTCTCTGACCTGTCTAGTCATATTCGTGTTGTCTGGTACGCAGTCACCTTTTTTTGACACAGGTGTTGCCGTGAGAGGATAAGACAGCCCATTACATAAAGTATATGTAACTGTGACCTGCATATGGACAAACAATGGGAGGGGTTAGGGTGAAAGAGCATCCGCCCTGTGCTCAGTGAGCTTAGCTATTTGTGTTGACTTTGCAAGTGTACCATGTCTGGCCTGTGTTCCTGAATAAAGGTGAACACAAGTGATGCTGCCCAGTCACGTCCTTTCACGCTGTTGTTAAAAACATAAAGCAAATCTGTCGAAAGGGTGAAAGCATTCAGCAACCTATAGATGTTTTTTAGACTAGAACCCCCGAGAAATTAAACACAAAAATACATGAATGAGCATGTATCATAATTTACTTCAAAAATCCAAAATATAATTGAAGGACCGATTTACATTTGCAGGATTTGCTCAAAAAGGAAACTGAAGCTACAGAATCTTAGCTGTAATATGTTCTGCTGCTTTAATATTTTATACCCTTTCAGCTCAAAACAAATGCATAACAGACACAGGAACTGGTCTGATGACAAGAACTCAGGGTATCACCTTCCATCAGAGCGCAGTGCACCAGTTATTATTTGTCTGCACTCTGCCGTCTGGGGACAGGACTTTACTTTCTATTATAGGCAAAGCACAAAGCTACCAGACACCAAAACAGGAAAATGTAAAAATGAGGAAGAAAGGAGGAGAAAGAGGGAAAGGGCTTTCACAACTGTTAGGCAGTGTTTCCTCTGATAGGAGGCTTTGGCTGTACTCCCAGTTCTTTAGGTAAACTGTCAAATAACAGGGTTACCTTGAGAGGAGCGCACTAGTTTTGTTTGGAAGAGATGTCGTGAAAAGGTGCGTTAAAATGACAAAGGAATGACGTCTAGGCAGATAAAAAAATAAACTTTTAACTCAGTTGTTCAACCTAGGAAAACACTGTCACAAATGTAAACCTTAAATTGTAAATGTGCAAAATTATAGTCAATACCAAATATTAAGTAGATATACTAAACAAGACATGTATGGCCGTGTACAAATGATGATTCAGTAGGATGTGCAGGAGTAACAGTGCATACATTTGCAAAACTTGTTAGCCTCTTATCATGGGATCAAGATGATAAGAACAATCTAAGTCTTTAATCTGTCCTACTGCACGTCTCAATGTGTCTGTGAAAACAGGTGGCATGGACTGTTTAACCCATCACTCCAGGCTAACACTTTTTAGAGCCATTTTCCATCTAGTTAATACCACTGTGGCCTCAGATAATGTGGAGACTTGTTTAAAATATGAATCTGACTTCAACGGTGGCAGCGATGAAAAGAAAACAGAAGTGATGAAACTAAGATGTTAAGCCACTGGCATGAATACCGGTAAGAGTTTGCTTTCACACTGAAAGGACGAGTGTGGAGAAATATATAATTAAGTGAACTGCAAAATCAATTCAGTGGTGGCACTGGGGTTTGCTATTTTATTACACAAATTTTAAAACGAGGATTCCCAAAAGATGAACTTGGGAGGAATTCAAATTGCTTGTTCCCTGTTGACCATCCAATTTGAACCAATGGATTTGTTCCCAACTGTTTCACTGAAATGCAAATGCTTGTTAAGATGCCAACTTGAGAGGGAAATAAAAGACATGCCCCGGGAGAGGTGCTTACTAAGGCACTTTTCAGTGTGATGGCCTAGATATTATTGCCTCTTAATATTGCAAGAAAAACAAAACACTCGAGAGACAAGCACTGCCTGAGCTGAATCTGATATCTCCTCCTAGAGAGCACATTTGAATATGAATAGGTGGAAGTATCTTTCTTTTCTTTCAGTTGTGTTCTTGTTTTTATTATATATATGTTCTCCCCTTGCTGGCTGTCAAAGAATAACAGTGAGGGGCTTTGTGTTTTATCAGGGTGTTTCTCTGAATTTCTCAGTGATACATGCTACAATAACATCCTTTCCCTTCAGAGGGCTAGCACATTGGTTCATGAACAAAAAACCCCTGGAAGTACAGCAAAACCACTCACTAAAACTACTAAATGAATCTGGAAAAAATAGATCAATTACAAACTGATGATTCTTGTGACAAATTGATGGAAAATGCATGGGCTGGCCAACATTTTCACACTGTTGTTTCTTCTTTTATTGCAGAATTTCTGTCTGCAGTTCAGCATCTTACTTTGCTAGGTAACATGATGACATCATAATATATTATGCATAGCAAAGGTACTGTTATTAAATTAAAATTATATTTTTGTAGGTGCTGCAGGTGCATGAATGCTACAAATTGTTAATTTTAGTTCAATGGTAGGTGATTGCAAGGCAACATGATGGCATCATAATATATAATATAGATGTGAACTGCCAGGGGACTAAGAGACCTTTGTGCCAGTTTGGTAGCTCAACTACTAATCATGTAGGAGGACTTTGCAGGCAACACAATATATTTGCTGTATTATAGTAATATGCTCACACTAAATCTCACAGCTTCCATTTAACAGCTATTTTTAAAGGTATACTTAAACCAGGAGTTCTAAAAAAACATCCAACGGAAAAATGAAAGACTTGTAAGAGCTTCTTGTATGTATATGGTGTCCCTGCTATGAACTGGCATGTGAGTACCCAGCAGCAAAGTAAATGCTAGACTATGCTAAGCAAGCCAAGGATGATGGATCAATAAAAACATGAAGGTCAGAATGAGCAAACATGTGGAAGTGAGAGATGGAAAAAGACACACGACACTATCATTTCTAACCAACTCCTGCAGTATATATTAGATATATATATATAACAATTATTCAGGCAGGCCACTGAGTCACGCTCAGTTGAAATTGCTGATTTTCTTCATTTTAATGTCAGCTGATGTTTATTCTATGCAGTCAGTTGGAGAATACAACAAAGGATACACAAGATCCTTTAGTCTTTAGCCTCATCAGAGGTTATCAGAGGGTTGCTGGGATGTCTGTGTGCCTTTTTGGAGCACAGTTGCTGAACAGTCCTGGTGCCATTTCGGAACCCTGCATTTCATGCTATGCATCACTTAATGAGTGCATACATGTTGTAACTGATGCCTGCTAAGGTTTAGACAAGGGTTTTGCTGCTGCTGCTTTCACTTCCTCTGCTTATCCACGTCTGCAAATGCAACTGGACTTGTAGACTTGTAGACCCTTTTAGACTTGCTTTGCTTAACACACAGCTGTTACTTGACACGTGAGAAGGAAGATTGAGCAAACCGTCAGTTTTCCTGTTTGGCTCAAGCATTTTCACAGCAAAGAACATTGATTTTCACACAAGAAAACCTCCTGACCCTCACCAACTTCCACACCGTAGGCTCACAAGTAAGGTCGTGACCTTAAGTATTTCTCTCTCCATCAAATACGGTGCAGGTTCCACTTCCCCTGACATGACACCTTGCATTCTGGATGGAAATAAATAAGTCTTTGTACACACTGCAGGCCCCTGAAAGACTTGCGTCAGGGATACGGATGGCAGTCTGGATGGAATCTGAGTGTGTGTGGCGTGCACTAGCACATGAAAATGAGAGATAATTGCAAGGGCGAGATGAAGAAAGGGTAGAGAGGACAAACTCTTTCATTCATTAACGTTCCTTCCAGTCCCACACTGTTTTTCTTAAGTCACAGTTCTATCGCTCTGCTTACGAGACAGCTACAGTACATGTTTTCCAGAAAACAGCTGAAAACATGTAACATGTGCTGTTTAGCCTAATCCCAGATTGTGTAAACAACACAGCATGCAAACATAATGATGAGTCTGTGACTCACTGGTCTCCATGACTCCATACTGGAAGGAATGCAGAAGGAGTTCATTTAATGTCACTGGTGCTAAATGCCCCTTGTGATGGCACAGTAATATGACAGGGGAAGGAGGAACAAGGCTAAGTTAGATACAACCGGTCTAAACTGCTCTTATGTTACAACTGCCTCATTTAAAACACCGTGGCACAAAGAAAAAGAAAAGAGGTCTTGGACAGGATGCGTCTTGTTACTGTAGCTCATTTGGGACTCACTCTCAGTCTTTCTCTCTCTCGCTTCCTTCTCTTTCTCCCTCTGCTGGGGAGCAGCCAGCAACAATCACAGACTTACTGAAACTTGGCACATACGTTCATTTTTTCTCTTTGCTCACTCACAGCCTCTTGACTGCCAGCAAGGCACATTGAGAGAGAGAGAAAGTGCTTGGCAGAACAGGTCCACCTTTTTTTTTCTTTTTATTCCACCAATGTTGTCTTTCAGAAGGCCCAAACTAATCCTCAGTGCAGTATAACTTTCTTTTTTTCCCAGTCAAAGTTCTAGTGAGGAGAAGTGACTAGATTTCAAAAGCCACGGCTGGGTTATACTTCATCAGCTTTGTTTTGTCATAGGCTGTGAGTCCCTGTGTGCTGTCACCACAGGAAAAAAAAATGGTACTTTACAAAGTTTCCAGTGCATCATTTTTCTTTGCCAGTTTGGTTAATTCTATTTTTCACTTCAGGCTTCCTTGTTTCTTTTGCCCACTCGATTTTCCTTTTTCACAAAGCCCGTGTTCACTTATGTAAAAAGCCCTGAAGTCAAAGAGTCTTTGGGAATTTTGAGGCACCAGTACAAACAGGAAACCATATTTATTATATTACAGTCAGAGTTGATGTTTCATGTAAATTCACCAGCATTGTTTTAAGAATGTATGCTTTAAACTTTAATCAGTTTCAGTTACATTAAATTGAATTTTCTGCCACTGTATGCTTTTGTTTCTGGTTCATTTATAGAATTGAATTACTTGAATGTTATTTGTTGAAGAAAATGTATTGCACTACTTCAGGTGCATGTTGCCCACCATGTTCTCCATTCAGTTTCTATCTTGATAGCTGTAGACAGCTATATGAAGTGTCCAGGGCTTTTTTTGTTATCATCTCATTGCCATGCAAAGACTCAATTTCCATTTTTCTATTTTCTTCTCCTTATCAAATTCAGGGTCATGGAGGGCTGGCGCTAATATCAGCTAACACAGAGAGACAGCCAACCACTCACACACCTACAGCCAATTGGAGTCACTGGTTAACTTAATGTGGATGTGTTTGGACTGTGGGAGAAAGCCAGAGTACCTGGAGAATACCCAAACTGACTCAGGCCCCCAGCCAGCCAGTGTAATCAAACCCAGGGCCTTCTTGGTGTGAGGTGATGTGCCAACCGCCATGCTGCCCAGGACTAAAATTAATGATGCAATTACAGTAAGACATGAGCTCCAACATATAAGGTAAAAGCCGTTGTGGTGATGTACTCAAAATTAGGGAAATACTTTATAAAGCATTAATTAAACTAAATGTTAAAGCACCACTTAGGTGTGATGGGTAGCAGATGTTGGAGATGCTCATATAAACCAATTTCACACATATATTCAATTAAAAAAAATTTTAATGTGCAAAACAACATAATAATTACTCAACTTTGTGTTGCATAACGGTTTGCTGTAAGTTCTTTGACCAAAATGAGTTTCTTTCATGCTTCTTCATAACACAGACGCTGCTGTTTTACCATTTGCATGACAGGGGGAGAAATGCTGGGAAAATGCAGGGATTTTAAATTACACCTCCACCCCGAGGACTCCAAAATGTTTACTAGAGAGCACCAAAGTGTAGTCAGAAAAGGAAAACACCGTCTGTTGCCAAACTCCCAATGTCCAGTTACTTCAAAAATAGAACATGTGATTGGTCTTGGTGCTCTAACCTTTCCTGCGTCCTGGAAGGAAGGGCTTTACGACCTTCTGAGGTTCAGAGAAGAAACTGTTTTCCTAGAGTCTTTAAGAACAGTTCTCAGCATTGGGCTGTGGCAACACCCTTGTTTAACTTTGTTTGATGCTACCTCCATGCCTTGCAGGCTTAAAGACATTTTAAAAGGCTTGTGTAAGTGTGTGTCTAGGGGTGTGCATGTGTGTTTTTGTTAGGCTGTACACAGTTGTGTTTCCTTCAAGGTCAGAAAAGGTAAGGTCTTAGGTGATTCTTAATTTTACTGCTTTTCAGTCTTTTTCCTGTGCAATTGTGACTATATGTATCTGTGTGTGTGTGTGTGTGTGTGTGTGTGTGTGTGTGTGTGTGTGTGTGTGTGTGTGTGTGTGTGTGTGAAAGCAGTCAGGGAACATCATGTACTCAACCTGCATGTGAACAGTACCCAGAGAAAATAAGATAAGCACTGTTGGGCTGCATTGTGTAGCCAACTGTTGTGGTATCCCACACTGCGTCAGTGTTAGATACAAACATGTAAGATTATGGAACAGCTATGCATGGAGAAACCAATCGATGTAACATTTGAATAAATCCCAATTAAAGCCAGCGTATTACACACCTTCTAACTTTTCCAGACCAAAATGTGAAAAATGTGAAATTTCACGAGAACTTACAAAGGCCAATTTTTTTTTTCAATTTGGATGCATAAAGATGTTCTTTTGCCTTTTACACACACACACATAGACATATAATACAGAGGACAGCAAAACTGCAAGTTCCCCTTGAATTTCAGACACACCATTTGTTTCTACTGATCTTTCTTTCAAACTTAGCCCTCAGAAGCAGGGTGGGTTCCCACAGTCTCACTTTTCATGCAGAGATTAGAAAGAGACTGGGATTCCCATGCTAATGAAAATAGGGCAGAATGAAAATTTTACCACCCCCCCCCCCCCCCCCCCCCCAGCCAGCAGCTTGTTTCGCTCAGCCTGAATGGTGTGGAGAGCACAACTCTACCAACGCCTTCATTTCAGCTTCCCTTTATCTACATTACACTGCTAATATCTATATTCTGTTCCTTTACTAACTCGCTGTACCAAAAGATGTTTTTGAATCACAGTGCACCCTTGCTATCGATCATTATACAAGCTATATTACAGTTTAATGTCTACTTAAATTGTATAATTATTATATTGACTGTCTGCGATACTGTGACTCACACTTAAGTGCAGAACCTTGTGTGTGTGAGTGTGTGATGGCAAGTGTTGACAGGCTTCCTTATTATCTAATTAGGCGCCATAGTCATGGTCCAAGCAGATAAGGCACGGAGTGCAAGCCATGGTCACTCCACACACACCCCACCCATCTTCCGGCACACTTATGTAATTCCTATAACTGCTATCTGGAGTAACTAAGATGAGGAATGAAAGAATGAAGAAAATGACAAAGGGAATAAACAAGAATAAAGAGGGAAGAGACACATCAAATAAAACAGGCATCAACAAAGACAGCTGCACAAACTCAAGAATGATTGAAGAAACAACTTTAATGGATGGGTGGTACTGTTTTTAAATTCTTCCTGTTAATAGTCACTATGAAAGGGCATCGATTCCCGTGGTTGCTCTCTGTCTTCCCCAAAATACCTAGGAATATGTTTTTAAATCATATTAATGTGGCGATGCTAAGCTTCCAGGCATTAATTACACATATTTTTTTAAATGAAAACAAAACACTGTCTATATATTTGGTCCTTGGATATTGGATAGTTGGTGATTTATAACTGCAACATCACTGCGATCATGATCTAAGCAAGTCAAAGAACAATTCCAGTGGTTTTACGCAGTAAATCACATCTGGTGACAGCTTACATCACTGACAGGCATTTCATAACTAATGAAGCTTGTGCTGTCATTTTAAAATTGCTTTTTCATTCTTTTCATTTGTGTTACATCAGAATGCTCAGAGCCTGACACAGACTTGAAACTTGCTCAGTATAGTTGATTTCTAAAATTAAAAGACACAGTTCCTTTTTAGACCGTTCTTTAGTCACTGATCTTGATCTGATCTGTCTCAGATGACAGTAGGCGTTACTTATAGATTTCTAATCCAATATCTGGTACATGTTGTATCTACACTCGGTGACACACAGGACAAAGAAGCTTAGCTGGATTTTGCTGTGGTGATGTGTCACCCAGCAGCATAATGCTATGGGTCATCTCAGTGTGCTGCATTCTGCACGTGGATAATGCTATGGGTCACCTTTGCGCCCTCCATTGCCAGGGTGCTTATGTGTGGGTGTGTTTGTGTTGTTAGAGTGCCTTGTGTCTCAGTTCTCTGGAAAATCTGAAGCAATCAGTTAGACAGCAGCCTCAGGACACCTGTTTGCAAAATGTTAAAAAGTCTTCAGAAACCCTCACTGACAGGAAGCATATTTATTCACACAAAAACGAAACGCCTTTTATTTATTCCAATATCAGTCTCCAGGTTCTTTGCATTAAGAGAAGCTTTTGCAGCAAGCAAAAGTCAATGAACAGAAAGATATCATAACAAACATCTGATGCACATCCTATGTTTGTATTGTTGCTAAGGACAACTGAATGAAACCACAGCAGTGTTGGTAAAGAAAGGCCCGCGCAGCAGAGGTTGCATCAACCTGTGGTGCAGGGTTTGTCTGTGGATTTCTGAGTTAACAAACACTGATCTCTGTCTGCTGAAAGTGTTGGCAATGATGGAATTTATAGCGCGCGTGTGTGTATGCCTGCCTATTTTGGGAATTGCATGCACACTTCACTGTGTGCAGTCTTCACAAGGATTAGCAACTTGATTATCATTTTTAATACAACAGACAGATTAGTCCAGTAATAGAGCATTGTCATGTATTTTATATGGGCAGACACGCACAAACACTTGCAAACAAACCATTCAGTGATGGTTCCAGACGTTCTCTGGCAGAGTACCCAAGGCAGCCTATTCATGTAGTAACAACACAGTAAGGTAGTAGGTCGAGAAGTACATTATAAAGCCATTATTGTCCATTTCTCTCTAACCTGGTCCCTCAGTAAATAAATCACAGGTTTATACATGCCAAATCTATACCAATGTGTGTGAGAAAATCTGCTGGTTTCCAATATTCTATCTCCACCTTATGTTCCCAGAATTGCTTTTTTGCTTCCAAGACACAAGTGGTCAAAGTCTATGTTATAGAGGAAACCCATAAAACGATAGTAAAACAAAGACTGCTCATATTTTTTTTAAAGTTCCCTATACTTCATTCAATTATTAATAACTTCCTGTAGCTATAGAAAAACAGTGTTACCTCTCCTACGACAGCTGCACTCTGCCTATATCTTATATCCACTAAATGTCAACAGCACTGCTATTCTTAGCTAACCATGTTTTGTCTTAGTCCCAGATCCCTGTCTGACAACCTACTTCAGACTCTTTCTTTTCCTTTAGCTCTCCCTGCCATCACTTCTGTAGCCTGCATTCGCTCGAGATTTGATTGGTGATTGATTTGGTTTGTTGCAAAAGTACAAAAAAAACCCCTAGATTTAGATTTTTTTCAAATGTCATTACCAAATCTTTAATGCGGGTAATACAGGGACAGTTATCTCCAGCAAATGAGCAATGAATCCTTACACACTTCATATCTATCTGTCTACTACACCTTGATGGAATTTCTCTGTAGCAGTGAAAGAAATGTAGAATTCGATTTTAAATACTGTTACAGCAGCTTGTTCCACTCTGATCATGAGGCCTGTTACAGCTTGTAAGTATTTATAAGACAAACATGTGTTCTAGGTTCTAAATTTCCCCCCATTTAATAGTGAACTAGTAAATGGCACTATCTACACCACCACAGAGAAAAGAGAAGAAACACTTTTTTTTCTTTACCCCATTCTACATCCTCAACATTGCTAACTCAGCTACATCACCACAATATTATCTACAGAAAAAAATTAAACACACAGGGTTTAAAATAAGAAGGTATCCTTTTATTGTAAAGCCTGCAGATGAAAATCTATTAAATAATTTGACTTGTCCTGATGTTTAAATGTTATTCAGCACCTCATCCTCTCCTCCCACCTCCCTATGTTGTTTCTATACAGTTATTGTGTCATGTATGTGTATGTCATGGATCTGACATAAACATCACATTTCAATCGTGTCTTTAAAGAAGCACAATAAAAACAGAGCATGGTCCCAGTGCATATTGTTTTCCTTGCAAGACTAAACAACCGCTGAGAAGAAATGCTGTTATGGAGTTAAAATGAATGAAAATGTATTTTCATATTCTGCTGAAATGTATAAGAATCGATCCAGTGTTGTGTAGAAAAACAGCAATTTTACAGACTGTGATGGGACCCTTTATTTGGCTGCAGAAGCCTCTCCAGGCATGCCTTGGTTTTGAGGTTATTAAATCTTAGAAGTAAATATAGGCCTGAAATCAAAAAGAAAAAAGTTCTTGTAGCAAAGCTACTTTGTGGTTTGTATGTGAATCACAGACTGGAGCTTTCATGATCAGCAGGGTGTCAGACACAGCTGGATGCCGTCTCCACTCCACATTGTAGGAGGGCTAGGTTAGGTTCAGCAGTCAACTGGACTTAAGCCAACTGCCAGTGTCATCTTAGGCCAAAGTCAGAAACTTATAACAAGGTCAACAGGATGTCTCAAGGATAAACAGAAAAGCGAGAACAGAGAGTAAAACTTATCTTGTAATCTTATCTTCCTGCCTTTTTATGTACAAGCATAAAATCTGTGAACCTCACCTACAACTCTGTCATAAAGACTGATGGTCATTTCAGCCTGACAAAGCAATCACAGTGTTTTCCAACCAGACTGGAAAAGTCCTCTCTTTTTTTCAGTCAACAGGCATGAACAAGAAGATGAAGAATGTCCCATCCCTACACAGTCATGCACCTCCTTGATTCCAAGAAGTTTTTGCTCCTTAAAGCTAAAAGGCTTGAGAAAGTCAGCCTAACTTTGCTCTACCTAATAAAAGCACTTCATAGTCTGTGTCTTCAAATCCGGCCCCCCGTCAGCCCCGTACTTTGGCCACAATCAACTATCTGACACTCTGTGAGTCTTTTGTCCTGCTATTTTTTTCCCTGGACACATTTTTTTCCCTTTTCACCTCCCCCTCTTGTTTTGACGGCTTAACAGCTGACTAGTCACAGACCTGATGTCCTACGATAAACGTTTGTATCATCACTGCAGGCTCTTCACCCCCCTTCACCCTGGCAAGTGGTTTTTAATAGCTGCTAAATACTGACTGACTGGTAGTGCTGAAGGTGTGCGACAGTGCCTTTCTCGTTCCAGCCAACTGTAGCCCACTAAGCCTTAAAATAAATCAGCGCATTTCCTCTCATTTTATCCTGTGGATATCACAGATCCACCTCACCCCCCTTGGGGCTTTCTGGCTCTTCCTCAAACACCAAATAAGACTTGTGACTTAAAATTCTCCTCTCGGGACATTTCCGTAACCCTTAAATCATTTACATAACACGTCTTCTGTCGCCTCCAAGAGATGTCCTGTCGTGCTTCCACGGGCCATGCTGAACATTTTATTCTGTTAACAAGTGACAAATGAGAATGATAGCTGCTGGGCAGAATGACCACCCAGTGTGAGGTCACCGTCTAAACTCGAGCCAGGCTTTAATCAGACACCAGTCCTTCCCAAAGCGAATACTTGAAAAATCCATGAACTTCTGCAAACCTCAGCTCAGCAAGTACATGTACGAATGAATCACTGCTTATTTCCTTTTGAATGAAAAAACCTGCAAAGGTTTGAAATCACTGTTTTAATCCTGCGAGGAAGTCTATGAAAGCCACATGATCCATGTCTGTGGTTCTCTCTTGAGAAGGGAAGGGTTTGGGAACAAAGTGTTCAGGCCAAAGAGGGTTCGTCAGACAAACAGTTCAGCTGGCACAGGCAGACATATCGTCGTTCTGGCAAATGGCACAGGTGAACAGTTTGTCTCACAGCCAAAATATGTCAAAAACGTTGGCACTTACATTTACCCCACACCAGGGAAAGTCAGTGCTGCCTGTAACTCAGTCATCTTCTCTTAAAAGAAATCGTTGATCTTTATCTGAAGTGTAGACAACTAAACAGATAAGCAGATTTCAATACTGCAATGCTATATAAATAACAGCACTTATGTTATGTTATTCTAATAAGTTGTATAACTGTGAAAGTGTTGCTTTTTGTATCAGTCTGTCACACAAAGCCAGAAAAAACTCGTGTGTAACACCTTTAACAAACCTCTGCCAGCAGGCATTATTCCAGGTGTGATTCATAAACAATGAATGCTTCAAATCATAATTCATCTGACCTATCAGTGTATTCTAAGGCAATGTTGAAAGTATAATATAGAATAAACACAAACTTCTTTAGAAATGCCGTCATGTGTGGCTGTACTCTTTAAACCAGTGTGTCTCCATTTATCATTATGGCACACCCTCGCTCTCATAAATAAAGAAGTCCCACAGAAAGAGAGCAGGAGCAGAGTCTCCTAAAAAGGTGTCAGAATTAATAAGCATTTACACAGTGGTTATTAAAAACAAAGCGGACGTAGTGGACATTTGCAAAATAGTTTATATTTGATACACATGCTAGTTCAGTCCAAAAGGCAGACACAGTTTGCACAATTCTAACAAACTTGAATATTTGGTGTGGCTACTTTTATTCTTCAATTTCTTTAAGTAATATTCAGGAATACTTTTAAAGGCCATTCAAAGCTTTCTGTTCTCTGTAAAGATGATCCCATATTTTTCATCACTTTAAAAAAAGGCCACAAATTGTCTGTTCTTGCAACAGGCCGACTGTAACGAAGTGCCTAAAGATACATTTTAAAAATAGTTCCTTTTCTAAGTTGTCTGTTATGTACAGACACAACACTGATTCATCCCTTGAGATCCCTTTTTTTATGCCCGAATGATTCATAGCTCATGATTCGCGCTAAATGGTTTACCAAACAAGATGGGGAAAAAATCGCTTAAAATGGCCACGTATAAGGACTTTACTGAAAATAAGCGAAAAAGAGAAACGTTTTGAAACACCTTCAGAAAGCCTCGAGAACTGTTACTCAAGACCAGTTTAAAAATATTATAACAAAGCCTGGCACCTTGGAAGCAAGATACAAAGAAATGAGGGTGACTGAAGACTTTCTGCTCTGCTGCATAATCACTTCATATTACATGACACAGCCTTACCGTTTCTATTTTTTTAGAGCCAACACCTGCAAAATCTGTCTATTTCTTGTAAATGTCTAATCGTCACTGCTATCAGATCAGCTGCAGTGTACAGTGAATGGTTTAACTTCTTTTGAACTCCCAGTCTGTACTGTAATCATCACTGGACAAGAACTGCCTTCCAGCATACAAGAAAGAAAAAAAAAAAGACAGGCTTATTTCGATACTGTGTGCCAGTCCAGCTTCTGGATAAATTTGATAAAGTACTGATAATGCTTCTTGGCCAGAACACTTTATTGATAAGATAAAACCTACAAGTAATCGCATACGTAACAATAATTACCTTGAATGTGATCACTCCAGCCAACCTTAATTAGGACCGTCATATTACATATATAGTCAAAATGCCAGTTTTTGTGTTTCCCATTTAAATGAAACGAATTGGTTTATTTTCATTTAAAGTTCTACCTCACGTATTTAGTTTGAAAGTTGAAGCTGCAACATTTTCTGTCTTCTTTTCTTCTATTAAATTGCAAAAATTCCAGTTTTAATGGAACTTTGTTTGTTTTTGTTTTTGTTTTTTTAATATAATTGTTGTTTAAAAAAAAAAAAAACAAGAAAGCATTTTCGCAAGTTTTTAAAAAGTAAAAGTCTGCAAGAGTGACTTCAAGAAAGTACAGGAACTCTCACAAGTGGAACCAACCTTTATCAAGATTCCATCTGTGCACCGGTATGTCTCTGACATATACGCCACAAACACATAGCTCACATAACTTAGTGAACATCAATGGTGCCTCTTAAAGTGATAACACGTTCATATTCTTGTAGCTTTCACTGGTAATCCCCATAGATCTACACATTTTATGTATCGGACACCCAGATACACCGTATTTAATCGCATATGGCTGGCTCAGGTTCAGTATTTCCGCAACAGTAAAACTGTAGCTAACTGGAAAGATGGTAGCTGTTAATTTGAGGCTGAAGTCATTTGACAGTAGCTGCCAAACAAACCATCCAACTGGCAGCAACATTGTAGCAGGACATTCTCTTCCTTGCAAACAGTGCGGCGTGAGCTGCCAAATGCTGTTTTATAAACACTATTTGGCAGAGACAGTGTAGGAGCGAGGCCAGTTTTAATTGACCTCTAGCAATAAAAGATCATTTTAATTGAATCAATATGACAACAAACTGCTGTTTTAGAATAACCTTGTGTATTTGCGAGGCATTCTTTTTAGATTACATTTTGTTTACCTTTTTTCTCTGGCTTTTTTCCCCTCCACACAATATTGAGTTGTTTTGAAGTTGAAAGCTTTTTTCCCATTGTGATGAATCTTGCAAGACTTCTTTATAAGAGTTATGTCCTATAAATAATAATTGTCCTCAGTCCTTAACATCACTGTGTTAAAGCTGAAGAGGACATGCACATATTATTGTCCCAGTTCCAGTAAGTAATCTATTACTGTAAACATGCAGAAGACCCAAGAAACCTAATTACACTACATTTACCACCTCGTTTGATTACTCTAAATGTGTTTCATTTGATTCACTTGATTTAATATGCAGATCAACAGGTGAAATCGCGACTTTGTATTGAATACGCCTTAAGTGAGGTAAAGAAATGAAAATATTCTTAAGTTCAAAGGAAAGATCTTTGAAGTAACCAGATAAGAATGTACCTGTCTGACAGCCAAGCTTACCTGTGAAAGAAGAGCAATATAGACAGCATGGTCTGGTCAATGTTGCTGTTGCAGATCCCCTCATTGAGCAGGAAACAGGGGTCTCTCACAACCGACTCCAGGGAGTCCTGTCTCATGATGTTGTTCAGTTTGTCCGTGTTCAGGTTCTGGTACATCAGCTGGTTGCGGAGCTGGCGGAAGTGATTTACAGTGGGGCTTGTGGGGCTTGCTGGCAGGCCTCCTGTAGTAGAAAGGCCCTGAGCTGGGCTGCTGGATATGGATTCATCACAGCCATTGGCCAGGTCCAGACAGCAACTGCAACAGTCCAGGCCGATGGGCGAGAGGCAGTCGTCATCTGACATCTTGGAGTGCAGCTGGATGAAGAGGGAAGTCGCCCAGGGCAGGTGCAGAAATTTCAGCAGAAAATGACAGAGACTGAGCTTTATAAATAGTAGACAAAGTGAAAGACACAACAGGGGTGTGTTCCTTAGCTCTGACAGAGACACTGGCAGGTAGCCTGGGTCAGTCTAGTGTACCGTCCTGTCTCCACTGCAGGGCCAGGAGGGCTAAATGGCAGGTTGAGCTGCTCCCTGAGAAGTGCACTCACGCTGGGCCACTCTGCCTGCTTCTATCTCTGAGTTCCCCTCCTGTGGCTCTGCTGCATTTAGCCTTTTGTTCGGGGCCGACGCTGCTGCAATGTGTTGCTACTGTGGCAGGAAAAGGACTGAACGCACCACACACACATACACACTCACTCACACCAGTTCAGCAGGAGTCCGCTTGAAAGCAAAACCCAGAAGCTGCTTATCAGTTTTTTCTCTGGACTTTTTTTTCTGTGGTTGGCGTGCTTAGAGACAGAGGGAGGGAGTAAGAAGGAAGGGAGGGAGCGATGAAGGCAAACAGGGTGGGGAAAAGCCTGTGATTGGTAAAAAGCATTGCTGGTGATTTATTGGGCCCTCCTCTTTTCTCGTTCAGTTTAGCCATGCGTGCACCAACAGTAAGAAAGGGAAACAGAGAGGGGTGACACCGCAGAGCATGCTTGAGACATGTGCAGTTTCACCGGCTCCACCCTGCCATTATGACAGCCGAAGGACTGGCTGAGTGAGAGAGGCTGCAGGAAGACACACAGAGCAATGATAACATGTGAGAAGACATTGACATTGAATTGCTAAAACTGTGTTATACATGCGTCATTGATTGTGCTGTGTTTATTAGCTTTTATCCACTATACAAGTCTCTGTAAATTAGGTTTCTCAAGCAGTTTCACTAATTTCAGGACTTCCTTGTGGAGAACACACAAAAATAAGGCAGAGAGGACACAGTCCAAATAAAGACAGAGCAAAAATTAGAAACTGCAAATTACTCAGTAAAAGTGTGACTGCAAAATGTGTATATGTTGTCTATATGTTATTCATTGTACGTGTTGTTTGGATGTGACTCACTTCTGCCCTGTGTGAACTGCCTTATGCAACATCGGTCAGCATGAAAACTAATGGCCAGAATATAAATGCACTATAAAAAAAAAAAAAAAAAAAATCACATGAAATACAAAATGCATGCTGCGTTGGAGTTTTTTCTTGCAAAGTGAACAAAAACATTATCTTATCGGGCCTCCCGATGTTTAAATAGCATTTTGTCATTTTCCAGTTCTGTTTCCCAAACAGCTTTGGATTGGGAAAGCGTGTGCTGTGTTCGTCCACGTGATTAATGTTTCACAAGTCCTGGTAAATACCAGGGCAATGTCGTTACAACCAAAACAGACGCTCTGGGAAGATGGTACTGCTGAGGCTCTGACCTCAGCTGCTGACCAACAAGTGCACTGCATGTTGTCTACAGATGGCTAGTCACACAAGAGCACAACAACAAAGATAATTATAAAAAATGCATTTACTCTGAGGCATGCAGACATTTCAGCTACACTAAAAAATGTCAGAGCACCTATTGTTGGGTAGCAGAGGGATCAATTAAGCAGAGAAAATGACTGACTATTGCTTTATTGAGTGTGTAATGATGTCCTCAGGCAGAGGGGTTGCTACTGTTTGGGTGGAGGAAACGCCGGGTTTGAAAACTGATGTGGGTAGAGACTCCCATCTAGTGGAGATCTATAGTATAGTCAGTGATTGTTTTGGTCGGCAATGATTTTAACTGACATTAACTGGAATACCTTTCTGGAAGAATTTTATAAATTATACTATTCATGATACAATTACAGAATTACACCATTAGATTATATGATATAAACTAAACCTGGGTTTTGAGTTTATGACTTCAGCTGCAGCCATAGTTTATTATCCATTTATAGGCATGGTATCAAACTCTCATGTTAATCTTCTACACTAATTGTCCACATGTCCACTTTGTTCGATTGACCAGTTTTACTGCTCAATAAAATGGAATAATCAGCTGATCACATGGCAACAGCAACAGGTAGGTATATAGACATGGTCATGATCTGCTGAAGTTTAAATCAAGCATCAGAATGAGAAAGCAAGGTGATATGGCAGTTATAATGTGACATGGTTATTGGTTCAAAATGGGTTTTCTGCGTATTTCAGAAACTCCTGATTTAGAAACTATCCAACGTGTGGAACTTCTCTAGGCCTCGCTGGTGCGAGAGGTCAGAGGAAAGTGGCCATACTGTCCATCCCATGATAAAGTGTACCCATGTTCTGATGGGCGTATAAGCAGGATTATGAACTATGTCACAAAATTCAAATTATTTTCTTGAATAAAACAGTTAATACAGTGTAAAACTGTATTAACTTGGCCTCCACACGTTTCAGGCACCTTGTTGAATCTATATCATGAAGAGTTAAGCTCTGAAGGCAAAAGAGTCCAACCCAGTATTAGCAAGGTGCTAATATATATATATATATATATATATATATATATATATATATATATATATATATATATATATATATATATATATTCTCGAGACTGCAAGACCAGACTGACCAACCTGTGCACTGCCTGGATTGATTACAAGAAGGCCTATGACTCAATGCCCCACAGCTGGATACTGGAATGCCTAGAATTGTATAAGATCAACGGGACCCTAAGAGCCTTCATCAGGAACTCAATGGGTATGTGGCGTACAACACTAGAGGCCAACTCCAAGCCCATAGCACAAGTCACCATCAAGTGCGGGATCTATCAAGGAGATGCTCTGTCCCCACTGCTGTTCTGCATAGGCCTGAACCCCCTCAGTGAGATCATTAACAAGACTGGCTACGGATACCGACTACGGAATGGAGCAGTTGTCAGCCACCTCCTGTACATGGATGACATCAAGCTGTATGCCAAGAGTGAACGACATCGATTCACTGATCCACACTACCAGGCTATACAGCAATGACATTGGAATGTCGTTCGGACTGGAGAAGTGTAGTCGGATGGTAACAAAGAGAGGGAAGGTAGTCAGAACTGAGGGGATTGAACTACCAGAAGGCAACATTGCAGACATAGAGGACAGTTACAAGTACCTGGGGATCCCGCAGGTGAATGGGAACCATGAAGAGGCCGCTAGAAAAGCTGCAACCACCAAGTACCTGCAGAGGGTCAGGCAAGTCCTGAGGAGTCAGCTGAACGGTAAGAACAAGATCCGGACTATCAACACCTACACCCTGCCCGTGATCAGGTACCCTGCTGAGGTAATAGGCTGGCCAAAGGAGGAGATAGAAGCCACTGACATAAAGACAAGAAAGCTCCTTACCATGCATGGAGGGTTTCACCCCAAGTCCAGCACCCTGAGGCTGAACGCTAAGTGGAAGGAAGGGGGCCGGGGACTGGTGAGTGTCAGCACCACAGTCCAGGATGAGACAACAAACATCCAAGAATACATTGGGAAGATGGCCCCAACTGACCGAGTGCTCAGTGAATACCTCAGGCAGCAGAAACCCAAGAAAGAGCAGGGAGACGAGGAACCATCATGGAAGGACAGGCCCCTGCACGGTATGTACCACCGGCAGATAGAGGAGGTGGCTGATATCCAGAAATCCTACCAGTGGCTGGACAAAGCTGGACTGAAAGACAGCACAGAGGCACTAATCATGGCAGCACAAGAACAAGCTCTGAGTACAAGATCCATAGAAGCTGGGGTCTATCACACCAGGCAAGACCCCAGATGCAGGCTGTGTAAAGATGCCCCAGAGACAATCCAGCACATAACAGCAGGGTGCAAGATGCTAGCAGGCAAGGCATACATGGAACGCCATAACCAAGTGGCCGGCATAGTGTACAGGAACATCTGTGCCGAGTATAACCTGGAAGTCCCGAGGTCAAAATGGGAGAAGCCCCCAAGGGTGGTGGAGAATGACCAAGCTAAGATCCTGTGGGACTTCCAGATACAGACGGACAAAATGGTGGTGGCTAACCAACCGGACATAGTGGTGGTAGACAAACAGAAGCAGACGGCCGTAGTGATCGATGTAGCGGTTCCGAATGACAGCAATATCAGGAAGAAGGAACACGAGAAGCTGGAGAAATACCAAGGGCTCAGAGAAGAGCTCGAGAGGATGTGGAGGGTGAAGGTAACGGTGGTCCCTGTGGTAATCGGAGCACTAGGTGCGGTGACTCCCAAGCTAGGCGAGTGGCTCCAGCAGATCCTGGGAACAACATCGGAGATCTCTGTCCAGAAGAGCGCAGTCCTGGGAACAGCTAAGATACTGCACAGGACCCTCAAGCTCCCAGGCCTCTGGTAGAGGACCCGAGCTTGAAGGATAAACCGCCCGCAGGGGCATGCTGGGTGTTTTTTCATATTAAAGCTACAATGGGAATTTAGAAACAAGAAAGGAAAATATATGAACATATTTAAAATAAAATGTAGGAAAAGTACATATTTCCTTCAAGAACCAAAATTCTGTTAGTTTAGCTTAGCATAAATGGAAATTGGGTAACCGTTAGCCTAGCCTTGTTCATAGGTAATAATAATACATACTTGCAGCTCTAAAGTTTATATGTTCAAATGTTGTGTGTTGTGTTTCAACAAATCTTGGTGTTAAGTAAGGTTATGGGTCAGACAACTGACCAGCAACCCATAATATATATTTTTTTCAGTTAACAGGTTGGCTGACTTTTGAGGTTAGCATAAATAAATTGTGAGAGAATCGTCTTACCTTATCAGCTTCCACATATGCACAAAGCCAGTGTGCTGGGAGTCTGATCAATTCCAACCCAGCATAGTGAAACTGGATGCAATTATTTTTTAAGTATGATCATTAGCTGGTCCACTTGAAACAGAAAAAAAAATGAGTAACAGGAAAGTGTGTAGCCAACATAATTTCAACTCTGTCCTTTTCTGTTTAATTTTTTAAAAAGCCATAAAAGTTAAGTTGAGCCATCTTACTGTTTACATTTTCAGATTAGATTAGAATTGCATTTGCAAATACATAATCGTTAAACCAACTCCAACAATAAAATATTAAAGTGAGAGAAAGTCACTCCCACACTCTGTCATTGAAACAGGTGTGTGGAAATTTTTTGCTATCAGTAGCACATTTGTGCAATCTGTTTATATACGTAAATAACAACAATAACTTTACCAGACACATGACCACATTTTGTTCTCATCTGTAGTTAGATAGCAAAAAAGTTTTAAGGTCAATAATTAAAGTCAATAATAAACAAAATTATTTTTTATCTTAATATTGCGATTTCTTTCAAGCAAATTTTTTAAGAAGTCTAAAAGGTCAGTTGTGCCATTTTAAAGGCGATATAGGAAGCTGTATTTCATTTAAACCTTTTTATTGTACATCATCTTTCTTGTTCTTCTGATATTTAAGTCTGTGGCAGTCCAAAGATTGAGACAGTAAGTGCAGTTTCGAAAAACATTACGTTTTTACCAACTTTTATGTCTGCACCGCAGCCACTTGAGTACAATCAGCTGAGGTTAAATGTTCAATGTGCATGTACAAAGATATTTTATCAGCAGTTAGTTCAACAGTATTTGTATCTGTTGCTCTTCTAGGGTTCCAAAAAAATTTACATGCAGTACTGTCATGTAAATTTCTACCAGATATTTGTGATTTACACACTAAAGTTGTTTTTAATCTTCACTAACATTAAAAAGATTTCTTATCTGCTTGTTTGTCTGGTTGGTTTTTTTGGTTAATGTGTTTTGGGGGATTTTGAAAGTTTTTACAGTGAAATTGACAGAAATGCTAATAGAATCTCAATATTGATCAAAGTGGTGTTTTAATCAATTATAAAACACTAATTTGACACTGGGCTTTTCTCATTTCTCTCTTTTGCCTCCTACCTGTAATACCAAAATGAGTCTGTGTGTTGTCTTGAAGGAAGTCCCAATACCCAAAATGCATCTGGAGGAAAGAAGAGGTTGATCTGAGGAACTATGAGCAATGACTCACAGGTCCATGGTCGGTGTGGTTGATATAAAACATGCCAAGTGTCATTAGAGGAGAGAACTCACACACTGCAGCGGTGTTGTCTTTGATTCATTTCCCAGTGCCCAGTAACTTATGAGAAATGAGATTCGTTATGGCTTGTTTACTGGAATATTTTTTTTAAAACCTGCCAAGATACATCAAAACAAATCAGGTTTTTTTCCCCAGTCCCAAACTGTTAACATGGTGGAAGGCTCTGCATGCTTTAATAAATTCTTTTCACTCGTGTTCATGTATGTTGTATATGCACACAATAAGATACCATCTTTTATTTTCTAACCACTCTGGGACAAATGAGTTCTAAACTGCAACAGCATTTTTACAGGAAAAAAAAAAGTTGTGTCCTAGTTTATGCAAGCAGAGTCCCTCAGAAAACACCAAGGCCAGACTGAACTGGTTCAGACTGGCCTTGTCTACTACAGGGTACATTCAGTTGTTGATCCTTAGCCTAATGCCAGTCATCTCATACCTTGTCCTACTTTTCACTAGTCTCTATACAATTGGTAATTTGTTTTGATGTGTTTAAATGTCCGCTACATAACATCAGAACAAATATTTGGAAAATATTAGATTAAATTAATATCAAATATGACTTTATAATTTGCTGAGGGCCTGTTAGCTAAACAACTAAACAACAAAATGTGAATTATTCTGACATTTCCGACGAAAACAGTGGTTGTATCGACCAAATGTAAGCACAGCATTAAATACTCAGTTTGCATTTCATGCTTTCATCCTCTTTACATAATATGATGGACCAGAGATGGTAAATCTGGAAGATGACCAAAGGGTCTTTTTAAAAGATATATTTCTTCCATTATGTCTTTACCTATTAAAAGATCTAATTGTACTGGATTTGAGATG
Source organism: Rhamphochromis sp. 'chilingali' (assembly GCF_963969265.1). NCBI lineage: Eukaryota > Metazoa > Chordata > Actinopteri > Cichliformes > Cichlidae > Rhamphochromis > Rhamphochromis sp. 'chilingali'. Next base: position 31,806,617 of record NC_137940.1, read on the forward strand.
CTTTGCTTTTCATTGCATAATACTGATATCTTTGGGCAAGACTTCATTTCAGAGGACATTCTTTAAACGTCTTACTTTCTGCTGATAAAGATAATGTTCTACAAAAAATATACACTTTTCTTGCCGCTTACTCTGTGGAAGGTCTGGCTAACACGTGAGGACAAAGTTCACCTCAGTTCAGATGTACAAAACAGACTATCCTCAAACTCTGGATGAAATTAACTTTGGCTTGTTTGCATTACTTATCTTATCACAGGGATTACAAACAACTGATCTGATTATCTTTGTTATTTCAGGTTCAGTGTAATTATAATTGCACAGTTATCTAGGTTATACTTTGGTATGCCTGTGATACGGCATTAATGCATGCTATCATTTAATAACTGATAGTCAGCTATGCAGGTCAAAGTGCACCATTCAGGGTGCATTTGAGGTGATACGTATAAAAAGATATATGAAATGGGATCATAATAATAAGTATGACGTATACACATAAAAATATATGAATATACATATATTAACAGGAAAAATCTCTATAATGCACAATGAATACTATACAGTTACCGATTAATTGACACTAGAGGGCAGTGAAAGCAAAGACAACAAACGTCAATTTCTTTAAGGGTGAGAGTTGCCCTAACTGCAAAGATTTACAATATTTTTTTTAAATGTATTGCGCCAGCTTCAGTACAATTTCTGCTAAGTTTAAGAGTCGCAATGCATTGCAAATAAGATCCATGTAGGAACAGGGATCATAGTTAATAAACATGCATCGCATATTTTTAAATCCATTACAGATTCATGCCTGTGGCAGATCGTCACATGCTGGGCAAGTAATCCAGAAGAAAACAAGGGAAGAAAGAAAAGGCTCTCAATAAAATATAATTATTTTATTAAAATGTATGAGTTACATTCATTAAAGTCAACAAAACTCAACTTGGAAAAGTAGCAAAAAAAATAATTAACTAAATAAAATACTAATAGTAAAGACCCATTCCTTAAGACAATTGCTATCATAATGCATCACTTCTTTACTGCTGCTTTTTCCGTGTGTATTTGATGTTCTGTTCTACCTCAGGCTGTGATTGGCCAAGAATTCAGAACCAGACAGGCTCAAATCCTCATTGGTTGGTAAGATATCGACCATAATCCTAAGCTTCTCTCACCCTCTGAGGATTAAATTTGCTGTCCAGTCATCTTTAAGAAATGCGCCCCACTGGTTAGGCTTTGACTGTGGAGAAGTAAAGCACAAACTCTTTGCAGGGAATATCTCATCACAGAAACACACAGAACTTAACGCAATTGGGGAGCATTAGCCGGCTGTGAAGGGGATTCAGGCCATGAGTTAGGATAGGGAAGTAATTATTGTTGTCAGGAAAGTGAAGTCTGAACTTTCTTCTTCTCAACTGTTAAAGCTCAGTCTCATGCTTTCACTATTCAGCTTTAATTTGATGTTTTTGTTTTTTACTTTCTTTCTGTGAAATATTTCTGCTTCATCCTTTTTTCTGGTTAAATAAACTTGCATTGAATGACTGTCAGTATTTGACAGTGTTTCCTTTCTTTTAAATGCTTCTAAAACACTTTTGTCTCACGTGAGATAAAATTCATTTAGACGTGTTTTTAAAAATGAGGAACTGCTTTAAAAGAAGTTGTTCGGCTTTGTGTGCCAGTACATAATTAGGGCCCGAGCACTGACAGTGCGAAGGCCCTATTGTAATTGCTCTGTTTATTAGGGCCCGAGCACTGACAGTGCGAAGGCCCTATTGTAATTGCTCTGTTTATTATTATTATTATTAGGGCCCGAGCACTGACAGTGCGAAGGCCCTATTGTAATTGCTCTGTTTATTAGGGCCCGAGCACTGACAGTGCGAAGGCCCTATTGTAATTGCTCTGTTTATTATTATTATTAGGGCCCGAGCACTGACAGTGCGAAGGCCCTATTGTAATTGCTCTGTTTATTAGGGCCCGAGCACCGAGAGTGCGAAGGCCCTATTGTATCTGCTCCGTTTCTTATTATTATTATTATTATTATTATTATTAGGGCCCGAGCACTGACAGTGCGAAGGCCCTATTGTAATTGCTCTGTTTATTATTATTATTATTATTATTATTATTATTATTATTATTTCGGCAAATGAATTGGCCGTTTGAGGGCCTAAACATGCTCGAAAACTCATGAAATTTTGCACACGCGTCAGGTCTGGTGAAAATTTACGTATTTTAATGTTCTCAGACATGGCCAGGGAAAATTAGCTCAGTAGCGCCACCTAGAAAAAAGAAAATCGCGAGCCCCCGATATGGGTATGACCTACATGTTTGAAAGTCGGTACACCTATATAACGTTCAGAGTCGAACAAAAAAGTCTATTATGGCAATGTCCTAAACCCAACAGGAAGTCCGCCATTTTGGATTGAAGGTGACATTTTGGCTCTGATTTTACCGTTTCCATGCCTCGAACTTTAACGAACTCCTCCTTGGGGTTTGATTTCATAACCTTCATATTTGGTTAGTGCCAACTACACCCTTGTGCCATGTTAAATTGCGGAGCTTTTGAGTTTTCACAATACCATGAGGCCGTGGCGCCATGGCGAATTTCGATGACTCGCCATGAAAATCTTATTGCCTCTCATTCTGTCATACATTTTCTGACCTTGACCAAAGTGAAGACATATGATAAGGCTCCAGCCCTGAACATATTTCAACTGCCATATTTGACATCAAGGACAGCGCCACCTAGTGGGAACAGGAAATGTCATGTTTTACACTTTGGGGTACAGTATAGTGATGGGTGACATCTGCAGCCTCAAATTTCTCCAGGAAAGGCGTAAGGAGTTGGTCTTGGGGTACAGTGAAAACTGTAGCTTTTCACGAAAGGGTGTGACCTCAGCAGCATGGCGAACTTTGATATCTCGCCATGAAGAAACAAATTAGTATAACTCAATGAAATCCAGTCTGATTAGTACCAGACTTTACAGGCATGATGTCACACCCGCCCTGAACAGATTGATGTGCCCATTGTCAGGAATATGAAGAGCGCCACCTAGTGGGAACAGGAAATGTCATGTCTTACACTTTGTTGTACTGATTTTCACAGGTTCATAGTGGCCACCTCAAAAGCGGTGAAGATCACCATCAGTCCTTGATGATGCTTTAGTGCAAAAATTGTGACTTTAAACTGAACGGCGCACCCTGGTGGCAACGCTGTTCACCATGAAAAATGAAGTGGCTTTTGAGGGTCTTGGAAAGTTTATAGAGGCTTGAAATTTGGCGCACACCTCCATTGTGCTTAAGGCTTTGTTGTTATGTGATCATTTTCATTGAATAGCGCAAAATGGCTCCACAGCGCCCCCTACAAAATTTCAAAACATCAGCCCCAGCTCTGTGTTTTATGTATGAGTCTGAAACCTGGTAAGCTTATAGGAGATATCAAGATGTACAAAAAAGTCTCTTGGAGCAATATCCCAAATCTAACAGGAAGTCAGCCATTTTAAAATTAATGTGTAATTTTTGTGACATTTTCCCCTCTTTCCAGGCACCGTTCTTTGACGAACTCCTCCAAGGGATTTCATCATATTGAACCAATCTCCAGTATGTGGAATCTAAAGACCTTTGTGATGTTAAATTGCGAAGCTTTTTACGTTCAGGAAACGGGGTGGTCATGGCGGCATGTGGAGTTTCAGTCACTCGCCAAAAAGCAGTAATCTGCTGTCACTCAAAATCAAAATGTCCAATATGTCCCAAAGGTCGCAGGCGTGATGAGACTCGAGCTAGGAAATGTTTGTTATGACATTTCTACATAATGGTTAGAGCGCCACCTAGTAGAACGACTAACTAATCACGAATGAATGAGTTGAAATGTTAGCTGGTGGTTAAATGCATGAATTCCATCAATGTGACATCAGATCGGACGTGCTGGTTTTAGGTGTTGGGCGTGGCTCGACGCGCCGGGGGTGCGAGGGCCCTCATAACGCTGCTTGCAGCTTTAATTAGGGCCCGAGCACTGACAGTGCGAAGGCCCTATTGTAATTGCTCTGTTTATTATTATTATTATTATTATTATTATTATTATTATTATTATTATTTCGGCAAATGAATTGGCCGTTTGAGGGCCTAAACATGCTCGAAAACTCATGAAATTTTGCACACGCGTCAGGTCTGGTGAAAATTTACGTATTTTAATGTTCTCAGACATGGCCAGGGAAAATTAGCTCAGTAGCGCCACCTAGAAAAATGAAAAACGCGAGCCCCCGGTATGGGTATGACCTACATGTTTGAAAGTCGGTACACCTATATAATGTTCAGAGTCGAACAAAAAAGTCTATTATGGCAATATCCTAAACCCAACAGGAAGTCCGCCATTTTGGATTGAAGGTGACATTTTGGCTCTGATTTTACCATTTCCATGCCTCGAACTTTGACGAACTCCTCCTTGGGGTTTGATTTCATAACCTTCATATTTGGTCAGTGCCAACTACACCCTTATGCCATGTTAAATTGCGGAGCTTTTGAGTTTTCACAATACCATGAGGCCGTGGCGCCATGGCGAATTTCGATGACTCGCCATGAAAATCTTATTGCCTCTCATTTTGTCATACATTTTCTGACCTTGACCAAAGTGAACACATATGATAAGGCTCCATCCCTGAACATATTTCAACTGCCATATTTTACATCAGGGACAGCGCCACCTAGTGGGAACAGGAAATGTCATGTTTTACACTTTGGGGTACAGTATTGTGATGGGTGACATCTGCAGCCTCAAATTTCTCCAGGAAAGCCTTAAGGAGTTGGTCTTGGGTTACAGTGAAAACTGTGACTTTTCGCAAAAGGGTGTGACACCAGCGGCATGGCGAACTTTGATGTCACGCCATGAAGAAACAAATTAGTATAACTCAATGAAATCCAGTCTGATCAGTACCAGACTTTACAGGCATGATGTCAGACCCGCCCTGAACAGATTGATGTGCCCATTGTCGGGAATACGGACAGCGCCACCTAGTGGCAACAGGAAATGTCATGGCTTTAATTTTGTTGTACTGATTTTCACAGGTTCATCGTGGCCACCTCAAAAGCGGTGAATATCACCATCAGTCCCTCGTGATGCTTCAGTGCAAAAATTGTGACTTTAAAGTGAACGGCGCACCCTGGTGGCAACGTGGTCCACCATGAAAGATGAAGTTGCTTTTGAGGGACTTGGAAAGTTTATAGAGGCTTGAAATTTGGCACACACCTCCAAATGGATGAAGGCTTTGTTGGCATGTGATCATTTTCATTGAATATCCCAAAATGGCTCCACAGCGCCCCCTACAAAATTTCAAAACATCAGCCCCAGCTCTGTGTTTTATGTATGAGTCTGAAACCTGGTAAGCTTATAGGAGATATCAAGATGTACAAAAAAGTCTCTTGGAGCAATATCCCAAATCTAACAGGAAGTCAGCCATTTTAAAATTAATGTGTAATTTTTGTGACATTTTCCCCTCTTTCCAGGCACCGTTCTTTGACGAACTCCTCCAAGGGATTTCATCATATTGAACCAATCTCCAGTGTGTGGAATCTAAAGACCTTTGTGATGTTAAATTGCGAAGCTTTTTACGTTCAGGGAAACGGGGTTGTCATGGCGGCACGTGGAGTTTCAATCACTCGCCAAAAAGCAGTAATCTGCTGTCACTCAAAATCAAAATGTCCAAACTCTCCCAAAGGTCGCAGGCGTGATGAGACTCGAGCTAGGAAATGTTTGTTATGCCATTTGTCAGTAATGGTTAGAGCGCCACCTAGTGGGACGACTATAATGATGATTGAATGAGATGAAATGTTAGCTGGTGGTTAAATGCATGAATTCCATCAATGTGACATCAGATCGGAGGTGCTGGTTGTAGGTGTTGGGCGTGGCTCGACGCGATGGGGTGCGAGGGCCCTCATAACGCTGCTTGCAGCTTTAATTATTATTATTATTATTATTATTTCGGCAAATGAATTGGCCATTTGAGGGCCTAAACATGCTCGAAAACTCATGAAATTTTGCACACGCGTCAGGTCTGGTGAAAATTTACGTATTTTAATGTTCTCAGACATGGCCAGGGAAAATTAGCTCAGTAGCGCCACCTAGAAAAATGAAAAACGCGAGCCCCCGGTATGGGTATTGCCTACAAGTTTGAAAGTCGGTACACCTATATAACGTTCAGAGTCGAACAAAAAAGTCTATTATGGCAATGTCCTAAACCCAACAGGAAGTCCGCCATTTTGGATTGAAGGTGACATTTTGGGTCTGATTTTACCGTTTCCATGCCTTGTACTTTAACGAACTCCTCCTTGGGATTTGGTCCTATAAACTTCAAATTTGGACAGTGTCAACTACACCCTTGTGCCATGTTAAATTGCGGAGCTTTTGAGTTTTCACAATACTATGAGGCCGTGGCGCCATGGCGAATTTCGATGACTCGCCATGAAAATCTTATTGCCTCTCATTCTGTCATACATGTTCCGATCTGGACCAAAGAGCACACATATGATAAGGCTCCACCCCTGAACATATTTCAACTGCCATATTTGACATCAAGGACAGCGCCACCTAGTGGGAACAGGAAATGTCATGTTTTACACTTTGGGGTACAGTATAGTGATGGGTGACATCTGCAGCCTCAAATTTCTCCAGGAAAGCCTTAAGGAGTTGGTCTTGGGTTACAGTGAAAACTGTGACTTTTCGCAAAAGGGTGTGACCCCAGCAGCATGGCGAACTTTGATGTCACGCCATGAAGAAACAAATTAGTATAACTCAATGAAATCCAGTCTGATCAGTACCAGACTTTACAGGCATGATGTCAGACCCACCCTGAACAGATTGATCTGCCCATTGTCGGAAATACGGACAGCGCCACCTAGTGGGAACAGGAAATGTCATGGCTTTAATTTTGTTGTACTGATTTTCACAGGTTCATCTTGGCCACCTCAAAAGCGGTGAATATCACCATCAGTCCCTCGTGATGCTTCAGTGCAAAAATTGTGAGTTTAAACTGAACGGTGCACCCTGGTGGCAACGCTGTTCAACATGAAAGATGAAGTGGCTTTTGAGGGTCTTGGCAAGTTTATAGAGGCTTGAAATTTGGCACACACCTCCAAATGGATGAACGCTTTCTTGGCATGTGATCATTTTCATTGAATAGCGCGAAGTGGCTCCACAGCGCCCCCTACAAAATTTCAAAACCACAGCCCCTGCTCTGTGTTCTATGTATGATTCTGAAACCTGGTAAGCTTATAGGAGATATCAAGATGTACAAAAAAGTCTCTTGGTGCAATATCCCAAATCCAACAGGAAGTCAGCCATTTTAAAATTAATGTGTAATTTTGGCAACATTTTCCCCTCTTTCCAGGCACCGTTCTTTGACGAACTCCTCCAAGGGATTTCATCATATTGAACCAATCTCCAGTGTGTGGAATCTAAAGACCTTTGTGATGTTAAATTGCGAAGCTTTTTACGTTCAGTGAAACGGGGTGGTTATGGCGGCACGTACAGTTTGAATCACTCGCCAAAAAGCAGTAATCTGCTGTCACTCAAAAACACAATGTCCAATCTCTCCCAAACGTCTCAGGTGTGATGAGACTCGAGCTCGGAAATGATTGTTATGCCATTTGTACATAATGGTTAGAGCGCCACCTAGTGGAACGACTAACTAATCATGAATGAATGACTTGAAATGTTAGCTGGTGGTTAAATGCATGAATTCCATCAATGTGACATCAGATCGGAGGTGCTGGTTTTAGGTGTTGGGCTTGGCTCGACGCGCTGGGGGTGCGAGGGCCCTCGTAACGCTGCTTGCAGCTTTAATTATTATTATTATTATTATTCACCCCAAACAAGGGCCTTTTTGAGGGCCTAAACATGCTCAAAAACTCATGAAATTTTGCACACATGCCAGGTCTGGTGAAAAATTTTGTATTTTAATGGTTTTACATATGAGCACTGGGAAATGGCTCTACAGCGCCACCTATGCCTTGTTAAATGCAGCCCTACGACCACATCGTTTGGGCTACATGTATGAAATTTGGCACACATGTGTATCATGCCAAGACAAACAAAAAAGTCAGTGGGCCCATTGACGCAAACCCAACAGGAAGTCCGCCATTTTGGATTGAAGGTGACATTTTGGCTCTGATTTTACCGTTTCCATGCCTTGTACTTTAACGAACTCCTCCTTGGGATTTGGTCCTATAAACTTCAAATTTGGACAGTGTCAACTACACCCTTGTGCCATGTTAAATTGCGGAGCTTTTGAGTTTTCACAATACTATGAGGCCGTGGCGCCATGGCGAATTTCGATGACTCGCCATCAAAATCTTATTGCCTCTCATTTTGTCATACATTTTCTGACCTTGACCAAAGTGAACACATATGATAAGGCTCCACCCCTGAACATATTTCAACTGCCATATTTGACCTCAACGACAGCGCCACCTAGTGGGAACAGGAAATGTTATGTTTTACACTTTGGGGTACAGTATAGTGATGGGTGACATCTGCAGCCTCAAATTTCTCCAGGAAAGCCTTAAGGAGTTGGTCTTGGGTTACAGTGAAAACTGTGACTTTTTGCAAAAGGGTGTGACCCCAGCAGCATGGCGAACTTTGATGTCACGCCATGAAGAAAGAAATTAGTATAACTCAATGAAATCCAGTCTGATCAGTACCAGACTTTACAGGCATGATGTCAGACCCGCCCTGAACAGATTGATGTGCCCATTGTCGGAAATACGGACAGCGCCACCTAGTGGCAACAGGAAATGTCATGGCTTTAATTTTGTTGTACTGATTTTCACAGGTTCATCGTGGCGACCTCAAAAGCGGTGAATATCACCATCAGTCCCTTGTGATGCTTCAGTGCAAAAATTGTGACTTTAAACTGAACGCCGCACCCTGGTGGCAACGCGGTTCACCATGAAAGATGAAGTGGCTTTTGAGGGGCTTGGAAAGTTTAAAAAGTCTTCAAATTTGGCCCACGCCTCCAATGTGGTTAAGGCTTTGTTGTTATGTGATCATTTTCATTGAATATCCCAAAATGGCTCCACAGCGCCCCCTACAAAATTTCAAAATCACAGCCCCTGCTCTGTGTTTTATGTATGAGTCTGAAACCTGGTAAGCTTATAGGAGATATCAAGATGTACAAAAAAGTCTCTTGGAGCAATATCCCAAATCCAACAGGAAGTCAGCCATTTTAAAATTAATGTGCAATTTTGGCAACATTTTCCCCTCTTTTCAGGCATCGTTCTTTGACGAACTCCTCCAAGGGATTTCATCATATTGCACTATTCTTCAGTGTGTGGAATCCAAAGACCTTTGTGTTGTTAAATTGCGAAGCTTTTTACGTTCAGGGAAACGGGGTGGTTATGGCGGCACGTAGACTCTCAATCACTCGCCAAAAAGCAGTAATCTGCTGTCACTCAAAAACACAATGTCCAATCTCTCCCAAAGCTCATAGGCGTGATGAGACTCGAGCTCGGAAATGTTTGTTATGCCATTTGTGCATAAGGGTTAGAGCGCCACCTAGTGGAACGACTAACAAATCATGAATGAATGAGTTGAAATGTTAGCTGGTGGTTAAATGCATGAATTCCATCAATGTGACATCAGATCGGACGTGCTGGTTTTAGGTGTTGGGCGTGGCTCGACGCGCCGGGGGTGCGAGGGCCCTCATAACGCTGCTTGCAGCTTTAATTATTATTAGGGCCCGAGCACTGACAGTGCGAAGGCCCTATTGTAATTGCTCTGTTTATTATTATTATTAGGGCCCGAGCACCGAGAGTGCGAAGGCCCTATTGTATCTGCTCCGTTTCTTATTATTATTATTATTATTATTATTATTATTATTATTATTATTATTATTATTCAGGCAAAACAAGGGCCTTTTTGAGGGCCTAAACATGCTCAAAAACTCATGAAATTTTGCACACATGCCAGGTCTGGTGAAAAATTTTGTATTTTAATGGTTTTACTTATGAGCACTGGGAAATGGCTCTAGAGCGCCACCTATGCCTTGTTAAATGCAGCCCTACGACCACATCGTTTGAGCTACATGTATGAAATTTGGCACACATGTGTATCATGCCAAGATGAACAAAAAAGTCTATGGGCCCATTGACGCAAACCCAACAGGAAGTCCGCCATTTGGAAGAGAAGGTGACATTTTGGCTCTAATTTTGCCATTTCCATGCCTCGAACTTTTTCGAACTCCTCCTTGGGATTTGGTTGTATAAGCTTCATCTTTGGTCAGTTTCAACTAAACACCTGGGCCATGTTAAATTGCGGAGCTTTTGAGTTTTCACAATACGGTGAGGCCGTGGCGCCATGGCGAATTTCGATGACTCGCCATGAAAATCTTATTGCCTCTCATTTTGTCATAGATTATCTGACCTTGACCAAAGTGAACACATATGATAAGGCTCCACCCCTGAACATATTTCAACTGCCATATTTCACATCAAGGACAGCGCCACCTAGTGGGAACAGGAAATGTCATGTTTTACACTTTGGGGTACAGTATAGTGATGGGTGACATCTGCAGCCTCAAATTTCTCCAGGAAAGCCTTAAGGAGTTGGTCTTGGGTTACAGTGAAAACTGTGAGTTTTCGCAAAAGGGTGTGACCCCAGCAGCATGGCGAACTTTGATGTCACGCCATGAAGAAACAAATTAGTATAACTCAATGAAATCCAGTCTGATCAGTACCAGACTTTACAGGCATGATGTCAGACCCGCCCTGAACAGATTGATGTGCCCATTGTCGGAAATACGGACAGCGCCACCTAGTGGCAACAGGAAATGTCATGGCTTTAATTTTGTTGTACTGATTTTCACAGGTTCATCGTGGCCACCTCAAAAGCGGTGAATATCACCATCAGTCCCTCATGATGCTTCAGTGCAAAAATTGTGACTTTAAACTGAACGGCGCACCCTGGTGGCAACGCTGTTCACCATGAAAGATGAAGTGGCTTTTGAGGGTCTTGGCAAGTTTATATAGGCTTGAAATTTGGCACACACCTCCAATGTGACGAAGGCTTTGTGTTCATGTGATCACTTTCATTGAATAGTGCGAAATTGCTCCACAGCGCCCCCTACAAAATTTCAAAACCACAGCCCCAGCTCTGTGTTTTATGTATGAATCTGAAACCTGGTAAGCTTATAGGAGATATCAAGATGTACAAAAAAGTCTCTTGGAGCAATATCCCAAATCCAACAGGAAGTCAGCCATTTTAAAATTAATGTGAAATTTTGGCAACATTTTCCCCTCTTTTCAGGCATCGTTCTTTGACGAACTCCTCCAAGGGATTTCATCAGATTGCACTATTCTTCAGTGTGTGGAATCCAAAGACCTTTGTGTTGTTAAATTGCGAAGCTTTTTACGTTCAGGGAAACGGGGTGGTTATGGCGGCACGTAGACTCTCAATCACTCGCCAAAGCGCAGTAATCTGCTGTTACTCAAAAACACAATGTCCAATCTAACCCAAAGGTCGCAGGCATAATGAGACTCGAGTTCGGAAATGTTTGTTATGCCATTTGTACATAATGGTTAGAGTGCCACCTAGTGGAACGACTAGCTAATCATGAATGAATGAGTTGAAATGTTAGCTGGTGGTTAAATGCATGAATTCCATCAATGTGACATCGATCGGACGTGCTGGTTTTAGGTGTTGGGCGTGGCTCGACGCGCCGGGGGTGCGAGGGCCCTCATAACGCTGCTTGCAGCTTTAATTAGGGCCCGAGCACTGATAGTGCGAAGGCCCTATTGTAATTGCTCTGTTTATTATTATTATTATTATTATTATTAGGGCCCGAGCACTGACAGTGCGAAGGCCCTATTGTAATTGCTCTGTTTATTATTATTATTATTATTATTATTTCGGCAAATGAATTGGCCGTTTGAGGGCCTAAACATGCTCGAAAACTCATGAAATTTTGCACACGCGTCAGGTCTGGTGAAAATTTACGTATTTTAATGTTCCCAGACATGGCCAGGGAAAATTAGCTCAGTAGCGCCACCTAGAAAAATGAAAAACGCGAGCCCCCGGTATGGGTATGACCTACACATTTGAAAGTCGGTACACCTATATAACGTTCAGAGTCGAACAAAAAAGTCTATTATGGCAATGTCCTAAACCCAACAGGAAGTCCGCCATTTTGGATTGAAGGTGACATTTTGGCTCTGATTTTACCGTTTCCATGCCTCGAACTTTAACGAACTCCTCCTTGGGGTTTGATTTCATAACCTTCATATTTGGTCAGTGCCAACTACACCCTTGTGCCATGTTAAATTGCGGAGCTTTTGAGTTTTCACAATACCATGAGGCCGTGGCGCCACGGCGAATTTCGATGACTCGCCATGAAAATCTTATTGCCTCTCATTTTGTCATACATTTTCTGACCTTGACCAAAGTGAACACATATGATAAGGCTCCACCCCTGAACATATTTCAACTGCCATATTTGACATCAAGGACAGCGCCACCTAGTGGGAACAGGAAATGTCATGTTTTACACTTTGGGGTACAGTATAGTGATGGGTGACATCTGCAGCCTCAAATTTCTCCAGGAAAGCCTTAAGGAGTTGGTCTTGGGGTACAGTGAAAACTGTGGCTTTTCACGAAAGGGTGTGACCTCAGCAGCATGGCGAACTTTGATATCTTGCCATGAAGAAACAAATTAGTATAACTCCATGAAATCCAGTCTGATTAGTACCAGACTTTACAGGCATGATGTCACACCCGCCCTGAACAGATTGATGTGCTCATTGTCAGGAATATGAAGAGCGCCACCTAGTGGGAACAGGAAATGTCATGTCTTACACTTTGTTGTACTGATTTTCACAGGTTCATAGTGGCCACCTCAAAAGCGGTGAATATCACCATCAGTCCTTGATGATGCTTTAGTGCAAAAATTGTGACTTTAAACTGAACGGCGCACCCTGGTGGCAACGCTGTTCACCGTGAAAGATGAAGTGGCTTTTGAGGGGCTTGGAAAGTTTATAGAGGCTTGAAATTTGGCGCACACCTCCATTGTGCTTAAGGCTTTGTTGTTATGTGATCATTTTCATTGAATAGCGCAAAATGGCTCCACAGCGCCCCCTACAAAATTTCAAAACATCAGCCCCAGCTCTGTGTTTTATGTATGAGTCTGAAACCTGGTAAGCTTATAGGAGATATCAAGATGTACAAAAAAGTCTCTTGGAGCAATATCCCAAATCTAACAGGAAGTCAGCCATTTTAAAATTAATGTGTAATTTTTGTGACATTTTCCCCTCTTTCCAGGCACCGTTCTTTGACGAACTCCTCCAAGGGATTTCATCATATTGAACCAATCTCCAGTGTGTGGAATCTAAAGACCTTTGTGATGTTAAATTGCGAAGGTTTTTACATTCAGGAAACGGGGTGGTCATGGCGGCATGTGGAGTTTCAGTCACTCGCCAAAAAGCAGTAATCTGCTGTCACTCAAAATCAAAATGTCCAATATGTCCCAAAGGTCGCAGGCGTGATGAGACTCGAGCTCGGAAATGTTTGTTATGCCATTTGTCAGTAATGGTTAGAGCGCCATCTAGTGGGACTACTATAATCATGATTGAATGAGATGAAATGTTAGCTGGTGGTTGAATGCATGAATTCCATCAATGTGACATCAGATCGGAGGTGCTGGTTGTAGGTGTTGGGTGTAGCTCGACGCGATGGGGTGCGAGGGCCCTCATAACGCTGCTTGCAGCTTTAATTATTATTATTATTATTATTTCGGCAAATGAATTGGCCGTTTGAGGGCCTAAACATGCTCGAAAACTCATGAAATTTTGCACACGCGTCAGGTCTGGTGAAAATTTACGTATTTTAATGTTCTCAGACATGGCCAGGGAAAATTAGCTCAGTAGCGCCACCTAGAAAAATGAAAAACGCGAGCCCCCGGTATGGGTATGACCTACATGTTTGAAAGTCGGTACACCTATATAACTTTCAGAGTCGAACAAAAAAGTCTATTATGGCAATGTCCTAAACCCAACAGGAAGTCCGCCATTTTGGATTGAAGGTGACATTTTGGCTCTGATTTTACCGTTTCCATGCCTCGAACTTTAACGAACTCCTCCTTGGGATTTGGTCCTATAAGCTTCAAATTTGGACAGTGTCAACTACACCCTTGTGCCATGTTAAATTGCGGAGCTTTTGAGTTTTCACAATACTATGAGGCCGTGGCGCCATGGCGAATTTCGATGACTCGCCATGAAAATCTTATTGCCTCTCATTTTGTCATACATTTTCTGACCTTGACCAAAGAGCACACATATGATAAGGCTCCACCCCTGAACATATTTCAACTGCCATATTTGACATAAGGGACAGCGCCACCTAGTGGGAACAGGAAATGTCATGTTTTACACTTTGGGGTACAGTATAGTGATGGGTGACATCTGCAGCCTCAAATTTCTCCAGAAAAGCCTTAAGCAGTTGGTCTTGGGTTACAGTGAAAACTGTGACTTTTCGCAAAAGGGTGTGACCCCAGCGGCGTGGCGAACTTTAATGTCACGCCATGAAGAAACAAATTAGTATAACTCAATGAAATCCAGTCTGATCAGTACCAGACTTTACAGGCATGATGACAGACCCGCCCTGAACAGATTGATGTGCCCATTGTCGGGAATACGGACAGCGCCACCTAGTGGGAACAGGAAATGTCATGGCTTTAATTTTGTTGTACTGATTTTCACAGGTTCATCGTGGCCACCTCAAAAGCGGTGAATATCACCATCAGTCCCTTGTGATGCTTCAGTGCAAAAATTGTGACTTTAAACTGAACGCCGCACCCTGGTGGCAACGCGGTTCACCATGAAAGATGAAGTGGCTTTTGAGGGGCTTGGAAAGTTTAAAAAGTCTTGAAATTTGGCACACACCTCCAATGTGGTTAAGGCTTTGTTGTTATGTGATCATTTTCATTGAATATCCCAAAATGGCTCCACAGCGCCCCCTACAAAATTTCAAAATCACAGCCCCTGCTCTGTGTTTTATGTATGAGTCTGAAACCTGGTAAGCTTATAGGAGATATCAAGATGTACAAAAAAGTCTCTTGGAGCAATATCCCAAATCCAACAGGAAGTCAGCCATTTTAAAATTAATGTGCAATTTTGGCAACATTTTCCCCTCTTTTCAGGCATCGTTCTTTGACGAACTCCTCCAAGGGATTTCATCAGATTGGACCGATCTGCAGTTTGTGGAATCTAAAGACCTTTGTGATGTTAAATTGCGAAGCTTTTTACGTCCAGGGAAACGGGGTGGTTATGGCGGCACGTGGAGTTTCAGTCACTCGCCAAAAAGCAGTAATCTGCTGTCACTCAAAAACACAATGTCCAATCTCTCCCAAACGTCTCAGGTGTGATGAGACTCGAGCTTGGAAGTGTTTGTTATGCCATTTGTACATAATGGTTAGAGCGCCACCTAGTGGAACGACTAACTAATCATGAATGAATGAGTTGAAATGTTAGCTGGTGGTTAAATGCATGAATTCCATCAATGTGACATCAGATCGGACGTGCTGGTTTTAGGTGTTGGGCGTGGCTCGACGCGCCGGGGGTGCGAGGGCCCTCATAACGCTGCTTGCAGCTTTAATTATTATTATTATTATTATTCACCCCAAACAAGGGCCTTTTTGAGGGCCTAAACATGCTCAAAAACTCATGAAATTTTGCACACATGCCAGGTCTGGTGAAAAATTTTGTATTTTAATGGTTTTACATATGAGCACTGGGAAATGGCTCTACAGCGCCACCTATGCCTTGTTAAATGCAGCCCTACGACCACATCGTTTGAGCTACACGTATGAAATTTGGCACACATGTGTATCATGCCAAGACGAACAAAAAAGTCTGTGGGCCCATTGACGCAAACCCAACAGGAAGTCCGCCATTTGGAAGAGAAGGTGACATTTTGGCTCTAATTTTGCCATTTCCATGCCTCGAACTTTTGCGAACTCCTCCTTGGGGTTTGATTTCATAACCTTCATATTTGGTCAGTGTCAACTACACCCTTGTGCCATGTTAAATTGCGGAGCTTTTGAGTTTTCACAATACGGTGACGCCGTGGCGCCATGGCGAATTTCGATGACTCGCCATGAAAATCTTATTGCCTCTCATTTTGTCATACATTTTCTGACCTTGACCAAAGTGAACACATATGATAAGGCTCCACCCCTGAACATATTTCAACTGCCATATTTGACATCAAGGACAGCGCCACCTAGTGGGAACAGGAAATGTCATGTTTTACACTTTGGGGTACAGTATAGTGATGGGTGACATCTGCAGCCTCAAATTTCTCCAGGAAAGCCTTAAGGAGTTGGTCTTGGGTTACAGTGAAAACTGTGAGTTTTCGCGAAAGGGTGTGACCCCAGCAGCATGGCGAACTTTGATGTCACGCCATGAAGAAACAAATTAGTATAACTCAATGAAATCCAGTCTGATCAGTACCAGACTTTACAGGCATGATGTCAGACCCGGCCTGAACAGATTGATGTGCCCATTGTCGGAAATACGGACAGCGCCACCTAGTGGCAACAGGAAATGTCATGGCTTTAATTTTGTTGTACTGATTTTCACAGGTTCATCGTGGCCACCTCAAAAGCGGTGAATATCACCATCAGTCCCTCGTGATGCTTCAGTGCAAAAATTGTGAGTTTAAACTGAACGGCGCACCCTGGTGGCAACGCTGTTCACCATGAAATATGAAGTGGCTTTTGAGGGGCTTGGAAAGTTTATAGAGGCTTGAAATTTGGCACAGACCTCCAATGTGACGAAGGCTTTGTTGACATGTGATCATTTTCATTGAATATCCCAAAATGGCTCCACAGCGCCCCCTACAAAATTTCAAAATCACAGCCCCTGCTCTGTGTTTTCTCTATGAGTCTGAAACCTGGTAAGCTTATAGGAGATATCAAGATGTACAAAAAAGTCTCTTGGAGCAATATCCCAAATCCAACAGGAAGCCAGCCATTTTAAAATTAATGTGCAATTTTGGCAACATTTTCCCCTCTTTTCAGGCATCGTTCTTTGACGAACTCCTCCAAGGGATTTCATCAGATTGCACTATTCTTCAGCTTGTGGAATCTAAAGACCTTTGTGATGTTAAATTGCGAAGCTTTTTACGTTCAAGGAAACGGGATGGTTATGGCGGCACTTAGAGTTTGAATCACTCTCCAAAAACTAATAATCTGCTGTCACTCAAAAACACAATGTCCAATCTCTCCCAAACGTCCCAGGTGTGATGAGACTCGAGCTCGGAAATGTTTGTTATGCCATTTGTACATAATGGTTAGAGCGCCACCTAGTGGAACGACTAACTAATCACGAATGAATGAGTTGAAATGTTAGCTGGTGGTTAAATGCATGAATTCCATCAATGTGACATCAGATCGGACGTGCTGGTTTTAGGTGTTGGGCGTGGCTCGACGCGCCGGGGGTGCGAGGGCCCTCATAACGCTGCTTGCAGCTTTAATTATTATTATTATTATTATTATTTCGGCAAATGAATTGGCCGTTTGAGGGCCTAAACATGCTCGAAAACTCATGAAATTTTGCACACGCGTCAGGTCTGGTGAAAATTTACGTATTTTAATGTTCTCAGACATGGCCAGGGAAAATTAGCTCAGTAGCGCCACCTAGAAAAATGAAAAACGCGAGCCCCCGGTATGGGTATGGCCTACAAGTTTGAATCTCGGTACACCTATATAACGTTCAGAGTCGAACAAAAAAGTCTATTATGGCAATGTCCTAAACCCAACAGGAAGTCCGCCATTTTGCATTGAAGGTGACATTTTGGCTCTAATTTTGCCATTTCCATGCCTCGAACTTTAACGAACTCCTCCTTGGGATTTGGTCCTATAAGCTTCAAATTTGGACAGTGTCAACTACACCCTTGTGCCATGTTAAATTGCGGAGCTTTTGAGTTTTCACAATACTATGAGGCCGTGGCGCCATGGCGAATTTCGATGACTCGCCATGAAAATCTTATTGCCTCTCATTCTGTCATACATGTTCCGATCTGGACCAAAGAGCACACATATGATAAGGCTCCACCCCTGAACATATTTCAACTGCCATATTTGACATCAAGGACAGCGCCACCTAGTGGGAACAGGAAATGTCATGTTTTACACTTTGGGGTACAGTATAGTGATGGGTGACATCTGCAGCCTCAAATTTCTCCAGGAAAGCCTTAAGGAGTTGGTCTTGGGTTACAGTGAAAACTGTGAGTTTTCGCGAAAGGGTGTGACCCCAGCAGCATGGCGAACTTTGATGTCACGCCATGAAGAAACAAATTAGTATAACTCAATGAAATCCAGTCTGATCAGTACCAGACTTTACAGGCATGATGTCAGACCCGCCCTGAACAAATTGATATGCCCATTGTCGGAAATACGGACAGCGCCACCTAGTGGCAACAGGAAATGTCATGGCTTTAACTTTGTTGTACTGATTTTCACAGGTTCATCGTGGCCACCTCAAAAGCGGTGAATATCACCATCAGTCCCTCGTGATGCTTCAGTGCAAAAATTGTGACTTTAAACTGAACGGCGCACCCTGGTGGCAACGCGGTTCATCATGAAAGATGAAGTGGCTTTTGAGGGGCTTGGAAAGTTTATAGAGGCTTTAAATTTGGCACACACCTCCAAATGGATGAAGGCATTGTTGTTATGTAACCATTTTCCTTGAATAGCGCAAAATGGCTCCACAGCGCCCCCTACAATATTTCAAAACATCAGCCCCTGCTCTGTGTTTCATCTATGAGTCTGACACTTGGTAAGCTTGTGTAAGATATCAAGATGTACAAAAAAGTCTCTTGGAGCAATATCCCAAATCCAACAGGAAGTCAGCCATTTTAAAATTAATGTGTAATTTTGATGACATTTTCCCCCCTTTTCAGGCCTCATACTTTGACGAACTCCTCCAAGGGATTTCATCATATTGAAGCATTCTTCAGTGTGTAGAATCTAAAGACCTTTGTGATGTTAAATTGCGAAGCTTTTTCCGTTCAGGGAAACGGGGTGGTCATGGCGGCACGTAGAGTTTCAATCACTCGCAAAAAGCAGTAATCTGCTGTCACTAAAAAACACAATGTCCAATCTCTCCCAAAGGTCGCAGGTGTGATGAGACTCGAGCTTGGAAATGTTTGTTATGCTATTTGTCAATAATGGTTAGAGCGCCACCTAGTGGCATGACTATAATCCTGGTTGAATAAGATGAAATGTTAGCTGGTGATTAAAAGCATGAAATCCATCAATGTGACATCACATCGGACGTGCCGGTTTGAGGTGTTGGCAGTGGCTCGACGTGCCGGGGGTGCGAGGGCCCTCATAACGCTGCTTGCAGCTTTAATTATTATTATTATTATTATTATTATTTCGGCAAATGAATTGGCCGTTTGAGGGCCTAAACATGCTCGAAAACTCATGAAATTTTGCACACGCGTCAGGTCTGGTGAAAATTTACGTATTTTAATGTTCTCAGACATGGCCAGGGAAAATTAGCTCAGTAGCGCCACCTAGAAAAATGAAAAACGCGAGCCCCCGGTATGGGTATGACCTACATGTTTGAAAGTTGGTACACCTATATAACGTTCAGAGTCGAACAAAAAAGTCTATTATGGCAATGTCCTAAACCCAACAGGAAGTCAGCCATTTTGGATTGAAGGTGACATTTTGGGTCTGATTTTACCGTTTCCATGCCTTGTACTTTAACGAACTCCTCCTTGGGATTTGGTCCTATAAACTTCAAATTTGGACAGTGTCAACTACACCCTTGTGCCATGTTAAATTGCGGAGCTTTTGAGTTTTCACAATACTATGAGGCCGTGGCGCCATGGCGAATTTTGATGACTCGCCATGAAAATCTTATTGCCTCTCATTCTGTCATACATGTTCCGATCTGGACCAAAGAGCACACATATGATAAGGCTCCACCCCTGAACATATTTCAACTGCCATATTTGACATCAAGGACAGCGCCACCTAGTGGGAACAGGAAATGTCATGTTTTACACTTTGGGGTACAGTATAGTGATGGGTGACATCTGCAGCCTCAAATTTCTCCAGGAAAGCCTTAAGGAGTTGGTCTTGGGTTACAGTGAAAACTGTGACTTTTTGCAAAAGGGTGTGACCCCAGCAGCATGGCGAACTTTGATGTCACGCCATGAAGAAACAAATTAGTATAACTCAATGAAATCCAGTCTGATCAGTACCAGACTTTACAGGCATGATGTCAGACCCGCCCTGAACAGATTGATGTGCCCATTGTCGGGAATACGGACAGCGCCACCTAGTGGCAACAGGAAATGTCATGGCTTTAATTTTGTTGTACTGATTTTCACAGGTTCATCGTGGCCACCTCAAAAGCGGTGAATATCACCATCAGTCCCTCGTGATGCTTCAGTGCAAAAATTGTGACTTTAAACTGAACGGCGCACCCTGGTGGCAACGCTGTTCACCATGAAAGATGAAGTGGCTTTTGAGGGTCTTGGCAAGTTTATAGAGGCTTGAAATTTGGCACACACCTCCAAATGGATGAAGGCTTTGTTGGCATGTGATCATTTTCATTGAATAGCGCGAAATGGCTCCACAGCGCCCCCTACAAAATTTCAAAACCACAGCCCCTGCTCTGTGTTCTATGTATGATTCTGAAACCTGGTAAGCTTATAGGAGATATCAAGATGTACAAAAAAGTCTCTTGGTGCAATATCCCAAATCCAACAGGAAGTCAGCCATTTTAAAATGAATGTGCAATTTTGGCAACATCTTCCCCTCTTTCCAGGCACCGTTCTTTGACGAACTCCTCCAAGGGATTTCATTATATTGAACCAATCTCCAGTGTGTGGAATCTAAAGACCTTTGTGATGTTAAATTGCGAACGTTTTTACGTTCAGGGAAACGGGTGGTCATGGCGGCACGTGGAGTTTCAGTCACTCGCCAAAAAGCAGTAATCTGCTGTCACTCAAAATCAAAATGTCCAATATGTCCCAAAGGTCGCAGGCGTGATGAGACTCGAGCTGGGAAATGTTTGTTATGCCATTTGTCAGTAATGGTTAGAGCGCCACCTAGTGGGACGACTATAATCATGATTGAATGAGATGAAATGTTAGCTGGTGGTTGAATGCATGAATTTCATCAATGTGACATCAGATCGGACGTGCTGGTTGTAGGTGTTGGGCGTAGCTCGACGCGATGGGGTGCGAGGGCCCTCATAACGCTGCTTGCAGCTTTAATTAGGGCCCGAGCACTGACAGTGCGAAGGCCCTATTGTAATTGCTCTGTTTATTATTATTATTATTATTATTATTATTAGGGCCCGAGCACTGACAGTGCGAAGGCCCTATTGTAATTGCTCTGTTTATTATTATTATTATTATTATTATTATTTCGGCAAATGAATTGGCCTTTTGAGGGCCTAAACATGCTCGAAAACTCATGAAATTTTGCACACGCGTCAGGTCTGGTGAAAATTTACGTATTTTAATGTTCTCAGACATGGCCAGGGAAAATTAGCTCAGTAGCGCCACCTAGAAAAATGAAAAACGCGAGCCCCCGGTATGGGTATGACCTACATGTTTGAAAGTCGGTACACCTATATAACGTTCAGAGTCGAACAAAAAAGTCTATTATGGCAATGTCCTAAACCCAACAGGAAGTCCGCCATTTTGGATTGAAGGTGACATTTTGGCTCTGATTTTACCGTTTCCATGCCTCGAACTTTAACGAACTCCTCCTTGGGGTTTGATTTCATAACCTTCATATTTGGTCAGTGCCAACTACACCCTTGTGCCATGTTAAATTGCGGAGCTTTTGAGTTTTCACAATACCATGAGGCCGTGGCGCCACGGCGAATTTCGATGACTCGCCATGAAAATCTTATTGCCTCTCATTTTGTCATACATTTTCTGACCTTGACCAAAGTGAACACATATGATAAGGCTCCACCCCTGAACATATTTCAACTGCCATATTTGACATCAAGGACAGCGCCACCTAGTGGGAACAGGAAATGTCATGTTTTACACTTTGGGGTACAGTATAGTGATGGGTGACATCTGCAGCCTCAAATTTCTCCAGGAAAGCCTTAAGGAGTTGGTCTTGGGGTACAGTGAAAACTGTGGCTTTTCACGAAAGGGTGTGACCTCAGCAGCATGGCGAACTTTGATATCTTGCCATGAAGAAACAAATTAGTATAACTCCATGAAATCCAGTCTGATTAGTACCAGACTTTACAGGCATGATGTCACACCCGCCCTGAACAGATTGATGTGCCCATTGTCAGGAATATGAAGAGCGCCACCTAGTGGGAACAGGAAATGTCATGGCTTACACTTTGTTGTACTGATTTTCACAGGTTCATAGTGGCCACCTCAAAAGCGGTGAATATCACCATCAGTCCTTGATGATGCTTTAGTGCAAAAATTGTGACTTTAAACTGAACGGCGCACCCTGGTGGCAACGCTGTTCACCGTGAAAAATGAAGTGGCTTTTGAGGGGCTTGGAAAGTTTATAGAGGCTTGAAATTTGGCACACACCTCCATTGTGCTTAAGGCTTTGTTGTTATGTGATCATTTTCATTGAATAGCGCAAAATGGCTCCACAGCGCCCCCTACAAAATTTCAAAACATCAGCCCCAGCTCTGTGTTTTATGTATGAGTCTGAAACCTGGTAAGCTTATAGGAGATATCAAGATGTACAAAAAAGTCTCTTGGAGCAATATCCCAAATCTAACAGGAAGTCAGCCATTTTAAAATTAATGTGTAATTTTTGTGACATTTTCCCCTCTTTCCAGGCACCGTTCTTTGACGAACTCCTCCAAGGGATTTCATCATATTGAACCAATCTCCAGTGTGTGGAATCTAAAGACCTTTGTGATGTTAAATTGCGAAGCTTTTTACGTCCAGGGAAACGGGGTGGTTATGGCGGCACTTAGAGTTTGAATCACTCGCCAAAAAGCAGTAATCTGCTGTCACTCAAAAACACAATGTCCAATCTCTCCCAAACGTCTCAGGTGTGATGAGACTCGAGCTCGGAAATGTTTGTTATGCCATTTGTACATAATGGTTAGAGCGCCACCTAGTGGAACGACTAACTAATCATGAATGAATGAGTTGAAATGTTAGCTGGTGGTTAAATGCATGAATTCCATCAATGTGACATCAGATCGGACGTGCTGGTTTTAGGTGTTGGGCGTGGCTCGACGCGCCGGGGGTGCGAGGGCCCTCATAACGCTGCTTGCAGCTTTAATTATTATTATTATTATTATTTCGGCAAATGAATTGGCCGTTTGAGGGCCTAAACATGCTCGAAAACTCATGAAATTTTGCACACGCGTCAGGTCTGGTGAAAATTTACGTATTTTAACGTTCTCAGACATGGCCAGGGAAAATTAGCTCAGTAGCGCCACCTAGAAAAATGAAAAACGCGAGCCCCCGGTATGGGTATGGCCTACAAGTTTGAAAGTCGGTACACCTATATAACGTTCAGAGTCGAACAAAAAAGTCTATTATGGCAATGTCCTAAACCCAACAGGAAGTCCGCCATTTTGGATTGAAGGTGACATTTTGGCTCTGATTTTACCATTTCCATGCCTCGAACTTTTGCGAACTCCTCCTTGGGATTTGGTCCTATAAACTTCAAATTTGGACAGTGTCAACTACACCCTTGTGCCATGTTAAATTGCGGAGCTTTTGAGTTTTCACAATACTATGAGGCCGTGGCGCCATGGCGAATTTCGATGACTCGCCATGAAAATCTTATTGCCTCTCATTTTGTCATACATTTTCTGACCTTGACCAAAGTGAACACATATGATAAGGCTCCACCCCTGAACATATTTCAACTGCCATATTTAAAATCAAGGACAGCGCCACCTAGTGGGAACAGGAAATGTCATGTTTTACACTTTGGGATACAGTATTGTGATGGGTAACATCTGCAGCCTCAAATTTCTCCAGGAAAGCCTTAAGGAGTTGGTCTTGGGTTACAGTGAAAACTGTGACTTTTCGCAAAAGGGTGTGACCCCAGCAGCATGGCGAACTTTGATGTCACGCCATGAAGAAACAAATTAGTATACCTCAATGAAATCCAGTCTGATCAGTACCAGACTTTACAGGCATGATGTCAGACCTGCCCTGAACAGATTGATGTGCCCATTGTCGGGAATACGGACAGCGCCACCTAGTGGCAACAGGAAATGTCATGTCTTTAATTTTGTTGTACTGATTTTCACAGGTTCATCGTGGCCACCTGAAAAGCGGTGAATATCACCATCAGTCCCTCGTGATGCTTCAGTGCAAAAATTGTGACTTTAAACTGAACGGCGCACCCTGGTGGCAACGCCGTCCACCATGAAAGATGAAGTGGCTTTTGAGGGGCTTGGAAAGTCTATAGAGGCTTGAAATTTGGCACACACCTCCAATGTGACGAAGGCTTTGATGTCATGTGATCATTTTCATTGAATAGCGAGAAATGGCTCCACAGCGCCCCCTACAAACTTTCAAAATATCAGCCCCAGCTCTGTGTTTTATGTATGAGTCTGAAACCTGGTAAGCTTATAGGAGATATCAAGATGTACAAAAAAGTCTCTTGGAGCAATATCCCAAATCACACAGGAAGTCAGCCATTTTAAAATTAATGTGTAATTTTGGCGACATTTTCCCCTCTTTTCAGGCTTCATACTTTGACGAACTCCTCCAAGGGATTTCATCATATTGAACCATTCTCCAGTGTGTGGAATCTAAAGACCTTTGTGATGTTAAATTGCGAAGCTTTTTACGTTCAAGGAAACGGGGTGGTCATGGCGGCACGTGGAGTTTCAATCACTGGCCAAAAAGCAGTAATCTGCTGTCACTCAAAATCAAAATATTCAATCTCTCCCAAAGGTCGCAGGTGTGATGAGACTCCAGCTCGGAAATATTTGTTATGCCATTTGTACATAATGGTTAGAGCGCCACCTAGTGGAACGACTAACTAATCATGAATGAATGAGTTGAAATGTTAGCTGGTGGTTAAATGCATGAATTCCATCAATGTGACATCACATCGGACGTGCTGGTTTTAGGTGTTGGGCGTGGCTCGACGTGCCGGGGGTGCGAGGGCCCTCATAACGCTGCTTGCAGCTTTAATTAGGGCCCGAGCACTGACTGTGCGAAGGCCCTATTGTATCTGCTCCGTTTCTTATTATTATTATTATTCACCCCAAACAAGGGCCTTTTTGAGGGCCTAAACATGCTCAAAAACTCATGAAATTTTGCAGACATGCCAGGTCTGGTGAAAAATTTTGTATTTTAATGGTTTTACTTATGAGCACTGGGAAATGGCTCTAGAGCGCCACCTATGCCTTGTTAAATGCAGCCCTACGACCACATAGTTTGAGCTACATGTATGAAATTTGGCACACATGTGTATCATGACGAGCCGAACAAAAAAGTCAGTGGGCCCATTGATGCAAACCCAACAGGAAGTCCGCAATTTAGAAGTGAAGGTGACATTTTGGCTCTAATTTTGTCGTTTCCATGCCTCGAACTTTAACGAACTCCTCCTTGGAAATTGGTCGTATAAGCTTCATATTTGGTCAGTGCCAACTACACCCTTGTGCCATGTTAAATTGCGGAGCTTTTGAGTTTTCACAATACCATGAGGCCGTGGCGCCACGGCGAATTTCGATGACTCGCCATGAAAATCTTATTGCCTCTCATTCTGTCATACATTGTCCGATCTGGACCAAAGAGCACACATATGATAAGGCTCCAGCCCTGAACATATTTCAACTGCCATATTTGACGTGAGCGACAGCGCCACCTAGTGGGAACAGGAAATGTCATGTTTTACACTTTGGGGTACAGTATTGTGATGGGTGACATCTGCAGCCTCAAATTTCTCCAGGAAAGGCGTAAGGAGTTGGTCTTGGGGTACAGTGAAAACTGTGACTTTTCACGAAAGGGTGTGACCTCAGCAGCATGGCGAACTTTGATATCTCGCCATGAAGAAACAAATTAGTATAACTCCATGAAATCCAGTCTGATTAGTACCAGACTTTACAGGCATGATATCAGACCCGCCCTGAACAAATTGATGTGCCCATTGTCAGGAATATGAACAGCGCCACCTAGTGGGAACAGGAAATGTCATGTCTTACACTTTGTTGTACTGATTTTCACAGGTTCATTGTGGATACCTCAAAAGCGGTGAATGTCACCGTCAGTCCTTCATGATGCTGCAGTGCGAAAATTGTGACTTTATACTGAACGGTGCACCCTGGTGGCAACGCTGTTCACCATGAAAAATGAAGTGGTTTTTGAGGGGCTTGGAAAGTTTAAAAAGTCTTGAAATTTGGCCCACACCTCCAATGTGACGAAGGCTTTGTTGTTATGTGATCATTTTCATTGAATATCCCAAAATGGCTCCACAGCGCCCCCTACGAAATTTCAAAACCACAGCCCCAGCTCTGTGTTTTATGTATGAGTCTGAAACCTGGTAAGCTTATAGGAGATATCAAGATGTACAAAAAAGTCTCTTGGAGCAATATCCCAAATCCAACAGGAAGTCAGCCATTTTAAAATTAATGTGCAATTTTGGCAACATTTTCCCCTCTTTCCAGGCACCGTTCTTTGACGAACTCCTCCAAGGGATTTCATCAGATTGGACCGATCTGCAGTTTGTGGAATCTAAAGACCTTTGTGATGTTAAATTGCGAAGCTTTTTACGTCCAGGGAAACGGGGTGGTTATGGCGGCACGTGGAGTTTCAATCACTCGCCAAAAAGCAGTAATCTGCTGTCACTCAAAAACACAATGTCCAATCTCTCCCAAACGTCTCAGGTGTGATGAGACTCGAGCTTGGAAGTGTTTGTTATGCCATTTGTACATAATGGTTAGAGCGCCACCTAGTGGAACGACTAACTAATCATGAATGAATGAGTTGAAATGTTAGCTGATGGTTAAATGCATGAATTCCATCAATGTGACATCAGATCGGAGGTGCTGGTTGTAGGTGTTGGGCGTGGCTCGACGCGATGGGGTGCGAGGGCCCTCATAACGCTGCTTGCAGCTTTAATTAGGGCCCGAGCACTGACAGTGCGAAGGCCCTATTGTAATTGCTCTGTTTATTATTATTATTATTATTATTTCGGCAAATGAATCGGCCTTTTGAGGGCCTAAACATGCTCGAAAACTCTGGAAATTTTGCGCACGCGTCAGGTCTGGTGAAAATTTACGTATTTTAATGGTTTTACATATGAGCACTGGGAAATGGCTCTAGAGCGCCACCTATGCCTTGTTAAATGCAGCCCTACGACCACATCGTTTCAGCTACATGTATGAAATTTGGCACACATGTGTATCATGCCAAGACGAACAAAAAAGTCTGTGGGCCCATTGACGCAAACCCAACAGGAAGTCCGCCATTTTGGATTGAAGGTGACATTTTGGCTCTGATTTTACCGTTTCCATGCCTTGTACTTTAACGAACTCCTCCTTGGGATTTGGTCGTATAAGCTTCAAATTTGGACAGTGTCAACTACACCCTTGTGCCATGTTAAATTGCGGAGCTTTTGAGTTTTCACAATACTATGAGGCCGTGGCGCCATGGCGAATTTCGATGACTCGCCATGAAAATCTTATTGCCTCTCATTCTGTCATACATGTTCCAATCTGGACCAAAGAGCACACATATGATAAGGCTCCACCCCTGAACATATTTCAACTGCCATATTTGACCTCAAGGACAGCGCCACCTAGTGGGAACAGGAAATGTCATGTTTTACACTTTGGGGTACAGTATAGTGAAGGGTGACATCTGCAGCCTCAAATTTCTCCAGGAAAGCCTTAAGGAGTTGGTCTTGGGTAACAGTGAAAACTGTGAGTTTTCGCGAAAGGGTGTGACCCCAGCAGCATGGCGAACTTTGATGTCACGCCATGAAGAAACAAATTAGTATAACTCAATGAAATCCAGTCTGATCAGTACCAGACTTTACAGGCATGATGTCAGACCCGCCCTGAACAGATTGATGTGCCCATTGTCGGAAATACGGACAGCGCCACCTAGTGGCAACAGGAAATGTCATGGCTTTAATTTTGTTGTACTGATTTTCACAGGTTCATCTTGGCCACCTCAAAAGCGGTGAATATCACCATCAGTCCCTCGTGATGCTTCAGTGCAAAAATTGTGAGTTTAAACTGAACGGCGCACCCTGGTGGCAACGCTGTTCAACATGAAAGATGAAGTGGCTTTTGAGGGTCTTGGCAAGTTTATAGAGGCTTGAAATTTGGCACACACCTCCAAATGGATGAAGGCTTTGTTGGCATGTGATCATTTTCATTGAATAGCGCGAAATTGCTCCACAGCGCCCCCTACAAAATTTCAAAACCACAGCCCCTGCTCTGTGTTTTATGTATGAATCTGAAACCTGGTAGGCTTATAGGAGATATCAAGATGTACAAAAAAGTCTCTTGGAGCAATATCCCAAATCCAACAGGAAGTCAGCCATTTTAAAATTAATGTGTAATTTTGGCAACATTTTCCCCTCTTTTCAGGCTTCATACTTTGACGAACTCCTCCAAGGGATTTCATCATATTGAACCATTCTCCAGTGTGTGGAATCTAAAGACCTTTGTGATGTTAAATTGCGAAGCTTTTTACGTTCAAGGAAACGGGGTGGTCATGGCGGCACGTGGAGTTTCAATCACTCGCCAAAAAGCAGTAATATGCTGTCACTCAAAGACACAAAGTCCAATCTCTCCCAAAGGTCACAGGCGTGATGAGACTCGAGCTCGGAAATGTTTGTTATGCCCTTTGTCTATAATGGTTAGAGAGCCACCTAGTGGGACGACTATACTCATGGTTGAACCAAATGAAATGTTAACTGGTGGTTAAATGCATGAATTCCATCAATGTGACATCAGATCGGACATGCTGGTTTCAGGTGTTGGGCATGGCTCGACACGCCGGGGGTGCGAGGGCCCTCATAACGCTGCTTGCAGCTTTAATTATTATTATTATTATTATTCCGGCAAATGAATTGGCCGTTTGAGGGCCTAAACATGCTCGAAAACTCATGAAATTTTGCACACGCGTCAGGTCTGGTGAAAATTTACGTATTTTAATGTTCTCAGACATGGCCAGGGAAAAGTAGCTCAGTAGCGCCACCTAGAAAAATGAAAAACGCGAGCCCCCGGTATGGGTATGACCTACATGTTTGAAAGTCGGTACACCTATAAAATGTTCAGAGTCGAACAAAAAAGTCTATTATGGCAATGTCCTAAACCCAACAGGAAGTCCGCCATTTTGGATTGAAGGTGACATTTTGGCTCTGATTTTACCATTTCCATGCCTCGAACTTTAACGAACTCCTCCTTGGGATTTGGTCCTATAAACTTCAAATTTGGACAGTGTCAACTACACCCTTGTGCCATGTTAAATTGCGGAGCTTTTGAGTTTTCACAATACTATGAGGCCGTGGCGCCACGGCGAATTTCGATGACTCGCCATGAAAATCTTATTGCCTCTCATTTTGTCATACATTTTCTGACCTTGACCAAAGTGAACACATATGATAAGGCTGCACCCCTGAACATATTTCAACTGCCATATTTGACACCAGGGACAGCGCCACCTAGTGGGAACAGGAAATGTCATGTTTTACACTTTGGGGTACAGTATAGTGATGGGTGACATCTGCAGCCTCAAATTTCTCCAGGAAAGCCTTAAGGAGTTGGTCTTGGGTTACAGTGAAAACTGTGAGTTTTCGCGAAAGGGTGTGACCCCAGCAGCATGGCGAACTTTGATGTCACGCCATGAAGAAACAAATTAGTATAACTCAATGAAATCCAGTCTGATCAGTACCAGACTTTACAGGCATGATGTCAGACCCGCCCTGAACAGATTGATGTGCCCATTGTCGGAAATACGGACAGCGCCACCTAGTGGCAACAGGAAATGTCATGGCTTTAATTTTGTTGTACTGATTTTCACAGGTTCATCGTGGCCACCTCAAAAGCGGTGAATATCACCATCTGTCCCTCGTGATGCTTCAGTGCAAAAATTGTGACTTTAAACTGAACGGCGCACCCTGGTGGCAACGCTGTTCAACATGAAAGATGAAGTGGCTTTTGAGGGTCTTGGCAAGTTTATAGAGGCTTGAAATTTGGCACACACCTCCAAATGGATGAAGGCTTTGTTGGCATGTGATCATTTTCCTTGAATAGCGCAAAATGGCTCCACAGCGCCCCCTACAAAATTCCAAAACATCAGCCCCTGCTCTGTGTTTTCTCTATGAGTCTGAAACTTGGAAAGCTCATGGAAGATATTAAGATGTACAAAAAAGTCTCTTGGAGCAATATCCCAAATCCAACAGGAAGTCAGCCATTTTAAAATTAATGTGTAATTTTGGCGACATTTTCCCATCTTTTCAGGCACCGTACTTTGACGAACTCCTCCAAGGGATTTCATCATATTGAAGCATTCTTCAGTGGGTAGAATCTAAAGACCTTTGTGATGTTAAATTGCGAAGCTTTTTCCGTTCAGGGAAACGGGGTGGTCATGGCGGCACGTGGAGTTTCAATCACTCGCAAAAAGCAGTAATCTGCTGTCACTAAAAAACACAATGTCCAATCTCTCCCAAAGGTCGCAGGTGTGATGAGACTCGAGCTTGGAAATGTTTGTTATGCTATTTGTCAATAATGGTTAGAGCGCCACCTAGTGGCATGACTATAATCCTGGTTGAATAAGATGAAATGTTAGCTGGTGATTAAAAGCATGAAATCCATCAATGTGACATCACATCGGACGTGCCGGTTGTAGGTGTTGGCAGTGGCTCGACGTGCCGGGGGTGCGAGGGCCCTCATAACGCTGCTTGCAGCTTTAATTATTATTATTATTATTATTATTATTATTATTATTATTATTATTCACCCCAAACAAGGGCCTTTTTGAGGGCCTAAACATGCTCAAAAACTCATGAAATTTTGCACACATGCCAGGTTTGGTGAAAAATTTTGTATTTTAATGGTTTTACATATGAGCACTGGGAAATGGCTCTACAGCGCCACCTATGCCTTGTTAAATACAGCCCTACGACCACATCGTTTGAGCTACATGTATGAAATTTGGCACACATGTGTATCATGCCAAGACGAACAAAAAAGTCTGGGGGCCCATTGACGCAAACCCAACAGGAAGTCCGCCATTTGGAAGAGAAGGTGACATTTTGGCTCTAATTTTGCCATTTCCATGCCTCGAACTTTAACGAACTCCTCCTTGGGATTTGGTCCTATAAGCTTCAAATTTGGACAGTGTCAACTACACCCTTGTGCCATGTTAAATTGCGGAGCTTTTGAGTTTTCACAATAGTATGAGGCCGTGGCGCCATGGCGAATTTCGATGACTCGCCATGAAAATCTTATTGCCTCTCATTCTGTCATACATGTTCCGATCTGGACCAAAGAGCACACATATGATAAGGCTCCACCCCTGAACATATTTCAACTGCCATATTTGACATCAAGGACAGCGCCACCTAGTGGGAACAGGAAATGTCATGTTTTACACTTTGGGGTACAGTATAGTGATGGGTGACATCTGCAGCCTCAAATTTCTCCAGGAAAGCCTTAAGGAGTTGGTCTTGGGTTACAGTGAAAACTGTGACTTTTCGCAAAAGGGTGTGACCCCAGCGGCGTGGCGAACTTTGATGTCACGCCATGAAGAAACAAATTAGTATAACTCAATGAAATCCAGTCTGATCAGTACCAGACTTTACAGGCATGATGTCAGACCCGCCCTGAACAGATTGATGTGCCCATTGTCGGAAATACGGACAGCGCCACCTAGTGGCAACAGGAAATGTCATGGCTTTAATTTTGTTGTACTGATTTTCACAGGTTCATCTTGGCCACCTCAAAAGCGGTGAATATCACCATCAGTCCCTCGTGATGCTTCAGTGCAAAAATTGTGACTTTAAACTGAACGGCGCACCCTGGTGGCAACGCTGTTCAACATGAAAGATGAAGTGGCTTTTGAGGGTCTTGGCAAGTTTATAGAGGCTTGAAATTTGGCACACACCTCCAAATGGATGAAGGCTTTGTTGGCATGTGATCATTTTCATTGAATAGCGCGAAATTGCTCCACAGCGCCCCCTACAAAATTTCAAAACCACAGCCCCTGCTCTGTGTTCTATGTATGATTCTGAAACCTGGTAAGGTTATAGGAGATATCAAGATGTACAAAAAAGTCTCTTGGAGCAATATCCCAAATCCAACAGGAAGTCAGCCATTTTAAAATTAATGTGTAATTTTGGCAACATTTTCCCCTCTTTCCAGGCACCGTTCTTTGACGAACTCCTCCAAGGGATTTCATCATATTGAACCAATCTCCAGTGTGTGGAATCTAAAGACCTTTGTGATGTTAAATTGCGAAGCTTTTTACGTTCAGTGAAACGGGGTGGTTATGGTGGCACTTAGAGTTTGAATCACTCGCCAAAAAGCAGTAATCTGCTGTCACTCAAAAACACAATGTCCAATCTCTCCCAAACGTCAGATCGGAGGTGCTGGTTTTAGGTGTTGGGCTTGGCTCGACGCGCCGGGGGTGCGAGGGCCCTCGTAACGCTGCTTGCAGCTTTAATTATTATTATTATTATTATTTCGGCAAATGAATTGGCCGTTTGAGGGCCTAAACATGCTCGAAAACTCATGAAATTTTGCACACGCGTCAGGTCTGGTGAAAATTTACGTATTTTAATGTTCTCAGACATGGCCAGGGAAAATTAGCTCAGTAGCGCCACCTAGAAAAATGAAAAACGCGAGCCCCCGGTATGGGTATGACCTACATGTTTGAAAGTCGGTACACCTATATAACGTTCAGAGTCGAACAAAAAAGTCTATTATGGCAATGTCCTAAACCCAACAGGAAGTCCGCCATTTTGGATTGAAGGTGACATTTTGGCTCTGATTTTACCGTTTCCATGCCTCGAACTTTAACGAACTCCTCCTTGGGATTTGGTCCTATAAGCTTCAAATTTGGACAGTGTCAACTACACCCTTGTGCCATGTTAAATTGCGGAGCTTTTGAGTTTTCACAATACTATGAGGCCGTGGCGCCATGGCGAATTTCGATGACTCGCCATGAAAATCTTATTGCCTCTCATTTTGTCATACATTTTCTGACCTTGACCAAAGAGCACACATATGATAAGGCTCCACCCCTGAACATATTTCAACTGCCATATTTGACATAAGGGACAGCGCCACCTAGTGGGAACAGGAAATGTCATGTTTTACACTTTGGGGTACAGTATAGTGATGGGTGACATCTGCAGCCTCAAATTTCTCCAGAAAAGCCTTAAGCAGTTGGTCTTGGGTTACAGTGAAAACTGTGACTTTTCGCAAAAGGGTGTGACCCCAGCGGCGTGGCGAACTTTAATGTCACGCCATGAAGAAACAAATTAGTATAACTCAATGAAATCCAGTCTGATCAGTACCAGACTTTACAGGCATGATGTCAGACCCGCCCTGAACAGATTGATGTGCCCATTGTCGGAAATACAGATAGCGCCACCTAGTGGCAACAGGAAATGTCATGGCTTTAATTTTGTTGTACTGATTTTCACAGATTCATCTTGGCCACCTCAAAAGCGGTGAATATCACCATCAGTCCCTCGTGATGCTTCAGTGCAAAAATTGTGACTTTAAACTGAACGGCGCACCCTGGTGGCAACGCGGTTCACCATGAAAGATGAAGTGGCTTTTGAGGGGCTTGGAAAGTTTATAGAGGCTTGAAATTTGGCACACACCTCCAAATGGATGTAGGCTTTGTTGTCATGTGATCATTTTCATTGAATAGCGCGAAATTGCTCCACAGCGCCCCCTACAAAATTTCAAAACATCAGCCCCAGCTCTGTGTTTCATCTATGAGTCTGAAACCTGGTAAGCTTATGGAAAATATCAAGATGTACAAAAAAGTCTCTTGGAGCAATATCCCAAATCCAACAGGAAGTCAGCCATTTTAAAATTAATGTGTAATTTTGGCGACATTTTCCCCTCTTTTCAGGCTTCATACTTTGACGAACTCCTCCAAGGGATTTCATCATATTGAACCATTCTCCAGTGTGTGGAATCTAAAGACCTTTGTGATGTTAAATTGCGAAGCTTTTTACGTCCAGGGAAACGGGGTGGTTATGGTGGCACTTAGAGTTTGAATCACTCGCCAAAAAGCAGTAATCTGCTGTCACTCAAAAACACAATGTCCAATCTCTCCCAAACGTCTCAGGTGTGATGAGACTCGAGCTTGGAAGTGTTTGTTATGCCATTTGTACATAATGGTTAGAGCGCCACCTAGTGGAACGACTAACTAATCATGAATGAATGAGTTGAATTGTTAGCTGGTGGTTAAATGCATGAATTCCATCAATGTGACATCACATCGGACGTGCTGGTTTTAGGTGTTGGGCGTGGCTCGACACGCCGGGGTGCGAGGGCCCTCATAACGCTGCTTGCAGCTTTAATTATTAGGGCCCGAGCACTGACAGTGCGAAGGCCCTATTGTAATTGCTCTGTTTATTATTATTATTAGGGCCCGAGCACTGATAGTGCGAAGGCCCTATTGTAATTGCTCTGTTTATTATTATTATTATTATTATTATTATTATTATTATTTCGGCAAATGAATTGGCCGTTTGAGGGCCTAAACATGCTCGAAAACTCATGAAATTTTGCACACGCGTCAGGTCTGGTGAAAATTTACGTATTTTAATGTTCTCAGACATGGCCAGGGAAAATTAGCTCAGTAGCGCCACCTAGAAAAATGAAAAACGCGAGCCCCCGGTATGGGTATGACCTACATGTTTGAAAGTCGGTACACCTATATAATGTTCAGAGTCGAACAAAAAAGTCTATTATGGCAATGTCCTAAACCCAACAGGAAGTCCGCCATTTTGGATTGAAAGTGACATTTTGGCTCTGATTTTACCATTTCCATGCCTCGAACTTTGACGAACTCCTCCTTGGGGTTTGATTTCATAACCTTCATATTTGGTCAGTGCCAACTACACCCTTATGCCATGTTAAATTGCGGAGCTTTTGAGTTTTCACAATACTATGAGGCCGTGGCGCCATGGCGAATTTCGATGACTCGCCATGAAAATCTTATTGCCTCTCATTCTGTCATAGATTTTCTGACCTT
The DNA here is from genome assembly GCF_963969265.1 of Rhamphochromis sp. 'chilingali'. NCBI lineage: Eukaryota > Metazoa > Chordata > Actinopteri > Cichliformes > Cichlidae > Rhamphochromis > Rhamphochromis sp. 'chilingali'. The sequence goes on from NC_137940.1 coordinate 31,841,817, forward strand.
GACCAAAGTGAACACATATGATAAGGCTCCATCCCTGAACATATTTCAACTGCCATATTTTACATCAGGGACAGCGCCACCTAGTGGGAACAGGAAATGTCATGTTTTACACTTTGGGGTACAGTATTGTGATGGGTGACATCTGCAGCCTCAAATTTCTCCAGGTAAGCCTTAAGGAGTTGGTCTTGGGTTACAGTGAAAACTGTGACTTTTCGCAAAAGGGTGTGACACCAGCGGCATGGCGAACTTTGATGTCACGCCATGAAGAAACAAATGAGTATAACTCAATGAAATCCAGTCTGATCAGTACCAGACTTTACAGGCATGATGTCAGACCCGCCCTGAACAGATTGATGTGCCCATTGTCGGAAATACGGACAGCGCCACCTAGTGGCAACAGGAAATGTCATGGCTTTAACTTTGTTGTACTGATTTTCACAGGTTGATCGTGGCCACCTCAAAAGCGGTGAATATCACCATCAGTCCCTCGTGATGCTTCAGTGCAAAAATTGTGACTTTAAACTGAACGGCGCACCCTGGTGGCAACGCGGTTCATCATGAAAGATGAAGTGGCTTTTGAGGGGCTTGGAAAGTTTATAGAGGCTTGAAATTTGGCACACACCTCCAAATGGATGACGGCATTGTTGTTATGTAACCATTTTCCTTGAATAGCGCAAAATGGCTCCACAGCGCCCCCTACAATATTTCAAAACATCAGCCCCTGCTCTGTGTTTCATCTATGAGTCTGACACTTGGTAAGCTTGTGTAAGATATCAAGATGTACAAAAAAGTCTCTTGGAGCAATATCCCAAATCCAACAGGAAGTCAGCCATTTTAAAATTAATGTGTAATTTTGATGACATTTTCCCCCCTTTTCAGGCCTCATACTTTGACGAACTCCTCCAAGGGATTTCATCATATTGAAGCATTCTTCAGTGTGTAGAATCTAAAGACCTTTGTGATGTTAAATTGCGAAGCTTTTTCCGTTCAGGGAAACGGGGTGGTCATGGCGGCACGTAGAGTTTCAATCACTCGCAAAAAGCAGTAATCTGCTGTCACTAAAAAACACAATGTCCAATCTCTCCCAAAGGTCGCAGGTGTGATGAGACTCGAGCTTGGAAATGTTTGTTATGCTATTTGTCAATAATGGTTAGAGCGCCACCTAGTGGCATGACTATAATCCTGGTTGAATAAGATGAAATGTTAGCTGGTGATTAAAAGGATGAAATCCATCAATGTGACATCACATCGGACGTGCCGGTTTGAGGTGTTGGCAGTGGCTCGACGTGCCGGGGGTGCGAGGGCCCTCATAACGCTGCTTGCAGCTTTAATTATTATTAGGGCCCGAGCACTGACAGTGCGAAGGCCCTATTGTAATTGCTCTGTTTATTATTATTATTATTATTATTATTTCGGCAAATGAATTGGCCGTTTGAGGGCCTAAACATGCTCGAAAACTCATGAAATTTTGCACACGCGTCAGGTCTGGTGAAAATTTACGTATTTTAATGTTCTCAGACATGGCCTGGGAAAATTAGCTCAGTAGCGCCACCTAGAAAAATGAAAAACGCGAGCCCCCGGTATGGGTATGACCTACATGTTTGAAAGTCGGTACACCTATATAACGTTCAGAGTCGAACAAAAAAGTCTATTATGGCAATGTCCTAAACCCAACAGGAAGTCCGCCATTTTGGATTGAATGTGACATTTTGGCTCTGATTTTACCGTTTCGATGCCTCGAACTTTAACGAACTCCTCCTTGGCATTTGGTTCTATAAGCTTCAAATTTGGACAGTGTCAACTACACCCTTGTGCCATGTTAAATTGCGGAGCTTTTGAGTTTTCACAATACTATGAGGCCGTGGCGCCATGGCGAATTTCGATGACTCGCCATGAAAATCTTATTGCCTCTCATTTTGTCAAACATTTTCTGACCTTGACCAAAGTGAACACATATGATAAGGCTCCACCCCTGAACATATTTCAACTGCCATATTCTACATCAAGGACAGCGCCACCTAGTGGGAACAGGAAATGTCATGTTTTACACTTTGGGGTACAGTATTGTGATGGGTGACATCTGCAGCCTCAAATTTCTCCAGGAAAGCCTTAAGGAGGTGGTCTTGGGTTACAGTGAAAACTGTGACTTTTCGCCAAAGGGTGTGAGACCAGCAGCATGGCGAACTTTGATGTCACGCCATGAAGAAACAAATTAGTATAACTCAATGAAATCCAGTCTGATTAGTACCAGACTTTACAGGCATGATGTCACACCCGCCCTGAACAGATTGATGTGCCCATTGTCAGGAATATGAAGAGCGCCACCTAGTGGGAAGAGGAAATGTCATGTCTTACACTTTGTTGTACTGATTTTCACAGGTTCATCGTGGCCACCTCAAAAGCGGTGAATATCACCATCAGTCCTTGATGATGCTTTAGTGCAAAAATTTTGACTTTAAACTGAACGGCGCACCCTGGTGGCAACGCTGTTCACCGTGAAAAATGAAGTGGCTTTTGAGGGGCTTGGAAAGTTTATAGAGGCTTGAAATTTGGCGCACACCTCCATTGTGCGTAAGGCTTTGTTGTTATGTGATCATTTTCATTGAATAGCGCAAAATGGCTCCACAGCGCCCCCTACAAAATTTCAAAACAACAGCCCCAGCTCTGTGTTTTATCTATGAGTCTGAAACCTGGTAAGCTTATAGGAGATATCAAGATGTACAAAAAAGTCTCTTGGAGCAATATCCCAAATCCAACAGGAAGTCAGCCATTTTAAAATTAATGTGTAATTTTTGTGATATTTTCCACTCTTTCCAGGCACCGTTCTTTGACGAACTCCTCCAAGGGATTTCATCATATTGAAGCATTCTTCAGTGTGTAGAATCTAAAGACCTTTGTGATGTTAAATTGCGAAGCTTTTTCCGTTCAGGGAAACGGGGTTGTCATGGCGGCACGTAGAGTTTCAATCACTCGCAAAAAGCAGTAATCTGCTGTCACTAAAAAACACAATGTCCAATCTCTCCCAAAGGTCGCAGGTGTGATGAGACTCGAGCTTGGAAATGTTTGTTATGCTATTTGTCAATAATGGTTAGAGCGCCACCTAGTGGCATGACTATAATCCTGGTTGAATAAGATGAAATGTTAGCTGGTGATTAAAAGCATGAAATCCATCAATGTGACATCACATCGGACGTGCCGGTTTGAGGTGTTGGCAGTGGCTCGACGTGCCGGGGGTGCGAGGGCCCTCATAACGCTGCTTGCAGCTTTAATTATTATTATTATTTCGGCAAATGAATTGGCCATTTGAGGGCCTAAACATGCTCGAAAACTCATGAAATTTTGCACACGCGTCAGGTCTGGTGAAAATTTACGTATTTTAATGTTCTCAGACATGGCCAGGGAAAATTAGCTCAGTAGCGCCACCTAGAAAAATGAAAAACGCGAGCCCCCGGTATGGGTATTGCCTACAAGTTTGAAAGTCGGTACACCTATATAACGTTCAGAGTCGAACAAAAAAGTCTATTATGGCAATGTCCTAAACCCAACAGGAAGTCCGCCATTTTGGATTGAAGGTGACATTTTGGGTCTGATTTTAGCGTTTCCATGCCTTGTACTTTAACGAACTCCTCCTTGGGATTTGGTCCTATAAACTTCAAATTTGGACAGTGTCAACTACACCCTTGTGCCATGTTAAATTGCGGAGCTTTTGAGTTTTCACAATACTATGAGGCCGTGGCGCCATGGCGAATTTCGATGACTCGCCATGAAAATCTTATTGCCTCTCATTCTGTCATAGATTTTCTGACCTTGACCAAAGTCAACACATATGATAAGGCTCCACCCATGAACATATTTCAACTGCCATATTTTACATCAGGGACAGCGCCACCTAGTGGGAACAGGAAATGTCATGTTTTACACTTTGGGGTACAGTATAGTGATGGGTGACATCTGCAGCCTCAAATTTCTCCAGGAAAGCCTTAAGGAGTTGGTCTTGGGTTACAGTGAAAACTGTGAGTTTTCGCAAAAGGGTGTCACCCCAGCGGCATGGCGAATTTTGATGTCACGCCATGATGAAACAAATTAGTATAACTCAATGAAATCCAGTCTGATCAGTACCAGACTTTACAGGCATGATGTCAGACCCGCCCTGAACAGATTGATGTGCCCATTGTCAGGAATATGAAGAGCGCCACCTAGTGGGAAGAGGAAATGTCATGTCTTACACTTTGTTGTACTGATTTTCACAGGTTCATAGTGGCCACCTCAAAAGCGGTGAATATCACCATCAGTCCTTGATGATGCTTTAGTGCAAAAATTGTGACTTTAAACTGAACGGCGCACCCTGGTGGCAACGCTGTTCACCATGAAAGATGAAGTGGCTTTTGAGGGTCTTGGCAAGTTTATAGAGGCTTGAAATTTGGCACACACCTCCAATGTGACGAAGGCTTTGTTGTCATGTGATCATTTTCATTGAATATCCCAAAATGGCTCCACAGCGCCCCCTACAAAATTTCAAAACCACAGCCCCAGCTCTGTGTTTTATGTATGACTCTGAAACCTGGTAGGCTTATAGGAGATATCAAGATGTACAAAAAAGTCTCTTGGAGCAATATCCCAAATCCAACAGGAAGTCAGCCATTTTAAAATTAATGTGCAATTTTGGCAACATTTTCCCCTCTTTTCAGGCACCGTGCTTTGACGTACTCCTCCAAGGGATTTCATCATATTGAACCAATCTCCTGTGTGTGGAATCTAAAGACCTTTGTGATGTTAAATTGCGAAGCTTTTTACATTTAGGGAAACGGGGTGGTCATGGCGGCACGTGGAGTTTCAATCACTCGCCAAAAAGCAGTAATCTGCTGTCACTCAAAATCAAAATGTTCAATCTCTCCCAAAGGTCGCAGGCGTGATGAGACTCGAGCTAGGAAATGTTTGTTATGCCATTTGTCAGTAATGGTTAGAGCGCCACCTAGTGGGACAACTATAATCATGATTGAATGAGATGAATTGTTAGCTGGTGGTTAAATGCATGAATTCCATCAATGTGACATCAGATCGGAGGTGCTGGTTTTAGGTGTTGGGCGTGGCTCGACGTGCTGGGGGTGCGAGGGCCCTCATAACGCTGCTTGCAGCTTTAATTATTAGGGCCCGAGCACTGAGAGTGCGAAGGCCCTATTGTATCTGCTCCGTTTCTTATTATTATTATTAGGGCCCGAGCACTGACTGTGCGAAGGCCCTATTGTATCTGCTCCGTTTCTTTTTATTATTATTATTCACCCCAAACAAGGGCCTTTTTGAGGGCCTAAACATGCTCAAAAACTCATGAAATTTTGCACACATGCCAGGTCTGGTGAAAAATTTTGTTTTTTAATGGTTTTACATATGAGCACTGGGAAATGGCTCTAGAGCGCCACCTATGCCTTGTTAAATGCAGCCCTACGACCACATCGTTTGGGCTACATGTATGAAATTTGGCACACATGTGTATCATGCCAAGACGAACAAAAAAGTCAGTGGGCCCATTGACGCAAACCCAACAGGAAGTCCGCCATTTGGACGTGAAGGTGACATTTTGGCTCTAATTTTGCCATTTCCATGCCTCGAACTTTTTCGAACTCCTCCTTGGGATTTGGTTGTATAAGCTTCATCTTTGGACAGTGTCAACTACACATCTGGGCCATGTTAAATTGCGGAGCTTTTGAGTTTTCACAATACTATGAGGCCGTGGCGCCATGGCGAATTTCGATGACTCGCCATGAAAATCTTATTGCCTCTCATTTTGTCATACATTTTCTGACCTTGACCAAAGTGAACACATATGATAAGGCTCCACCCCTGAACATATTTCAAGTGCCATATTTGACATAAGGGCCAGCGCCACCTAGTGGGAACAGGAAATGTCATGTTTTACACTTTGGGGTACAGTATAGTGATGGGTGACATCTGCATCCTCAAATTTCTCCAGGAAAGCCTTAAGGAGTTGGTCTTGGGTTACAGTGAAAACTGTGAGTTTTCGTGAAAGGGTGTGACCCCAGCAGCATGGCGAACTTTGATGTCACGCCATGAAGAAACAAATTAGTATAACTCAATGAAATCCAGCCTGATCAGTACCAGACTTTACAGGCATGATGTCAGACTCGCCCTGAACAGATTGATGTGCCCATTGTCAGAAATACGGACAGCGCCACCTAGTGGCAACAGGAAATGTCATGGCTTTAATTTTGTTGTACTGATTTTCACAGGTTCATCGTGGCCACCTCAAAAGCGGTGAATATAACCATCAGTCCCTCGTGATGCTTCAGTGCAAAAATTGTGACTTTAAACTGAACGGCGCACCCTGGTGGCAACGCTGTTCACCATGAAAGATGAAGTTACTTTTGAGGGTCTTGGCAAGTTTATAGAGGCTTGAAATTTGGCACACACCTCCAATGTGACGAAGGCTTTGTTGTTATGTGATCATTTTCATTGAATATCCCAAAATGGCTCCACAGCGCCCCCTACAAAATTTCAAAACCACAGCCCCAGCTCTGTGTTTTATGTATGAATCTGAAACCTGGTAAGCTTATAGGAGATATCAAGATGTACAAAAAAGTCTCTTGGAGCAATATCCCAAATCCAACAGGAAGTCAGCCATTTTAAAATTAATGTGCAATTTTGGCAACATTTTCCCCTCTTTTCAGGCACCCTTCTTTGACGAACTCCTCCAAGGGATTTCATCAGATTGGACCGATCTGCAGTTTGTGGAATCTAAAGACCTTTGTGATGTTAAATTGCGAAGCTTTTTACGTCCAGGGAAACGGGGTGGTTATGGCGGCACTTAGAGTTTGAATCACTCGCCAAAAAGCAGTAATCTGCTGTCACTCAAAAACACAATGTCCAGTCTCTCCCAAACGTCTCAGGTGTGATGAGACTCGAGCTTGGAAGTGTTTGTTATGCCATTTGTACATAATGGTTAGAGCGCCACCTAGTGGAACGACTAACTAATCATGAATGAATGAGTTGAAATGTTAGCTGGTGGTTAAATGCATGAATTCCATCAATGTGACATCAGATCGGACGTGCTGGTTATAGGTGTTGGGCGTGGCTCGACGCGCCGGGGGTGCGAGGGCCCTCATAACGCTGCTTGCAGCTTTAATTAGGGCCCGAGCACTGATAGTGCGAAGGCCCTATTGTAATTGCTCTGTTTATTATTATTATTATTATTATTATTATTATTATTATTATTATTATTTCGGCAAATGAATTGGCCGTTTGAGGGCCTAAACATGCTCGAAAACTCATGAAATTTTGCACACGCGTCAGGTCTGGTGAAAATTTACGTATTTTAATGTTCTCAGACATGGCCAGGGAAAATTAGCTCAGTAGCGCCACCTAGAAAAATGAAAAACGCGAGCCCCCGGTATGGGTATGACCTACATGTTTGAAAGTCGGTACACCTATATAATGTTCAGAGTCGAACAAAAAAGTCTATTATGGCAATGTCCTAAACCCAACAGGAAGTCCGCCATTTTGGATTGAAGGTGACATTTTGGCTCTGATTTTACCATTTCCATGCCTCGAACTTTGACGAACTCCTCCTTGGGGTTTGATTTCATAACCTTCATATTTGGTCAGTGCCAACTACACCCTTGTGCCATGTTAAATTGCGGAGCTTTTGAGTTTTCACAATACTATGAGGCCGTGGCGCCATGGCGAATTTCGATGACTCGCCATGAAAATCTTATTGCCTCTCATTTTGTCATACATGTTCCGATCTGGACCAAAGAGCACACATATGATAAGGCTCCACCCCTGAACATATTTCAACTGCCATATTTGACACCAGGGACAGCGCCACCTAGTGGGAACAGGAAATGTCATGTTTTACACTTTGGGGTACAGTATAGTGATGGGTGACACCTGCAGCCTCAAATTTCTCCAGGAAAGCCTTAAGGAGTTGGTCTTGGGTTACAGTGAAAACTGTGACTTTTCGCAAAAGGGTGTGACCCCAGCAGCATGGCGAACTTTGATGTCACGCCATGAAGAAACAAATTAGTATAACTCAATGAAATCCAGTCTGATCAGTACCAGACTTTACAGGCATGATGTCAGACCCGCCCTGAACAGATTGATGTGCCCATTGTCGGGAATACGTACAGCGCCACCTAGTGGCAACAGGAAATGTCATGGCTTTAATTTTGTTGTACTGATTTTCACAGGTTCATCGTGGCCACCTCAAAAGCGGTGAATATCAACATCAGTCCCTCGTGATGCTTCAGTGCAAAAATTGTGACTTTAAACTGAACGGCGCACCCTGGTGGCAACGCGGTCCACCATGAAAGATGAAGTGGCTTTTGAGGGGCTTGGATAGTATATAGAGGCTTTAAATTTAGCACACCCCTCCAAATGGATGAAGGCTTTGTTGTCATGTGATCATTTTTATTGAATAGCGCGAAATGGCTCCACAGCGCCCCCTACAAAATTTCAAAACCACAGCCCCAGCTCTGTGTTTTATGTATGAGTCTGAAACCTGGTAAGCTTATAGGAGATATCAAGATGTACAAAAAAGTCTCTTGGAGCAATATCCAAAATCCAACAGGAAGTCAGCCATTTTAAAATTAATGTGCAATTTTGGCAACATTTTCCCCTCTTTCCAGGCACCGTTCTTTGACAAACTCCTCCAAGGGATTTCATCATATTGAACCAATCTCCAGTGTGTGGAATCTAAAGACCTTTGTGATGTTAAATTGCGAAGCTTTTTACGTTCAGTGAAACGGGGTGGTCATGGCGGCACGTGGAGTTTGAATCACTCGCCAAAAAGCAGTAATCTGCTGTCACTCAAAAACACAATGTCCAATCTCTCCCAAAGCTCATAGGTGTGATGAGACTCGAGCTCGGAAATGTTTGTTATGCCATTTGTGCATAAGGGTTAGAGCGCCACCTAGTGGAACGACTAACTAATCATGAATGAATGAGTTGAAATGTTAGCTGGTGGTTAAATGCATGAATTCCATCAATGTGATATGAGATCGGACGTGCTGGTTTTAGGTGTTGGGCGTGGCTCGACGCGCCGGGGGTGCGAGGGCCCTCATAACGCTGCTTGCAGCTTTAATTATTATTATTATTATTATTCACCCCAAACAAGGGCCTTTTTGAGGGCCTAAACATGCTCAAAAACTCATGAAATTTTGCACACATGCCAGGTCTGGTGAAAAATTTTGTATTTTAATGGTTTTACATATGAGCACTGGGAAATGGCTCTACAGCGCCACCTATGCCTTGTTAAATGCAGCCCTACGACCACATCGTTTGAGCTACATGTATGAAATTTGGCACACATGTGTATCATGCCAAGACGAACAAAAAAGTCTGTGGGCCCATTGACGCAAACCCAACAGGAAGTCCGCCATTTGGAAGAGAAGGTGACATTTTGGCTCTAATTTTGCCATTTCCATGCCTCGAACTTTTGCGAACTCCTCCTTGGGGTTTCATTTCATAACCTTCAAATTTGGACAGTGTCAACTACACCCTTGTGCCATGTTAAATTGCGGAGCTTTTGAGTTTTCACAATACGGTGAGGCCGTGGCGCCATGGCGAATTTCGATGACTCGCCATGAAAATCTTATTGCCTCTCATTTTGTCATACATTTTCTGACCTTGACCAAAGTGAACACATATGATAAGGCTCCACCCCTGAACATATTTCAACTGCCATATTTGACACCAGGGACAGCGCCACCTAGTGGGAACAGGAAATGTCATGTTTTACACTTTGGGGTACAGTATAGTGATGGGTGACATCTGCAGCCTCAAATTTCTCCAGGAAAGCCTTAAGGAGTTGGTCTTGGGTTACAGTGAAAACTGTGAGTTTTCGCGAAAGGGTGTGACCCCAGCAGCATGGCGAACTTTGATGTCACGCCATGAAGAAACAAATTAGTATAACTCAATGAAATCCAGTCTGATCAGTACCAGACTTTACAGGCATGATGTCAGACCCGCCCTGAACAGATTGATGTGCCCATTGTCGGAAATACGGACAGCGCCACCTAGTGGGAACAGGAAATGTCATGGCTTTCATTTTGTTGTACTGATTTTCACAGGTTCATCGTGGCCACCTGAAAAGCGGTGAATATCACCATCAGTCCCTCGTGATGCTTCAGTGCAAAAATTGTGAGTTTAAACTGAACGGCGCACCCTGGTGGCAACGCTGTTCACCATGAAAGATGAAGTGGCTTTTGAGGGTCTTGGCAAGTTTATAGAGGCTTGAAATTTGGCACACACCTCCAATGTGACGATGGCTTTGTTGTCATGTGATCATTTTCATTGAATATCCCAAAATGGCTCCACAGCGCCCCCTACAAAATTTCAAAACCACAGCCCCAGCTCTGTGTTTTATGTATGAATCTGAAACCTGGTAGGCTTATAGGAGATATCAAGATGTACAAAAAAGTCTCTTGGAGCAATATCCCAAATCCAACAGGAAGTCAGCCATTTTAAAATTAATGTGCAATTTTGGCAACATTTTCCCCTCTTTTCAGGCTTCGTTCTTTGACAAACTCCTCCAAGGGATTTCATCAGATTGGACCGATCTGCAGTTTGTGGAATCTAAAGACCTTTGTGATGTTAAATTGCGAAGCTTTTTACGTCCAGGGAAACGGGGTGGTTATCGCGGCACTTAGAGTTTGAATCACTCGCCAAAAAGCAGTAATCTGCTGTCACTCAAAAACACAATGTCCAATCTCTCCCAAACGTCTCAGGTGTGATTAGACTCGAGCTCGGAAGTGTTTGTTATGCCATTTGTACATAATGGTTAGAGCGCCACCTAGTGGAACGACTAACTAATCATGAATGAATGAGTTGAAATGTTAGCTGGTGGTTAAATGCATGAATTCCATCAATGTGACATCAGATCGGACGTGCTGGTTTTAGGTGTTGGGCGTGGCTCGACGCGCCGGGGGTGCGAGGGCCCTCATAACGCTGCTTGCAGCTTTAATTATTATTATTATTTCGGCAAATGAATTGGCCGTTTGAGGGCCTAAACATGCTCGAAAACTCATGAAATTTTGCACATGCGTCAGGTCTGGTGAAAATTTACGTATTTTACTCTTCTCAGACATGGCCAGGGAAAATTAGCTCAGTAGCGCCACCTAGAAAAATGAAAAAGGCGAGCCCCCGGTATGAGTATGGCCTACATGTTTGAAAGTCGGTACACTTATAAAACGTTCAGAGTCGAACAAAAAAGTCTATTATGGCAATGTCCTAAACCCAACAGGAAGTCCGCCATTTGGAAGAGAAGGTGACATTTTGGCTCTAATTTTGCCATTTCCATGCCTCGAACTTTTGCGAACTCCTCCTTGGGGTTTCATTTCATAAACTTCAAATTTGGACAGTGTCAACTACACCCTTGTGCCATGTTAAATTGCGGAGCTTTTGAGTTTTCACAATACCATGAGGCCGTGGCGCCATGGCGAATTTCGATGACTCGCCAAGAAAATCTTATTGCCTCTCATTTTGTCATACATTTTCTGACCTTGACCAAAGAGCACACATATGATAAGGCTCCACCCCTGAACATATTTCAAGTGCCATATTTGACATAAGGGCCAGCGCCACCTAGTGGGAACAGGAAATGTCATGTTTTACACTTTGGGGTACAGTATTGTGATGGGTGACATCTGCAGCCTCATATTTCTCCAGGAAAGCCTTAAGGAGTTGGTCTTGGGGTACAGTGAAAACTGTGAGTTTTCGCGAAAGGGTGTGACCCCAGCAGCATGGCGAACTTTGATATCTCGCCATGAAGAAACAAATTAGTATAACTCAATGAAATCCAGTCTGATCAGTACCAGACTTTACAGGCGTGATGTCAGACCCGCCCTGAACAGATTGATGTGCCCATTGTCAGGAATATGAAGAGCGCCACCTAGTGGGAACAGGAAATGTCATGTCTTACACTTTGTTGTACTGATTTTCACAGGTTCATCGTGGCCACCTGAAAAGCGGTGAATATCAACATCAGTCCCTCGTGATGTTTCAGTGCAAAAATTGTGACTTTAAACTGAACGGCGCACCCTGGTGGCAACGCTGTTCACCATGAAAGATGAAGTGGCTTTTGAGGGTCTTGGCAAGTTTATAGAGGCTTGAAATTTGGCACACACCTCCAATGTGATGAAGGCTTTGTTGTCATGCGATCATTTTCATTGAATATCCCAAAATGGCTCCACAGCGCCCCCTACAAATTTTCAAAACCACAGCCCCAGCTCTGTGTTTTATGTATGAATCTGAAACCTGGTAGGCTTATAGGAGATATCAAGATGTACAAAAAAGTCTCTTGGAGCAATATCCCAAATGCAACAGGAAGTCAGCCATTTTAAAATTAATCTGTAATTTTGGCGACATTTTCCCCTCTTTTCAGGCTTCATACTTTGACGAACTCCTCCAAGGGATTTCATCAGATTGAACTATTCTTCAGTGTGTGGAATCTAAAGACCTTTGTGATGTTAAATTGCGAAGCTTTTTACATTCAGGGAAACGGGGTGGTCATGGCGGCACGTAGAGTTTTAATCACTCGCCAAAAAGCAGTAATCTGCTGTCACTCAAAGACACAATGTCCAATCTCTCCCAAAGCTCATAGGCGTGATAAGACTCGAGCTCGGAAATGTTTGTTATGCCATTTGTACATAATGGTTAGAGCGCCGCCTAGTGGAACGACTAACTAATCATGAATGAATGAGTTGAAATGTTAGCTGGTTGGTTAAATGCATGAATTCCATCAATGTGACATCAGATTGGAGGTGCTGGTTTTAGGTGTTGGGCGTGGCTCGACGCGCCGGGGGTGCGAGGGCCCTCATAACGCTGCTTGCAGCTTTAATTAGGGCCCGAGCACTGATAGTGCGAAGGCCCTATTGTAATTGCTCTGTTTATTATTATTATTATTATTAGGGCCCGAGCACTGACAGTGCGAAGGCCCTATTGTAATTGCTCTGTTTATTATTATTATTATTATTATTATTATTATTATTATTATTATTATTAGGGCCCGAGCACTGACAGTGCGAAGGCCCTATTGTAATTGCTCTGTTTATTATTAGGGCCCGAGCACTGACAGTGCGAAGGCCCTATTGTAATTGCTCTGTTTATTATTATTATTAGGGCCCGAGCACTGACAGTGCGAAGGCCCTATTGTAATTGCTCTGTTTATTATTATTATTATTATTATTATTATTATTATTATTATTATTCCGGCAAATGAATTGGCCGTTTGAGGGCCTAAACATGCTCGAAAACTCATGAAATTTTGCACACGCGTCAGGTCTGGTGAAAATTTACGTATTTTAATGTTCTCAGACATGGCCAGGGAAAATTAGCTCAGTAGCGCCACCTAGAAAAATGAAAAACGCGAGCCCCCGGTATGGGTATGACCTACATGTTTGAAAGTCGGTACACCTATATAGCGTTCAGAGTCGAACAAAAAAGTCTATTATGGCAATGTCCTAAACCCAACAGGAAGTCCGCCATTTTGGATTGAAGGTGAGATTTTGGGTCTGATTTTACCGTTTCCATGCCTTGTACTTTAACGAACTCCTCCTTGGGATTTGGTCCTATAAACTTGAAATTTGGACAGTGTCAACTACACCCTTGTGCCATGTTAAATTGCGGAGCTTTTGAGTTTTCACAATACTATGAGGCCGTGGCGCCATGGCGAATTTCGATGACTCGCCATGAAAATCTTATTGCCTCTCATTCTGTCATACATGTTCCGATCTGGACCAAACAGCACACATATGATAAGGCTCCACCCCTGAACATATTTCAACTGCCATATTTGACATCAAGGACAGCGCCACCTAGTGGGAACAGGAAATGTCATGTTTTACACTTTGGGGTACAGTATAGTGATGGGTGACATCTGCAGCCTCAAATTTCTCCAGGAAAGCCTTAAGGAGTTGGTCTTGGGTTACAGTGAAAACTGTGAGTTTTCGCGAAAGGGTGTGACCCCAGCAGCATGGCGAACTTTGATGTCACGCCATGAAGAAACAAATTAGTATAACTCAATGAAATCCAGTCTGATCAGTACCAGACTTTACAGGCATGATGTCAGACCCGCCCTGAACAGATTGATGTGCCCATTGTCGGAAATACGGACAGCGCCACCTAGTGGCAACAGGAAATGTCATGGCTTTAATTTTGTTGTACTGATTTTCACAGGTTCATCTTGGCCACCTCAAAAGCGGTGAATATCACCATCAGTCCCTCGTGATGCTTCAGTGCAAAAATTGTGACTTTAAACTGAACGGCGCACCCTGGTGGCAACGCCGTCCACCATGAAAGATGAAGTGGCTTTTGAGGGTCTTGGCAAGTTTATAGAGGCTTGAAATTTGGCACACACCTCCAATGTGATGAAGGCTTTGATGTCATGTGATCATTTTCATTGAATAGCGAGAAATGGCTCCACAGCGCCCCCTACAAACTTTCAAAATATCAGCCCCAGCTCTGTGTTTTATGTATGAGTCTGAAACCTGGTAAGCTCATAGGAGATATCAAGATGTACAAAAAAGTCTCTTGGAGCAATATCCCAAATCCAACAGGAAGTCAGCCATTTTAAAATTAATGTGTAATTTTGATGACATTTTCCCCCCTTTTCAGGCCTCATACTTTGACGAACTCCTCCAAGGGATTTCATCATATTGAAGCATTCTTCAGTGTGTAGAATCTAAAGACCTTTGTGATGTTAAATTGCGAAGCTTTTTCCGTTCAGGGAAACGGGGTGGTCATGGCGGCACGTAGAGTTTCAATCACTCGCAAAAAGCAGTAATCTGCTGTCACTAAAAAACACAATGTCCAAGCTCTCCCAAAGGTCGCAGGTGTGATGAGACTCGAGCTTGGAAATGTTTGTTATGCTATTTGTCAATAATGGTTAGAGCGCCACCTAGTGGCATGACTATAATCCTGGTTGAATAAGATGAAATGTTAGCTGGTGATTAAAAGCATGAAATCCATCAATGTGACATGAAATCGGACGTGCCGGTTTGAGGTGTTGGCAGTGGCTCGACGTGCCGGGGGTGCGAGGGCCCTTATAACGCTGCTTGCAGCTTTAATTATTATTATTATTATTATTTCGGCAAATGAATTGGCCGTTTGAGGGCCTAAACATGCTCGAAAACTCATGAAATTTTGCACACGCGTCAGGTCTGGTGAAAATTTACGTATTTTAATGTTCTCAGACATGGCCAGGGAAAATTAGCTCAGTAGCGCCACCTAGAAAAATGAAAAACGCGAGCCCCCGGTATGGGTATGACCTACATGTTTGAAAGTCGGTACACCTATATAACTTTCAGAGTCGAACAAAAAAGTCTATTATGGCAATGTCCTAAACCCAACAGGAAGTCCGCCATTTTGCATTGAAGGTGACATTTTGGCTCTAATTTTGCCATTTCCATGCCTCGAACTTTAACGAACTCCTCCTTGGGATTTGGTCCTATAAGCTTCAAATTTGGACAGTGTCAACTACACCCTTGTGCCATGTTAAATTGCGGAGCTTTTGAGTTTTCACAATACTATGAGGCCGTGGCGCCATGGCGAATTTCGATGACTCGCCATGAAAATCTTATTGCCTCTCATTCTGTCATACATGTTCCGATCTGGACCAAAGAGCACACATATGATAAGGCTCCACCCCTGAACATATTTCAACTGCCATATTTGACATCAAGGACAGCGCCACCTAGTGGGAACAGGAAATGTCATGTTTTACACTTTGGGGTACAGTATAGTGATGGGTGACATCTGCAGCCTCAAATTTCTCCAGGAAAGCCTTAAGGAGTTGGTCTTGGGTTACAGTGAAAACTGTGAGTTTTCGCGAAAGGGTGTGACCCCAGCAGCATGGCGAACTTTGATGTCACGCCATGAAGAAACAAATTAGTATAACTCAATGAAATCCAGTCTGATCAGTACCAGACTTTACAGGCATGATGTCAGACCCGCCCTGAACAGATTGATGTGCCCATTGTCGGAAATACGGACAGCGCCACCTAGTGGCAACAGGAAATGTCATGGCTTTAATTTTGTTGTACTGATTTTCACAGGTTCATCTTGGCCACCTCAAAAGCGGTGAATATCACCGTCAGTCCTTCATGATGCTGCAGTGCGAATATTGTGACTTTATACTGAACGGCGCACCCTGGTGGCAACGCTGTTCACCATGAAAGATGAAGTGGCTTTTGAGGGGCTTGGAAAGTTTAAAAAGTCTTGAAATTTGGCGCACACCTCCAATGTGCAGAAGGCTTTGTTGTTATGTGATCATTTTCATTGAATAGCGCAAAATGGCTCCACAGCGCCCCCTACAAAATTTCAAAATCACAGCCCCTGCTCTGTGTTTTATATATGAGTCTGAAACCTGGTAAGCTTATAGGAGATATCAAGATGTACAAAAAAGTCTCTTGGAGCAATATCCCAAATCCAACAGGAAGTCAGCCATTTTAAAATTAATGTGCAATTTTGGCAACATTTTCCCCTCTTTTCAGGCATCGTTCTTTGACGAACTCCTCCAAGGGATTTCATCAGATTGCACTATTCTTCAGTGTGTGGAATCCAAAGACCTTTGTGTTGTTAAATTGCGAAGCTTTTTACGTTCAGGGAAACGGGGTGGTTATGGCGGCACGTAGACTCTCAATCACTCGCCAAAACGCAGTAATCGGCTGTTACTCAAAAACACAATATCCAATCTCTCCCAAAGGTCGCAGGCGTGATGAGACTCGAGCTCGGAAATGTTTGTTATGCCATTTGTACATAATGGTTAGAGTGCCACCTAGTGGAACGACTAGCTAATCATGAATGAATGAGTTGAAATGTTAGCTGGTGGTTAAATGCATGAATTCCATCAATGTGACATCGATCGGACGTGCTGGTTTTAGGTGTTGGGCGTGGCTCGACGCGCCGGGGGTGCGAGGGCCCTCATAACGCTGCTTGCAGCTTTAATTAGGGCCCGAGCACCGAGAGTGCGAAGGCCCTATTGTATCTGCTCCGTTTCTTATTATTATTATTATTATTATTATTATTATTATTATTCAGGCAAAACAAGGGCCTTTTTGAGGGCCTAAACATGCTCAAAAACTCATGAAATTTTGCACACATGCCAGGTCTGGTGAAAAATTTTGTATTTTAATGGTTTTACATATGAGCACTGGGAAATGGCTCTACAGCGCCACCTATGCCTTGTTAAATGCAGCCCTACGACCACATCGTTTCAGCTACATGTATGAAATTTGGCACACATGTGTATCATGCCGAGTCGAACAAAAAAGTCTGTGGGCCCATTGATGCAAACCCAACAGGAAGTCCGCCATTTGGAAGAGAAGGTGACATTTTGGCTCTAATTTTGCCATTTCCATGCCTCGAACTTTTGCGAACTCCTCCTTGGGATTTGGTTGTATAAGCTTCATCTTTGGTCAGTGTCAACTACACACCTGGGCCATGTTAAATTGCGGAGCTTTTGAGTTTTCACAATACTATGAGGCCGTGGCGCCATGGCGAATTTCGATGACTCGCCATGAAAATCTTATTGCCTCTCATTTTGTCATACATTTTCTGACCTTGACCAAAGTGAACACATATGATAAGGCTCCACCCCTGAACATATTTCAACTGCCATATTTGACACCAGGGACAGCGCCACCTAGTGGGAACAGGAAATGTCATGTTTTACACTTTGGGGTACAGTATTGTGATGGGTGACACCTGCAGCCTCAAATTTCTCCAGGAAAGCCTTAAGGAGTTGGTCTTGGGTTACAGTGAAAACTGTGACTTTTCGCAAAAGGGTGTGACCCCAGCAGCATGGCGAACTTTAATGTCACGCCATGAAGAAACAAATTAGTATAACTCAATGAAATCCAGTCTGTTCAGTACCAGACTTTACAGGCATGATGTCAGACCTGCCCTGAACAGATTGATGTGCCCATTGTCGGGAATACGTACAGCGCCACCTAGTGGCAACAGGAAATGTCATGGCTTTAATTTTGTTGTACTGATTTTCACAGGTTCATCGTGGCCACCTCAAAAGCGGTGAATATCAACATCAGTCCCTCGTGATGCTTCAGTGCAAAAATTGTGACTTTAAACTGAACGGCGCACCCTGGTGGCAACGCGGTCCACCATGAAAGATGAAGTGGCTTTTGAGGGGCTTGGAAAGTATATAGAGGCTTTAAATTTAGCACACCCCTCCAAATGGATGAAGGCTTTGTTGTCATGTGATAATTTTTATTGAATAGCGCGAAATGGCTCCACAGCGCCCCCTACAAAATTTCAAAACCACAGCCCCAGCTCTGTGTTTTATGTATGAGTCTGAAACCTGGTAAGCTTATAGGAGATATCAAGATGTACAAAAAAGTCTCTTGGAGCAATATCCAAAATCCAACAGGAAGTCAGCCATTTTAAAATTAATGTGCAATTTTGGCGACATTTTCCCCTCTTTTCAGGCTTCATACTTTGACGAACTCCTCCAAGGGATTTCATCATATTGAACCATTCTCCAGTGTGTGGAATCTAAAGACCTTTGTGATGTTAAATTGCGAAGCTTTTTACGTTCAAGGAAACGGGGTGGTCATGGCGGCACGTGGAGTTTCAATCACTCGCCAAAAAGCAGTAATCTGCTGTCACTCAAAAACACAATGTCCAATCTCTCCCAAACGTCTCAGGTGTGATGAGACTCGAGCTAGGAAATGTTTGTTATGCCATTTGTCAGTAATGGTTAGAGCTCCACCTAGTGGGACAACTATAATCATGATTGAATGAGATGAATTGTTAGCTGGTGGTTAAATGCATGAATTCCATCAATGTGACATCAGATCGGAGGTGCTGGTTTTAGGTGTTGGGCGTGGCTCGACGCGCCGGGGGTGCGAGGGCCCTCATAACGCTGCTTGCAGCTTTAATTATTATTAGGGCCCGAGCACCGAGAGTGCGAAGGCCCTATTGTATCTGCTCCGTTTCTTATTATTAGGGCCCGAGCACTGACAGTGCGAAGGCCCTATTGTAATTGCTCTGTTTATTATTAGGGCCCGAGCACTGACAGTGCGAAGGCCCTATTGTAATTGCTCTGTTTATTATTATTATTATTATTATTATTATTATTATTATTTCGGCAAATGAATTGGCCGTTTGAGGGCCTAAACATGCTTGAAAACTCATGAAATTTTGCACACGCGTCAGGTCTGGTGAAAATTTACGTATTTTAATGTTCTCAGACATGGCCAGGGAAAATTAGCTCAGTAGCGCCACCTAGAAAAATGAAAAACGCGAGCCCCCGGTATGGGTATGACCTATAAGTTTGAAAGTCGGTACACCTATATAACGTTCAGAGTCGAACAAAAAAGTCTATTATGGCAATGTCCTAAACCCAACAGGAAGTCCGCCATTTTGGAGTGAAGGTGACATTTTGGCTCTGATTTTACCGTTTCCATGCCTTGTACTTTAACGAACTCCTCCTTGGGATTTGGTCCTATAAACTTCAAATTTGGACAGTGTCAACTATACCCTTGGGCCATGTTAAATTGCGGAGCTTTTGAGTTTTCACAATACTATGAGGCCGTGGCGCCATGGCGAATTTCGATGACTCGCCATGAAAATCTTATTGCCTCTCATTTTGTCATACATTTTCTGACCTTGACCAAAGTGAACACATATGATAAGGCTCCACCCCTGAACATATTTCAACTGCCATATTTGACATCAAGGACAGCGCCACCTAGTGGGAACAGGAAATGTCATGTTTTACACTTTGGGGTACAGTATAGTGATGGGTGACATCTGCAGCCTCAAATTTCTCCAGGAAAGCCTTAAGGAGTTGGTCTTGGGTTACAGTGAAAACTGTGACTTTTCGCAAAAGGGTGTGACCCCAGCAGCATGGCGAACTTTGATGTCACGCCATGAAGAAAAAAATTAGTATAACTCAATGAAATCCAGTCTGATCAGTACCAGACTTTACAGGCATGATGTCAGACGCACCCTGAACAGATTGATGTGCCCATTGTCGGAAATACGGACAGCGCCACCTAGTGGCAACAGGAAATGTCATGGCTTTAATTTTGTTGTACTGATTTTCACAGGTTCATCGTGGCCACCTCAAAAGCGGTGAATATCAACATCAGTCCCTCGTGATGCTTCAGTGCAAAAATTGTGACTTTAAACTGAACGGCGCACCCTGGTGGCAACGCGGTTCACCATGAAAGATGAAGTGGCTTTTGAGGAACTTGGAAAGTTTATAGAGGCTTGAAATTTGGCACACACCTCCAAATGGATGTAGGCTTTGTTGTCATGTGATCATTTTCATTGAATAGCTCGAAATTGCTCCACAGCGCCCCCTACAAAATTTCAAAACAACAGCCCCTGCTCTGTGTTTCATCTATGAGTCTGAAACCTGGTAAGCTTATGGAAAATATCAAGATGTACAAAAAAGTCTCTTGGAGCAATATCCCAAATCCAACAGGAAGTCAGCCATTTTAAAATTAATGTGTAATTTTGGCGACATTTTCCCCTCTTTTCAGGCTTCATACTTTGACGAACTCCTCCAAGGGATTTCATCATATTGAACCATTCTCCAGTGTGTGGAATCTAAAGACCTTTGTGATGTTAAATTGCGAAGCTTTTTACGTTCAAGGAAACGGGGTGGTCATGGCGGCACGTGGAGTTTCAATCACTGGCCAAAAAGCAGTAATATGCTGTCACTCAAAGACACAAAGTCCAATCTCTCCCAAAGGTCGCAGGCGTGATGAGACTCGAGCTCGGAAATGTTTGTTATGCCCTTTGTCTATAATGGTTAGAGCGCCACCTAGTGGGACGACTATACTCATGGTTGAACCAAATGAAATGTTAACTGGTGGTTAAATGCATGAATTCCATCAATGTGACATCAGATCGGACGTGCTGGTTTCAGGTGTTGGGCATGGCTCGACACGCCGGGGGTGCAAGGGCCCTCCTAACGCTGCTTGCAGCTTTAATTATTATTATTATTATTATTATTAGGGCCCGAGCACTGACAGTGCGAAGGCCCTATTGTAATTGCTCTGTTTATTATTATTATTATTATTATTATTATTATTATTATTATTAGGGCCCGAGCACTGAGAGTGCGAAGGCCCTATTGTATCTGCTCCGTTTCTTATTATTAGGGCCCGAGCACTGACAGTGCGAAGGCCCTATTGTAATTGCTCTGTTTATTATTATTATTATTATTATTATTATTATTATTATTATTATTATTCCGGCAAATGAATTGGCCGTTTGAGGGCCTAAACATGCTCGAAAACTCATGAAATTTTGCACACGCGTCAGGTCTGGTGAAAATTTACGTATTTTAATGTTCTCAGACATGGCCAGGGAAAATTAGCTCAGTAGCGCCACCTAGAAAAATGAAAAACGCGAGCCCCCGGTATGGGTATGACCTACATGTTTGAAAGTCGGTACACCTATATAATGTTCAGAGTCGAACAAAAAAGTCTATTATGGCAATGTCCTAAACCCAACAGGAAGTCCGCCATTTTGGATTGAAGGTGACATTTTGGCTCTGATTTTACCATTTCCATGCCTCGAACTTTGACGAACTCCTCCTTGGGGTTTGATTTCATAACCTTCATATTTGGTCAGTGCCAACTACACCCTTGTGCCATGTTAAATTGCGGAGCTTTTGAGTTTTCACAATACTATGAGGCCGTGGCGCCATGGCGAATTTTGATGACTCGCCATGAAAATCTTATTGCCTCTCATTTTGTCATACATGTTCCGATCTGGACCAAAGAGCACACATATGATAAGGCTCCACCCCTGAACATATTTCAACTGCCATATTTGACATCAAGGACAGCGCCACCTAGTGGGAACAGGAAATGTCATGTTTTACACTTTGGGGTACAGTATAGTGATGGGTGACATCTGCAGCCTCAAATTTCTCCAGGAAAGCCTTAAGGAGTTGGTCTTGGGTTACAGTGAAAACTGTGACTTTTCGCAAAAGGGTGTGACCCCAGCAGCATGGCGAACTTTGATGTCACGCCATGAATAAACAAATTAGTATAACTCAATGAAATCCAGTCTGATCAGTACCAGACTTTACAGGCATGATGTCAGACCCGCCCTGAACAGATTGATGTGCCCATTGTCGGAAATACGGACAGCGCCACCTAGTGGCAACAGGAAATGTCATGGCTTTAATTTTGTTGTACTGATTTTCACAGGTTCATCGTGGCCACCTCAAAAGCGGTGAATATCACCATCAGTCCCTCGTGATGCTTCAGTGCAAAAATTGTGAGTTTAAACTGAACGGCGCACCCTGGTGGCAACGCTGTTCAACATGAAAGATGAAGTGGCTTTTGAGGGTCTTGGCAAGTTTATAGAGGCTTGAAATTTGGCACACACCTCCAAATGGATGAAGGCTTTGTTGGCATCTGATCATTTTCATTGAATAGCGCGAAATTGCTCCACAGCGCCCCCTACAAAATTTCAAAACCACAGCCCCTGCTCTGTGTTCTATGTATGATTCTGAAACCTGGTAAGCTTATAGGAGATATCAAGATGTACAAAAAAGTCTCTTGGTGCAATATCCCAAATCCAACAGGAAGTCAGCCATTTTAAAATTAATGTGTAATTTTGGCAACATTTTCCCCTCTTTCCAGGCACCGTTCTTTGACGAACTCCTCCAAGGGATTTCATCATATTGAACCAATCTCCAGTGTGTGGAATCTAAAGACCTTTGTGATGTTAAATTGCGAAGCTTTTTACGTTCAGTGAAACGGGGTGGTTATGGTGGCACTTAGAGTTTGAATCACTCGCCAAAAAGCAGTAATCTGCTGTCACTCAAAAACACAATGTCCAATCTCTCCCAAAGGTCGCAGGCGTGATGAGACTCGAGCTCGGAAATGTTTGTTATGCCCTTTGTCTATAATGGTTAGAGCGCCACCTAGTGGGACGACTATACTCATGGTTGAACCAAATGAAATGTTAGCTGGTGGTTAAATGCATGAATTCCATCAATGTGACATCAGATCGGACGTGCTGGTTTTAGGTGTTGGGCGTGGCTCGACACGCCGGGGTGCGAGGGCCCTCATAACGCTGCTTGCAGCTTTAATTAGGGCCCGAGCACTGACAGTGCGAAGGCCCTATTGTAATTGCTCTGTTTATTATTATTATTATTATTATTATTATTTCGGCAAATGAATTGGCCGTTTGAGGGCCTAAACATGCTCGAAAACTCATGAAATTTTGCACACGCGTCAGGTCTGGTGAAAATTTACGTATTTTAATGTTCTCAGACATGGCCAGGGAAAATTAGCTCAGTAGCGCCACCTAGAAAAATGAAAAACGCGAGCCCCCGGTATGGGTATGACCTACATGTTTGAAAGTCGGTACACCTATATAACGTACAGAGTCGAACAAAAAAGTCTATTATGGCAATGTCCTAAACCCAACAGGAAGTCCGCCATTTTGGATTGAAGGTGACATTTTGGCTCTAATTTTGCCATTTCCATGCCTCGAACTTTTGCGAACTCCTCCTTGGGGTTTGATTTCATAACCTTCATATTTGGTCAGTGTCAACTACACCCTTGTGCCATGTCAAATTGCGGAGCTTTTGAGTTTTCACAATACCATGAGGCCGTGGCGCCACGGCGAATTTCGATGACTCGCCATGAAAATCTTATTGCCTCTCATTCTGTCATAGATTTTCTGACCTTGACCAAAGTGAACACATATGATAAGGCTCCACCCATGAACATATTTCAACTGCCATATTTTACATCAGGGACAGCGCCACCTAGTGGGAACAGGAAATGTCATGTTTTACACTTTGGGGTACAGTATTGTGATGGGTGACATCTGCAGCCTCAAATTTCTCCAGGAAAGCCTTAAGGAGTTGGTCTTGGGTTACAGTGAAAACTGTGAGTTTTCGCAAAAGGGTGTGACCCCAGCGGCATGGCGAACTTTGATGTCACGCCATGAAGAAACAAATTAGTCTAACTCAATGAAATCCAGTCTGATCAGTACCAGACTTTACAGGCATGATGTCAGACCCGCCCTGAACAGATTGATGTGCCCATTGTCGGAAATACGGACAGCGCCACCTAGTGGCAACAGGAAATGTCATGGCTTTAATTTTGTTGTACTGATTTTCACAGGTTCATCGTGGCCACCTCAAAAGCGGTGAATATCAACATCAGTCCCTCGTGATGCTTCAGTGCAAAAATTGTGACTTTAAACTGAACGGCGCACCCTGGTGGCAACGCGGTTCACCATGAAAGATGAAGTGGCTTTTGAGGGGCTTGGAAAGTTTATAGAGGCTTGAAATTTGGCACACACCTCCAAATGGATGTAGGCTTTGTTGTCATGTGATCATTTTCATTGAATAGCGCGAAATTGCTCCACAGCGCCCCCTTCAAAATTTCAAAACAACAGCCCCTGCTCTGTGTTTCATCTATGAGTCTGAAACCTGGTAAGCTTATGGAAAATATCAAGATGTACAAAAAAGTCTCTTGGAGCAATATCCCAAATCCAACAGGAAGTCAGCCATTTTAAAATTAATGTGCAATTTTGGCGACATTTTCCCCTCTTTTCAGGCTTCATACTTTGACGAACTCCTCCAAGGGATTTCATCATATTGAACCATTCTCCAGTGTGTGGAATCTAAAGACCTTTGTGATGTTAAATTGCGAAGCTTTTTACGTTCAAGGAAACGGGGTGGTCATGGCGGCACGTGGAGTTTCAATCACTCGCCAAAAAGCAGTAATATGCTGTCACTCAAAGACACAAAGTCCAATCTCTCCCAAAGGTCGCAGGCGTGATGAGACTCGAGCTCGGAAATGTTTGTTATGCCCTTTGTCTATAATGGTTAGAGCGCCACCTAGTGGGACGACTATACTCATGGTTGAACCAAATGAAATGTTAGCTGGTGGTTAAATGCATGAATTCCATCAATGTGACATCACATCGGACGTGCTGGTTTCAGGTGTTGGGCGTGGCTCGACACGCCGGGGTGCGAGGGCCCTCATAACGCTGCTTGCAGCTTTAATTATTATTATTATTATTATTTCGGCAAATGAATTGGCCGTTTGAGGGCCTAAACATGCTCGAAAACTCATGAAATTTTGCACACGCGTCAGGTCTGGTGAAAATTTACGTATTTTAATGTTGTCAGACATGGCCAGGGAAAATTAGCTCAGTAGCGCCACCTAGAAAATTGAAAAATGCGAGCCCCCGGTATGGGTATGCCCTACAAGTTTGAAAGTCGGTACACCGTTATAACCTTCAGAGTCGAACAAAAAAGTCTATTATGGCAATGTCCTAAACCCAACAGGAAGTCCGCCATTTTGGATTGAAGGTGACATTTTGGCTCTGATTTTACCGTTTCCATGCCTTGTACTTTAACGAACTCCTCCTTGGGATTTGGTCCTATAAACTTCAAATTTGGACAGTGTCAACTACACCCTTGTGCCATGTTAAATTGCGGAGCTTTTGAGTTTTCACAATACTATGAGGCCGTGGCGCCATGGCGAATTTCGATGACTCGCCATGAAAATCTTATTGCCTCTCATTTTGTCATACATTTTCTGACCTTGACCAAAGTGAACACATATGATAAGGCTCCACCCCTGAACATATTTCAACTGCCATATTTGACATCAAGGACAGCGCCACCTAGTGGGAACAGGAAATGTCATGTTTTACACTTTGGGGTACAGTATAGTGATGGGTGACATCTGCAGCCTCAAATTTCTCCAGGAAAGCCTTAAGGAGTTGGTCTTGGGTTACAGTGAAAACTGTGAGTTTTCGCGAAAGGGTGTGACCCCAGCAGCATGGCGAACTTTGATGTCACGCCATGAAGAAACAAATTAGTATAACTCAATGAAATCCAGTCTGATCAGTACCAGACTTTACAGGCATGATGTCAGACCCGCCCTGAACAGATTGATGTGCCCATTGTCGGAAATACGGACAGCGCCACCTAATGGCAACAGGAAATGTCATGGCTTTAATTTTGTTGTACTGATTTTCACAGGTTCATCGTGGCCACCTCAAAAGCGGTGAATATCACCATCAGTCCCTCGTGATGCTTCAGTGCAAAAATTGTGACTTTAAACTGAACGGCACACCCTGGTGGCAACGCGGTTCATCATGAAAGATGAAGTGGCTTTTGAGGGGCTTGGAAAGTTTATAGAGGCTTGAAATTTGGCACACACCTCCAAATGGATGAAGGCATTGTTGTTATGTAACCATTTTCCTTGAATAGCGCAAAATGGCTCCACAGCGCCCCCTACAATATTTCAAAACATCAGCCCCTGCTCTGTGTTTCATCTATGAGTCTGACACTTGGTAAGCTTGTGTAAGATATCAAGATGTACAAAAAAGTCTCTTGGAGCAATATCCCAAATCCAACAGGAAGTCAGCCATTTTAAAATTAATGTGCAATTTTGATGACATTTTCCCCTCTTTTCAGGCCTCATACTTTGACGAACTCCTCCAAGGGATTTCATCATATTGAAGCATTCTTCAGTGTGTGGAATCCAAAGACCTTTGTGTTGTTAAATTGCGAAGCTTTTTACGTCCAGGGAAACGGGGTGGTTATGGCGGCACTTAGAGTTTGAATCACTCGCCAAAAAGCAGTAATCTGCTGTCACTCAAAAACACAATGTCCAATCTCTCCCAAACGTCTCAGGTGTGATGAGACTCGAGCTTGGAAGTGTTTGTTATGCCATTTGTACATAATGGTTAGAGCGCCACCTAGTGGAACGACTATGATCATGGTTCAATGAGATGAAATGTTAGCTGGTGGTTAAATGCATGAATTCAATCAATGTGACATCAGATCGGATGTGCTGGTTTTACGTGTTGGGCGTGGCTCGACGCGCCGGGGGTGCGAGGGCCCTCATAACGCTGCTTGCAGCTTTAATTATTATTATTATTATTATTTCGGCAAATGAATTGGCCGTTTGAGGGCCTAAACATGCTCGAAAACTCATGAAATTTTGCACACGCGTCAGGTCTGGTGAAAATTTACGTATTTTAATGTTCTCAGACATGGCCAGGGAAAATTAGCTCAGTAGCGCCACCTAGAAAAATGAAAAACGCGAGCCCCCGGTATGGGTATGACCTACATGTTTGAAAGTCGGTACACCTATAAAATGTTCAGAGTCGAACAAAAAAGTCTATTATGACAATGTCCTAAACCCAACAGGAAGTCCGCCATTTTGGATTGAAGGTGACATTTTGGCTCTGATTTTACCATTTCCATGCCTCGAACTTTAACGAACTCCTCCTTGGGATTTGGTCCTATAAACTTCAAATTTGGACAGTGTCAACTACACCCTTGTGCCATGTTAAATTGCGGAGCTTTTGAGTTTTCACAATACTATGAGGCCGTGGCGCCATGGCGAATTTCGATGACTCGCCATGAAAATCTTATTGCCTCTCATTTTGTCATACATTTTCTGACCTTGACCAAAGTGAACACATATGATAAGGCTCCACCCCTGAACATATTTCAACTGCCATATTTGACACCAGGGACAGCGCCACCTAGTGGGAACAGGAAATGTCATGTTTTACACTTTGGGGTACAGTATAGTGATGGGTGACACCTGCAGCCTCAAATTTCTCCAGGAAAGCCTTAAGGAGTTGGTCTTGGGTTACAGTGAAAACTGTGACTTTTCGCAAAAGGGTGTGACCCCAGCAGCATGGCGAACTTTGATGTCACGCCATGAAGAAACAAATTAGTATAACTCAATGAAATCCAGTCTGTTCAGTACCAGACTTTACAGGCATGATGTCAGACCCGCCCTGAACAGATTGATGTGCCCATTGTCGGGAATACGTACAGCGCCACCTAGTGGCAACAGGAAATGTCATGGCTTTAATTTTGTTGTACTGATTTTCACAGGTTCATCGTGGCCACCTCAAAAGCGGTGAATATCAACATCAGTCCCTCGTGATGCTTCAGTGCAAAAATTGTGACTTTAAACTGAACGGCGCACCCTGGTGGCAATGCGGTCCACCATGAAAGATGAAGTGGCTTTTGAGGGGCTTGGAAAGTATATAGAGGCTTTAAATTTAGCACACCCCTCAAAATGGATGAAGGCTTTGTTGTCATGTGATCATTTTTATTGAATAGCGCGAAATGGCTCCACAGCGCCCCCTACAAAATTTCAAAACCACAGCCCCAGCTCTGTGTTTTATGTATGAGTCTGAAACCTGGTAAGCTTATAGGAGATATCAAGATGTACAAAAAAGTCTCTTGGAGCAATATCCAAAATCCAACAGGAAGTCAGCCATTTTAAAATTAATTTGTAATTTTGGCGACATTTTCCCCTCTTTTCAGGCTTCATACTTTGACGAACTCCTCCAAGGGATTTCATCATATTGAACCATTCTCCAGTGTGTGGAATCTAAAGACCTTTGTGATGTTAAATTGCGAAGCTTTTTACGTTCAAGGAAACGGGGTGGTCATGGCGGCACGTGGAGTTTCAATCACTCGCCAAAAAGCAGTAATATGCTGTCACTCAAAGACACAAAGTCCAATCTCTCCCAAAGGTCGCAGGCGTGATGAGACTCAAGCTCGGAAATGTTTGTTATGCCCTTTGTCTATAATGGTTAGAGCGCCACCTAGTGGGACGACTATACTCATGGTTGAACCAAATGAAATGTTAACTGGTGGTTAAATGCATGAATTCCATCAATGTGACATCAGATCGGACGTGCTGGTTTCAGGTGTTGGGCATGGCTCGACACGCCGGGGGTGCGAGGGCCCTCATAACGCTGCTTGCAGCTTTAATTATTATTATTATTATTATTATTATTATTATTCAGGCGAAACAAGGGCCTTTTTGAGGGCCTAAACATGCTCAAAAACTCATGAAATTTTGCACACATGCCAGGTCTGGTGAAAAATTTTGTATTTTAATGGTTTTACATATGAGCACTGGGAAATGGCTCTAGAGCGCCACCTATGCCTTGTTAAATGAAGCCCTACGACCACATCGTTTGAGCTACATGTATGAAATTTGGCACACATGTGTATCATGCCAAGACGAACAAAAAAGTCAGTGGGCCCATTGACGCAAACCCAACAGGAAGTCCGCCATTTGGAAGAGAAGGTGACATTTTGGCTCTAATTTTGCCATTTCCATGCCTCGAACTTTTGCGAACTCCTCCTTGGGGTTTGATTTCATAACCTTCATATTTGGTCAGTGTCAACTACACCCTTGTGCCATGTTAAATTGCGGAGCTTTTGAGTTTTCACAATACTATGAGGCCGTGGCGCCATGGCGAATTTCGATGACTCGCCATGAAAATCTTATTGCCTCTCATTTTGTCATACATTTTCTGACCTTGACCAAAGTGAACACATATGATAAGGCTCCACCCCTGAACATATTTCAACTGCCATATTTGACACCAGGGACAGCGCCACCTAGTGGGAACAGGAAATGTCATGTTTTACACTTTGGGGTACAGTATTGTGATGGGTGACACCTGCAGCCTCAAATTTCTCCAGGAAAGCCTTAAGGAGTTGGTCTTGGGTTACAGTGAAAACTGTGACTTTTCGCGAAAGGGTGTGACCCCAGCAGCATGGCGAACTTTAATGTCACGCCATGAAGAAACAAATTAGTATAACTCAATGAAATCCAGTCTGTTCAGTACCAGACTTTACAGGCATGATGTCAGACCTGCCCTGAACAGATTGATGTGCCCATTGTCGGGAATACGTACAGCGCCACCTAGTGGCAACAGGAAATGTCATGGCTTTAATTTTGTTGTACTGATTTTCACAGGTTCATCGTGGCCACCTCAAAAGCGGTGAATATCAACATCAGTCCCTCGTGATGCTTCAGTGCAAAAATTGTGACTTTAAACTGAACGGCGCACCCTGGTGGCAACGCGGTCCACCATGAAAGATGAAGTGGCTTTTGAGGGGCTTGGAAAGTATATAGAGGCTTTAAATTTAGCACACCCCTCCAAATGGATGTAGGCTTTGTTGTCATGTGATAATTTTTATTGAATAGCGCGAAATGGCTCCACAGCGCCCCCTACAAAATTTCAAAACCACAGCCCCAGCTCTGTGTTTTATGTATGAGTCTGAAACCTGGTAAGCTTATAGGAGATATCAAGATGTACAAAAAAGTCTCTTGGAGCAATATCCAAAATCCAACAGGAAGTCAGCCATTTTAAAATTAATGTGCAATTTTGGCGACATTTTCCCCTCTTTTCAGGCTTCATACTTTGACGAACTCCTCCAAGGGATTTCATCATATTGAACCATTCTCCAGTGTGTGGAATCTAAAGACCTTTGTGATGTTAAATTGCGAAGCTTTTTACGTTCAAGGAAACGGGGTGGTCATGGCGGCACGTGGAGTTTCAATCACTCGCCAAAAAGCAGTAATCTGCTGTCACTCAAAAACACAATGTCCAATCTCTCCCAAACGTCTCAGGTGTGATGAGACTCGAGCTAGGAAATGTTTGTTATGCCATTTGTCAGTAATGGTTAGAGCTCCACCTAGTGGGACAACTATAATCATGATTGAATGAGATGAATTGTTAGCTGGTGGTTAAATGCATGAATTCCATCAATGTGACATCAGATCGGAGGTGCTGGTTTTAGGTGTTGGGCGTGGCTCGACGCGCCGGGGGTGCGAGGGCCCTCATAACGCTGCTTGCAGCTTTAATTATTATTATTATTATTATTCCGGCAAATGAATTGGCCGTTTGAGGGCCTAAACATGCTCGAAAACTCATGAAATTTTGCACACGCGTCAGGTCTGGTGAAAATTTACGTATTTTAATGTTCCCAGACATGGCCAGGGAAAATTAGCTCAGTAGCGCCACCTAGAAAAATTAAAAACACGAGCCCCCGGTATGGGTATGACCTACAAGTTTGAAAGTCGGTACACCTATATAACGTTCAGAGTCGAACAAAAAAGTCTATTATGGCAATGTCCTAAACCCAACAGGAAGTCCGCCATTTTGGATTGAAGGTGACATTTTGGGTCTGATTTTACCGTTTCCATGCCTTGTACTTTAACGAACTCCTCCTTGGGATTTGGTCCTATAAACTTCAAATTTGGACAGTGTCAACTACACCCTTGTGCCATGTTAAATTGCGGAGCTTTTGAGTTTTCACAATACTATGAGGCCGTGGCGCCACGGCGAATTTCGATGACTCGCCATGAAAATCTTATTGCCTCTCATTCTGTCATACATGTTCCGATCTGGACCAAAGAGCACACATATGATAAGGCTCCACCCCTGAACATATTTCAACTGCCATATTTGACATCAAGGACAGCGCCACCTAGTGGGAACAAGAAATGTCATGTTTTACACTTTGGGGTACAGTATAGTGATGGGTGACATCTGCAGCCTCAAATTTCTCCAGGAAAGCCTTAAGGAGTTGGTCTTGGGTTACAGTGAAAACTGTGACTTTTTGCAAAAGGGTGTGACCCCAGCAGCATGGCGAACTTTGATGTCACGCCATGAAGAAACAAATTAGTATAACTCAATGAAATCCAGTCTGATCAGTACCAGACTTTACAGGCATGATGTCAGACCCGCCCTGAACAGATTGATGTGCCCATTGTCGGAAATACGGACAGCGCCACCTAGTGGCAACAGGAAATGTCATGGCTTTAACTTTGTTGTACTGATTTTCACAGGTTGATCGTGGCCACCTCAAAAGCGGTGAATATCACCATCAGTCCCTCGTGATGCTTCAGTGCAAAAATTGTGACTTTAAACTGAACGGCGCACCCTGGTGGCAACGCGGTTCATCATGAAAGATGAAGTGGCTTTTGAGGGGCTTGGAAAGTTTATAGAGGCTTGAAATTTGGCACACACCTCCAAATGGATGAAGGCATTGTTGTTATGTAACCATTTTCCTTGAATAGCGCAAAATGGCTCCACAGCGCCCCCTACAATATTTCAAAACATCAGCCCCTGCTCTGTGTTTCATCTATGAGTCTGACACTTGGTAAGCTTGTGTAAGATATCAAGATGTACAAAAAAGTCTCTTGGAGCAATATCCCAAATCCAACAGGAAGTCAGCCATTTTAAAATTAATGTGTAATTTTGATGACATTTTCCCCCCTTTTCAGGACTCATACTTTGACGAACTCCTCCAAGGGATTTCATCATATTGAAGCATTCTTCAGTGTGTAGAATCTAAAGACCTTTGTGATGTTAAATTGCGAAGCTTTTTCCGTTCAGGGAAACGGGGTGGTCATGGCGGCACGTAGAGTTTCAATCACTCGCAAAAAGCAGTAATCTGCTGTCACTAAAAACAAAATGTCCAATCTCTCCCAAAGGTCGCAGGTGTGATGAGACTCGAGCTTGGAAATGTTTGTTATGCCATTTGTCAATAATGGTTAGAGCGCCACCTAGTGGCATGACTATAATCCTGGTTGAATAAGATGAAATGTTAGCTGGTGGTTAAAAGCATGAAATCCATCAATGTGACATCACATCGGACGTGCTGGTTTGAGGTGTTGGCAGTGGCTCGACGTGCCGGGGGTGCGAGGGCCCTCATAACGCTGCTTGCAGCTTTAATTAGGGCCCGAGCACTGACAGTGCGAAGGCCCTATTGTAATTGCTCTGTTTATTATTATTATTAGGGCCCGAGCACTGACAGTGCGAAGGCCCTATTGTAATTGCTCTGTTTATTATTATTATTATTATTATTTCGGCAAATGAATTGGCCGTTTGAGGGCCTAAACATGCTCGAAAACTCATGACATTTTGCACACATGCCAGGTCTGGTGAAAAATTTTGTATTTTAATGGTTTTACATATGAGCACTGGGAAATGGCTCTACAGCGCCACCTATGCCTTGTTAAATGCAGCCCTACGACCACATCGTTTCAGCTACATGTATGAAATTTGGCACACATGTGTATCATGCCGAGTCGAACAAAAAAGTCTGTGGGCCCATTGATGCAAACCCAACAGGAAGTCCGCCATTTGGAAGAGAAGGTGACATTTTGGCTCTAATTTTGCCATTTCCATGCCTCGAACTTTTGCGAACTCCTCCTTGGGATTTGGTTGTATAAGCTTCATCTTTGGTCAGTGTCAACTACACACCTGGGCCATGTTAAATTGCGGAGCTTTTGAGTTTTCACAATACTATGAGGCCGTGGCGCCATGGCGAATTTCGATGACTCGCCATGAAAATCTTATTGCCTCTCATTTTGTCATACATTTTCTGACCTTGACCAAAGTGAACACATATGATAAGGCTCCACCCCTGAACATATTTCAACTGCCATATTTGACACCAGGGACAGCGCCACCTAGTGGGAACAGGAAATGTCATGTTTTACACTTTGGGGTACAGTATTGTGATGGGTGACACCTGCAGCCTCAAATTTCTCCAGGAAAGCCTTAAGGAGTTGGTCTTGGGTTACAGTGAAAACTGTGACTTTTCGCAAAAGGGTGTGACCCCAGCAGCATGGCGAACTTTAATGTCACGCCATGAAGAAACAAATTAGTATAACTCAATGAAATCCAGTCTGTTCAGTACCAGACTTTACAGGCATGATGTCAGACCTGCCCTGAACAGATTGATGTGCCCATTGTCGGGAATACGTACAGCGCCACCTAGTGGCAACAGGAAATGTCATGGCTTTAATTTTGTTGTACTGATTTTCACAGGTTCATCGTGGCCACCTCAAAAGCGGTGAATATCAACATCAGTCCCTCGTGATGCTTCAGTGCAAAAATTGTGACTTTAAACTGAACGGCGCACCCTGGTGGCAACGCGGTCCACCATGAAAGATGAAGTGGCTTTTGAGGGGCTTGGAAAGTATATAGAGGCTTTAAATTTAGCACACCCCTCCAAATGGATGAAGGCTTTGTTGTCATGTGATCATTTTTATTGAATAGCGCGAAATGGCTCCACAGCGCCCCCTACAATATTTCAAAACATCAGCCCCTGCTCTGTGTTTCATCTATGAGTCTGACACTTGGTAAGCTTGTGTAAGATATCAAGATGTACAAAAAAGTCTCTTGGAGCAATATCCCAAATCCAACAGGAAGTCAGCCATTTTAAAATTAATGTGCAATTTTGGCAACATTTTGCCCTCTTTCCAGGCACCATTCTTTGACGAACTCCTCCAAGGGATTTCATCAGATTGAACCAATCTCCAGTGTGTGGAATCTAAAGACCTTTGTGATGTTAAATTGCGAAGGTTTTTACGTTCAGGGAAACGGGGTTGTCATGGCGGCACGTGGAGTTTCAATCACTCGCCAAAAAGCAGTAATCTGCTGTCACTCAAAATCAAAATGTCCAAACTCTCCCAAAGGTCGCAGGCGTGATGAGACTCGAGCTCGGAAATGTTTGTTATGCCATTTGTGCATAAGGGTTAGAGCGCCACCTAGTGGAACGACTAACAAATCATGAATGAATGAGTTGAAATGTTAGCTGGTGGTTAAATGCATGAATTCCATCAATGTGACATGAGATCGGACGTGCTGGTTTTAGGTGTTGGGCGTGGCTCGACGCGCCGGGGGTGCGAGGGCCCTCATAACGCTGCTTGCAGCTTTAATTATTATTATTATTATTTCGGCAAATGAATTGGCCGTTTGAGGGCCTAAACATGCTCGAAAACTCATGAAATTTTGCACACGCGTCAGGTCTGGTGAAAATTTACGTATTTTAATGTTCTCAGACATGGCCAGGGAAAATTAGCTCAGTAGCGCCACCTAGAAAAATGAAAAACGCGAGCCCCCGGTATGGGTATGACCTACATGTTTGAAAGTCGGTACACCTATATAACGTTGAGAGTCGAACAAAAAAGTCTATTATGGCAATGTCCTAAACCCAACAGGAAGTCCGCCATTTTGGATTGAAGGTGACATTTTGGCTCTAATTTTGCCATTTCCATGCCTTGTACTTTAACGAACTCCTCCTTGGGATTTGGTCCTATAAACTTCAAATTTGGACAGTGTCAACTATACCCTTGTGCCATGTTAAATTGCGGAGCTTTTGAGTTTTCACAATACTATGAGGCCGTGGCGCCATGGCGAATTTCGATGACTCGCCATGAAAATCTTATTGCCTCTCATTTTGTCATACATGTTCCGATCTGGACCAAAGAGCACACATATGATAAGGCTCCACCCCTGAACATATTTCAACTGCCATATTTGACATCAAGGACAGCGCCACCTAGTGGGAACAGGAAATGTCATGTTTTACACTTTGGGGTACAGTATAGTGATGGGTGACATCTGCAGCCTCAAATTTCTCCAGGAAAGCCTTAAGGAGTTGGTCTTGGGTTACAGTGAAAACTGTGAGTTTTCGCGAAAGGGTGTGACCCCAGCAGCATGGCGAACTTTGATGTCACGCCATGAAGAAACAAATTAGTATAACTCAATGAAATCCAGTCTGATCAGTACCAGACTTTACAGGCATGATGTCAGACCCGCCCTGAACAGATTGATGTGCCCATTGTCGGAAATACGGACAGCGCCACCTAGTGGCAACAGGAAATGTCATGGCTTTAATTTTGTTGTACTGATTTTCACAGGTTCATCGTGGCCACCTCAAAAGCGGTGAATATCCCCATCAGTCCCTCGTGATGCTTCAGTGCAAAAATTGTGACTTTAAACTGAACGGCGCACCCTGGTGGCAATGCGGTTCATCATGAAAGATGAAGTGGCTTTTGAGGGGCTTGGAAAGTTTATAGAGGCTTGAAATTTGGCACACACCTCCAAATGGATGAAGGCTTTGTTGTCATGTGATCATTTTCATTGAATAGCGCGAAATGGCTCCACAGCGCCCCCTACGAAATTTCAAAACCACAGCCCCAGCTCTGTGTTTCATCTATGAGTCTGAAACCTGGTAAGCTTATAGGAGATATCAAGATGTACAAAAAAGTCTCTTGGAGCAATATCCCAAATCCAACAGGAAGTCAGCCATTTTAAAATTAATGTGCAATTTTGGCAACATTTTCCCCTCTTTTCAGGCATCGTTCTTTGACGAACTCCTCCAAGGGATTTCATCAGATTGCACTATTCTTCAGTGTGTGGAATCCAAAGACCTTTGTGTTGTTAAATTGCGAAGCTTTTTACGTTCAGGGAAACGGGGTGGTTATGGCGGCACGTAGACTCTCAATCACTCGCCAAAACGCAGTAATCTGCTGTTACTCAAAAACACAATGTCCAATCTTACCCAAACGTCGCAGGCATAATGAGACTCGAGTTCGGAAATGTTTGTTATGCCATTTGTACATAATGGTTAGAGTGCCACCTAGTGGAACGACTAGCTAATCATGAATGAATGAGTTGAAATGTTAGCTGGTGGTTAAATGCATGAATTCCATCAATGTGACATCAGATTGGACGTGCTGGTTTTAGGTGTTGGCAGTGGCTCGACGTGCCGGGGGTGCGAGGGCCCTCATAACGCTGCTTGCAGCTTTAATTAGGGCCCGAGCACTGACAGTGCGAAGGCCCTATTGTAATTGCTCTGTTTATTATTATTAGGGCCCGAGCACTGACAGTGCGAAGGCCCTATTGTAATTGCTCTGTTTATTATTATTATTATTATTATTATTATTATTAGGGCCCGAGCACCGAGAGTGCGAAGGCCCTATTGTATCTGCTCCGTTTCTTATTATTATTATTATTATTATTATTATTATTATTATTATTAGGGCCCGAGCACTGACAGTGCGAAGGCCCTATTGTAATTGCTCTGTTTATTATTATTATTATTATTATTATTATTTCGGCAAATGAATTGGCCGTTTGAGGGCCTAAACATGCTCGAAAACTCATGAAATTTTGCACACGCGTCAGGTCTGGTGAAAATTTACGTATTTTAATGTTCTCAGACATGGCCAGGGAAAATTAGCTCAGTAGCGCCACCTAGAAAAATGAAAAACGCGAGCCCCCGGTATGGGTATTGCCTACAAGTTTGAAAGTCGGTACACCTATATAACGTTCAGAGTCGAACAAAAAAGTCTATTATGGCAATGTCCTAAACCCAACAGGAAGTCCGCCATTTTGGATTGAAGGTGACATTTTGGGTCTGATTTTACCGTTTCCATGCCTTGTACTTTAACGAACTCCTCCTTGGGATTTCGGCGTATAAGCTTCAAATTTGGACAGTGTCAACTACACCCTTGTGCCATGTTA
The DNA here is from genome assembly GCF_963969265.1 of Rhamphochromis sp. 'chilingali'. NCBI lineage: Eukaryota > Metazoa > Chordata > Actinopteri > Cichliformes > Cichlidae > Rhamphochromis > Rhamphochromis sp. 'chilingali'. Next base: position 31,878,951 of record NC_137940.1, read on the forward strand.
AATTGCGGAGCTTTTGAGTTTTCACAATACTATGAGGCCGTGGCGCCATGGCGAATTTCGATGACTCGCCATGAAAATCTTATTGCCTCTCATTCTGTCATACATGTTCCGATCTGGACCAAAGAGCACACATATGATAAGGCTCCACCCCTGAACCTATTTCAACTGCCATATTTGACATCAAGGACAGCGCCACCTAGTGGGAACAGGAAATGTCATGTTTTACACTTTGGGGTACAGTATTGTTATGGGTGACATCTGCAGCCTCATATTTCTCCAGGAAAGCCTTAAGGAGTTGGTCTTGGGTTACAGTGAAAACTGTGACTTTTCGCGAAAGGGTGTGACCCCAGCAGCATGGCGAACTTTGATGTCTCGCCATGAAGAAACAAATTAGTATAACTCAATGAAATCCAGTCTGATCAGTACCAGACTTTACAGGCATGATGTCAGACCCGCCCTGAACAGATTGATGTGCCCATTGTCGGGAATACGGACAGCGCCACCTAGTTGGAACAGGAAATGTCATGGCTTTAATTTTGTTGTACTGATTTTCACAGGTTCATCGTGGCCACCTCAAAAGCGGTGAATATCACCATCAGTCCCTAGTGATGCTTCAGTGCAAAAATTGTGACTTTAAACTGAACGGCGCACCCTGGTGGCAACGCGGTTCACCATGAAAGATGAAGTGGCTTTTGAGGGGCTTGGAAAGTCTATAGAGGCTTGAAATTTGGCACACACCTCCAATGTGATGAAGGCTTTGTTGTCATGTGATCATTTTCATTGAATAGCGCGAAATGGCTCCACAGCGCCCCCTACAATATTTCAAAACATCAGCCCTTGCTCTGTGTTTTATCTATGAGTCTGAAACCTGGTAAGCTTATGGAAGATATTAAGATGTACAAAAAAGTCTCTTGGAGCAATATCCCAAATCCAACAGGAAGTCAGCCATTTTAAAATTAATGTGTAATTTTGGCGACATTTTCCCCTCTTTTCAGGCACCGTACTTTGACGAACTCCTCCAAGGGATTTCATCAGATTGGACCGATCTGAAGTTTGTGGAATCTAAAGACCTTTGTGATGTTAAATTGCGAAGCTTTTTACGTTCAGGGAAAAGGGGTGGTTATGGCGGCACTTAGAGTTTGAATCACTCGCCAAAAAGCAGTAATCTGCTGTCACTCAAAAACACAATATCCAATCTCTCCCAAAGGTCGCAGGCGTGATGAGACTCGAGCTCGGAAATGTTTGTTATGCCATTTGTACATAATGGTTAGAGCGCCACCTAGTGGAACGACTAACTAATCATGAATGAATGAGTTGAAATGTTAGCTGGTGGTTAAATGCATGAATTCCATCAATGTGACATCAGATCGGAGGTGCTGGTTTTAGGTGTTGGGCGTGGCTCGACGTGCCGGGGGTGCGAGGGCCCTCATAACGCTGCTTGCAGCTTTAATTAGGGCCCGAGCACTGACAGTGCGAAGGCCCTATTGTAATTGCTCTGTTTATTATTATTATTATTATTATTTCGGCAAATGAATTGGCCGTTTGAGGGCCTAAACATGCTCGAAAACTCATGAAATTTTGCACACATGCCAGGTCTGGTGAAAAATTTTGTATTTTAATGGTTTTACATATGAGCACTGGGAAATGGCTCTACAGCGCCACCTATGCCTTGTTAAATGCAGCCCTACGACCACATCGTTTCAGCTACATGTATGAAATTTGGCACACATGTGTATCATGCCGAGTCGAACAAAAAAGTCTGTGGGCCCATTGATGCAAACCCAACAGGAAGTCCGCCATTTGGAAGAGAAGGTGACATTTTGGCTCTAATTTTGCCATTTCCATGCCTCGAACTTTTGCGAACTCCTCCTTGGGATTTGGTTGTATAAGCTTCATCTTTGGTCAGTGTCAACTACACACCTGGGCCATGTTAAATTGCGGAGCTTTTGAGTTTTCACAATACTATGAGGCCGTGGCGCCATGGCGAATTTCGATGACTCGCCATGAAAATCTTATTGCCTCTCATTTTGTCATACATTTTCTGACCTTGACCAAAGTGAACACATATGATAAGGCTCCACCCCTGAACATATTTCAACTGCCATATTTGACACCAGGGACAGCGCCACCTAGTGGGAACAGGAAATGTCATGTTTTACACTTTGGGGTACAGTATTGTGATGGGTGACACCTGCAGCCTCAAATTTCTCCAGGAAAGCCTTAAGGAGTTGGTCTTGGGTTACAGTGAAAACTGTGACTTTTCGCAAAAGGGTGTGACCCCAGCAGCATGGCGAACTTTAATGTCACGCCATGAAGAAACAAATTAGTATAACTCAATGAAATCCAGTCTGTTCAGTACCAGACTTTACAGGCATGATGTCAGACCTGCCCTGAACAGATTGATGTGCCCATTGTCGGGAATACGTACAGCGCCACCTAGTGGCAACAGGAAATGTCATGGCTTTAATTTTGTTGTACTGATTTTCACAGGTTCATCGTGGCCACCTCAAAAGCGGTGAATATCAACATCAGTCCCTCGTGATGCTTCAGTGCAAAAATTGTGACTTTAAACTGAACGGCGCACCCTGGTGGCAACGCGGTCCACCATGAAAGATGAAGTGGCTTTTGAGGGGCTTGGAAAGTATATAGAGGCTTTAAATTTAGCACACCCCTCCAAATGGATGAAGGCTTTGTTGTCATGTGATCATTTTTATTGAATAGCGCGAAATGGCTCCACAGCGCCCCCTACAAAATTTCAAAACCACAGCCCCAGCTCTGTGTTTTATGTATGAGTCTGAAACCTGGTAAGCTTATAGGAGATATCAAGATGTACAAAAAAGTCTCTTGGAGCAATATCCAAAATCCAACAGGAAGTCAGCCATTTTAAAATTAATGTGCAATTTTGGCGACATTTTCCCCTCTTTTCAGGCTTCATACTTTGACGAACTCCTCCAAGGGATTTCATCATATTGAACCATTCTCCAGTGTGTGGAATCTAAAGACCTTTGTGATGTTAAATTGCGAAGCTTTTTACGTTCAAGGAAACGGGGTGGTCATGGCGGCACGTGGAGTTTCAATCACTCGCCAAAAAGCAGTAATCTGCTGTCACTCAAAGACACAAAGTCCAATCTCTCCCAAAGGTCGCAGGCGTGATGAGACTCGAGCTCGGAAATGTTTGTTATGCCATTTGTGCATAAGGGTTAGAGCGCCACCTAGTGGAACGACTAACAAATCATGAATGAATGAGTTGAAATGTTAGCTGGTGGTTAAATGCATGAATTCCATCAATGTGACATCACATCGGATGTGCTGGTTTTAGGTGTTGGGCGTGGCTCGACACGCCGGGGGTGCGAGGGCCCTCATAACGCTGCTTGCAGCTTTAATTATTATTATTATTATTATTCACCCCAAACAAGGGCCTTTTTGAGGGCCTAAACATGCTCAAAAACTCATGAAATTTTGCACACATGCCAGGTCTGGTGAAAAATTTTGTATTTTAATGGTTTTACATATGAGCACTGGGAAATGGCTCTACAGCGCCACCTATGCCTTGTTAAATGCAGCCCTACGACCACATCGTTTGAGCTACATGTATGAAATTTGGCACACATGTGTATCATGCCAAGACGAACAAAAAAGTCTGTGGGCCCATTGACGCAAACCCAACAGGAAGTCCGCCATTTGGAAGAGAAGGTGACATTTTGGCTCTAATTTTGCCATTTCCATGCCTCGAACTTTTGCGAACTCCTCCTTGGGGTTTCATTTCATAACCTTCAAATTTGGACAGTGTCAACTACACCCTTGTGCCATGTTAAATTGCGGAGCTTTTGAGTTTTCACAATACTATGAGGCCGTGGCGCCATGGCGAATTTCGATGACTCGCCATGAAAATCTTATTGCCTCTCATTTTGTCATACATTTTCTGACCTTGACCAAAGTGAACACATATGATAAGGCTCCACCCCTGAACATATTTCAACTGCCATATTTGACACCAGGGACAGCGCCACCTAGTGGGAACAGGAAATGTCATGTTTTACACTTTGGGGTACAGTATAGTGATGGGTGACATCTGCAGCCTCAAATTTCTCCAGGAAAGCCTTAAGGAGTTGGTCTTGGGTTACAGTGAAAACTGTGACTTTTCGCCAAAGGGTGTGACCCCAGCAGCATGGCGAACTTTGATGTCACGCCATGAAGAAACAAATTAGTATAACTCAATGAAATCCAGTCTGATTAGTACCAGACTTGACAGGCATGATGTCACACCCGCCCTGAACAGATTGATGTGCCCATTGTCAGGAATATGGAGAGCGCCACCTAGTGGGAAGAGGAAATGTCATGTCTTACACTTTGTTGTACTGATTTTCACAGGTTCATCGTGGCCACCTCAAAAGCGGTGAATATCACCATCAGTCCCTCGTGATGCTTCAGTGCAAAAATTGTGACTTTAAACTGAACGGCGCACCCTGGTGGCAACGCTGTTCACCATGAAAGATGAAGTGGCTTTTGAGGGTCTTGGCAAGTTTATAGAGGCTTGAAATTTGGCACACACCTCCAATGTGACGAAGGCTTTGTTGTCATGTGATAATTTTCATTGAAAATCCCAAAATGGCTCCACAGCGCCCCCTACAAAATTTCAAAACCACAGCCCCAGCTCTGTGTTTTATGTATGAATCTGAAACCTGGTAGGCTTATAGGAGACATCAAAATGTACAAAAAAGTCTCTTGGAGCAATATCCCAAATCCAACAGGAAGTCAGCCATTTTAAAATTAATGTGTAATTTTGGCGACATTTTCCCCTCTTTTCAGGCTTCATACTTTGACGAACTCCTCCAAGGGATTTCATCAGATTGGACCGATCTGAAGTTTGTGGAATCTAAAGACCTTTGTGATGTTAAATTGCGAAGCTTTTTACGTTCAGGGAAACGGGGTGGTCATGGCGGCACTTAGAGTTTCAATCACTCACCAAAAAGCAGTAATCTGCTGTCACTCAAAAACACAATATCCAATCTCTCCCAAACGTCTCAGGTGTGATGAGACTCGAGCTCGGAAATGTTTGTTATGCCATTTGTCGGTAATAGTTAGAGCGCCACCTAGTGGGACGACTATAATCATGGTTCAATGAGATGAAATGTTAGCTGGTGGTTAAATGCATGAATTCCATCAATGTGACATCACATCGGACGTGCTGGTTTTAGGTGTTGGGCGTGGCTCGACACGCCAGGGTGCGAGGGCCCTCATAACGCTGCTTGCAGCTTTAATTATTATTATTATTATTATTATTATTATTCACCCCAAACAAGGGCCTTTTTGAGGGCCTAAACATGCTCAAAAACTCATGAAATTTTGCACACATGCCAGGTCTGGTGAAAAATTTTGGATTTTAATGGTTTTACATATGAGCACTGGGAAATGGCTCTACAGCGCCACCTATGCCTTGTTAAATGCAGCCCTACGACCACATGGTTTGAGCTACATGTATGAAATTTGGCACACATGTGTATCATGCCAAGACGAACAAAAAAGTCTGTGGGCCCATTGACGCAAACCCAACAGGAAGTCCGCCATTTGGAAGAGAAGGTGACATTTTGGCTCTAATTTTGCCATTTCCATGCCTCGAACTTTTGCGAACTCCTCCTTGGGGTTTCATTTCATAACCTTCATATTTGGTCAGTGTCAACTACACCCTTGTGCCATGTTAAATTGCGGAGCTTTTGAGTTTTCACAATACGGTGAGGCCGTGGCGCCATGGCGAATTACGATGACTCGCCATGAAAATCTTATTGCCTCTCATTCTGTCATAGATTTTCTGACCTTGACCAAAGTGAACACATATGATAAGGCTCCACCCCTGAACATATTTCAACTGCCATATTTGACATAAGGGCCAGCGCCACCTAGTGGGAACAGGAAATGTCATGTTTTACACTTTGGGGTACAGTATAGTGATGGGTGACATCTGCAGCCTCAAATTTCTCCAGGAAAGCCTTAAGGAGTTGGTCTTGGGTTACAGTGAAAACTGTGACTTTTCGCCAAAGGGTGTGACCTCAGCGGCATGGCGAACTTTGATGTCACGCCATGAAGAAACAAATTAGTATAACTCAATGAAATCCAGTCTGATCAGTACCAGACTTTACAGTCATGATGTCAGACCCACCCTGAACAGATTGATGTGCCCATTGTCGGGAATACGTACAGCGCCACCTAGTGGCAACAGGACATGTCATGTCTTACACTTTGTTGTACTGATTTTCACAGGTTCATAGTGGCCACCTCAAAAGCGGTGAATATCACCATCAGTCCTTCGTGATGGTTCAGTGCGAAAATTGTGACTTTAAACTGAATGGCGCACCCTGGTGGCAGCGCAGTTCACCATGAAAGATGAAGTTGCTTTTGAGGGGCTTGGAAAGTTTATAGAGGCTTGAAATTTGGCACACACCTCCAATGTGACGAAGGCTTTGTTGTTATGTGACCATTTTCCTTGAATAGCGCAAAATGGCTCCATGGCGCCCCCTACAAAATTCCAAAATATCAGCCCCTGCTCTGTGTTTTATCTATGAGTCTGAAACTTGGTAAGCTCATGGAAGATATTAAGATGTACAAAAAAGCCTCTTGGAGCAATATCCCAAATCCAACAGGAAGTCAGCCATTTTAAAATGAATGTGCAATTTTGGCGACATTTTCCCATCTTTTCAGGCACCGTACTTTGACGAACTCCTCCAAGGGATTTCATCAGATTGGACCGATCTGCACCTTGTGGAATCTAAAGACCATTGTGATGTTAAATTGCGAAGCTTTTTACATTCAGGGAAACGGGGTGGTCATGGCGGCACTTAGAGTTTCAATCACTCGCCAAAAAGCAGTAATCTGCTGTCACTCAAAAACACAATATCCAATCTCTCCCAAACGTCGCAGGTGTGATGAGACTCGAGCTCGGAAATGTTTGTTATGCCATTTGTCAGTAATAGTTAGAGCGCCACCTAGTGGGACGACTATAATCATGGTTCAATGAGATGAAATGTTAGCTGGTGGTTAAATGCATGAATTCCATCAATGTGACATCACATCGGACGTGCTGGTTTTAGGTGTTGGGCGTGGCTCGACACGCCGGGGTGCGAGGGCCCTCATAACGCTGCTTGCAGCTTTAATTATTATTATTATTATTATTCACCCCAAACAAGGGCCTTTTTGAGGGCCTAAACATGCTCAAAAACTCATGAAATTTTGCACACATGCCAGGTCTGGTGAAAAATTTTGTATTTTAATGGTTTTACATATGAGCACTGGGAAATGGCTCTACAGCGCCACCTATGCCTTGTTAAATGCAGCCCTACGACCACATCGTTTGGGCTACATGTATGAAATTTGGCACACATGTGTATCATGCCAAGACAAACAAAAAAGTCAGTGGGCCCATTGACGCAAACCCAACAGGAAGTCCGCCATTTTGGATTGAAGGTGACATTTTGGCTCTGATTTTACCGTTTCCATGCCTTGTACTTTAACGAACTCCTCCTTGGGATTTGGTCCTATAAACTTCAAATTTGGACAGTGTCAACTACACCCTTGTGCCATGTTAAATTGCGGAGCTTTTGAGTTTTCACAATACTATGAGGCCGTGGCGCCATGGCGAATTTCGATGACTCGCCATCAAAATCTTATTGCCTCTCATTTTGTCATACATTTTCTGACCTTGACCAAAGTGAACACATATGATAAGGCTCCACCCCTGAACATATTTCAACTGCCATATTTGACCTCAACGACAGCGCCACCTAGTGGGAACAGGAAATGTCATGTTTTACACTTTGGGGTACAGTATAGTGATGGGTGACATCTGCAGCCTCAAATTTCTCCAGGAAAGCCTTAAGGAGTTGGTCTTGGGTTACAGTGAAAACTGTGACTTTTTGCAAAAGGGTGTGACCCCAGCAGCATGGCGAACTTTGATGTCACGCCATGAAGAAAGAAATTAGTATAACTCAATGAAATCCAGTCTGATCAGTACCAGACTTTACAGGCATGATGTCAGACCCGCCCTGAACAGATTGATGTGCCCATTGTCGGAAATACGGACAGCGCCACCTAGTGGCAACAGGAAATGTCATGGCTTTAATTTTGTTGTACTGATTTTCACAGGTTCATCGTGGCCACCTCAAAAGCGGTGAATATCACCATCAGTCCCTTGTGATGCTTCAGTGCAAAAATTGTGACTTTAAACTGAACGCCGCACCCTGGTGGCAACGCTGTTCACCATGAAAGATGAAGTGGCTTTTGAGGGGCTTGGAAAGTTTAAAAAGTCTTCAAATTTGGCCCACGCCTCCAATGTGGTTAAGGCTTTGTTGTTATGTGATCATTTTCATTGAATATCCCAAAATGGCTCCACAGCGCCCCCTACAAAATTTCAAAATCACAGCCCCTGCTCTGTGTTTTATGTATGAGTCTGAAACCTGGTAAGCTTATAGGAGATATCAAGATGTACAAAAAAGTCTCTTGGAGCAATATCCCAAATCCAACAGGAAGTCAGCCATTTTAAAATTAATGTGCAATTTTGGCAACATTTTCCCCTCTTTTCAGGCATCGTTCTTTGACGAACTCCTCCAAGGGATTTCATCATATTGCACTATTCTTCAGTGTGTGGAATCCAAAGACCTTTGTGTTGTTAAATTGCGAAGCTTTTTACGTTCAGGGAAACGGGGTGGTTATGGCGGCACGTAGACTCTCAATCACTCGCCAAAAAGCAGTAATCTGCTGTCACTCAAAAACACAATGTCCAATCTCTCCCAAAGCTCATAGGCGTGATGAGACTCGAGCTCGGAAATGTTTGTTATGCCATTTGTGCATAAGGGTTAGAGCGCCACCTAGTGGAACGACTAACAAATCATGAATGAATGAGTTGAAATGTTAGCTGGTGGTTAAATGCATGAATTCCATCAATGTGACATCAGATCGGACGTGCTGGTTTTAGGTGTTGGGCGTGGCTCGACGCGCCGGGGGTGCGAGGGCCCTCATAACGCTGCTTGCAGCTTTAATTATTATTATTATTATTAGGGCCCGAGCACTGACAGTGCGAAGGCCCTATTGTAATTGCTCTGTTTATTATTATTATTATTATTATTATTATTCCGGCAAATGAATTGGCCGTTTGAGGGCCTAAACATGCTCGAAAACTCATGAAATTTTGCACACGCGTCAGGTCTGGTGAAAATTTACGTATTTTAATGTTCCCAGACATGGCCAGGGAAAATTAGCTCAGTAGCGCCACCTAGAAAAATTAAAAACGCGAGCCCCCGGTATGGGTATGACCTACACGTTTGAAAGTCGGTACACCTATATAACGTTCAGAGTCGAACAAAAAAGTATATTATGGCAATGTCCTAAACCCAACAGGAAGTCCGCCATTTTGGATTGAAGGTGACATTTTGGGTCTGATTTTACCGTTTCCATGCCTTGTACTTTAACGAACTCCTCCTTGGGATTTGGTCCTATAAACTTCAAATTTGGACAGTGTCAACTACACCCTTGTGCCATGTTAAATTGCGGAGCTTTTGAGTTTTCACAATACTATGAGGCCGTGGCGCCATGGCGAATTTCGATGACTCGCCATGAAAATCTTATTGCCTCTCATTCTGTCATACATGTTCCGATCTGGACCAAAGAGCACACATATGATAAGGCTCCACCCCTGAACATATTTCAACTGCCATATTTGACATCAAGGACAGCGCCACCTAGTGGAAACAGGAAATGTCATGTTTTACACTTTGGGGTACAGTATAGTGATGGGTGACATCTGCAGCCTCAAATTTCTCCAGGAAAGCCTTAAGGAGTTGGTCTTGGGTTACAGTGAAAACTGTGACTTTTTGCAAAAGGGTGTGACCCCAGCAGCATGGCGAACTTTGATGTCACGCCATGAAGAAACAAATTAGTATAACTCAATGAAATCCAGTCTGATCAGTACCAGACTTTACAGGCATGATGTCACACCCGCCCTGAACAGATTGATGTGCCCATTGTCGGAAATACGGACAGCGCCACCTAGTGGCAACAGGAAATGTCATGGCTTTAATTTTGTTGTACTGATTTTCACAGGTTCATCTTGGCCACCTCAAAAGCGGTGAATATCACCATCAGTCCCTCGTGATGCTTCAGTGCAAAAATTGTGAGTTTAAACTTAACGGCGCACCCTGGTGGCAACGCTGTTCACCATGAAAAATGAAGTGGCTTTTAAGGGGCTTGGAAAGTTTAAAAAGTCTTGAAATTTGGCGCACACCTCCAATGTGCATAAGGCTTTGTTGTTATGTGACCATTTTCATTGAATAGCGCGAAATGGCTCCACAGCGCCCCCTACAAAATTTCAAAACATCAGCCCCAGCTCTGTGTTTTATGTATGAGTCTGAAACCTGGTAAGCTTATAGGAGATATCAAGATGTACAAAAAAGTCTCTTGGAGCAATATCCCAAATCCAACAGGAAGTCAGCCATTTTAAAATTAATGTGCAATTTTGGCGACATTTTCCCCGCTTTCCAGGCATTGTTCTTTGACGAACTCCTCCAAGGGATTTCATCATATTGAACCAATCTCCAGTGTGTGGAATCTAAAGACCTTTGTGATGTTAAATTGCGAAGCTTTTTAAGTCCAGGGAAACAGGGTGGTTATGGCGGCACTTAGAGTTTGAATCACTCGCCAAAAAGCAGTAATCTGCTGTCACTCAAAAACACAATGTCCAATCTCTCCCAAACGTCTCAGGTGTGATGAGACTCGAGCTCGGAAGTGTTTGTTATGCCATTTGTACATAATGGTTAGAGCGCCACCTAGTTGAACGACTAACTAATCATGAATGAATGAGTTGAAATGTTAGCTGGTGGTTAAATGCATGAATTCCATCAATGTGACATCAGATCGGACGTGCTGGTTTTAGGTGTTGGGCGTGGCTCGACGCGCCGGGGGTGCGAGGGCCCTCATAACGCTGCTTGCAGCTTTAATTATTATTATTATTATTCCGGCAAATGAATTGGCCGTTTGAGGGCCTAAACATGCTCGAAAACTCATGAAATTTTGCACACGCGTCAGGTCTGGTGAAAATTTACGTATTTTAATGTTCTCAGACATGGCCAGGGAAAATTAGCTCAGTAGCGCCACCTAGAAAAATGAAAAACGCGAGCCCCCGGTATGGGTATGACCTACATGTTTGAAAGTCGGTACACCTATATAGCGTTCAGAGTCGAACAAAAAAGTCTATTATGGCAATGTCCTAAACCCAACAGGAAGTCCGCCATTTTGGATTGAAGGTGAGATTTTGGGTCTGATTTTACCGTTTCCATGCCTTGTACTTTAACGAACTCCTCCTTGGGATTTGGTCCTATAAACTTGAAATTTGGACAGTGTCAACTACACCCTTGTGCCATGTTAAATTGCGGAGCTTTTGAGTTTTCACAATACTATGAGGCCGTGGCGCCATGGCGAATTTTGATGACTCGCCATGAAAATCTTATTGCCTCTCATTCTGTCATACATGTTCCGATCTGGACCAAACAGCACACATATGATAAGGCTCCACCCCTGAACATATTTCAACTGCCATATTTGACATCAAGGACAGCGCCACCTAGTGGGAACAGGAAATGTCATGTTTTACACTTTGGGGTACAGTATAGTGATGGGTGACATCTGCAGCCTCAAATTTCTCCAGAAAAGCCTTAAGGAGTTGGTCTTGGGTTACAGTGAAAACTGTGAGTTTTCGCAAAAGGGTGTGACCCCAGCAGCATGGCGAACTTTGATGTCACGCCATGAAGAAACAAATTAGTATAACTCAATGAAATCCAGTCTGATCAGTACCAGACTTTACAGGCATGATGTCAGACCCGCCCTGAACAGATTGATGTGCCCATTGTCGGAAATACGGACAGCGCCACCTAGTGGCAACAGGAAATGTCATGGCTTTAATTTTGTTGTACTGATTTTCACAGGTTCATCTTGGCCACCTCAAAAGCGGTGAATATCACCATCAGTCCCTCGTGATGCTTCAGTGCAAAAATTGTGACTTTAAACTGAACGGCGCACCCTGGTGGCAACGCCGTCCACCATGAAAGATGAAGTGGCTTTTGAGGGTCTTGGCAAGTTTATAGAGGCTTGAAATTTGGCACACACCTCCAATGTGATGAAGGCTTTGATGTCATGTGATCATTTTCATTGAATAGCGAGAAATGGCTCCACAGCGCCCCCTACAAACTTTCAAAATATCAGCCCCAGCTCTGTGTTTTATGTATGAGTCTGAAACCTGGTAAGCTTATAGGAGATATCAAGATGTACAAAAAAGTCTCTTGGAGCAATATCCCAAATCCAACAGGAAGTCAGCCATTTTAAAATTAATGTGTAATTTTGATGACATTTTCCCCCCTTTTCAGGCCTCATACTTTGACGAACTCCTCCAAGGGATTTCATCATATTGAAGCATTCTTCAGTGTGTAGAATCTAAAGACCTTTGTGATGTTAAATTGCGAAGCTTTTTCCGTTCAGGGAAACGGGGTGGTCATGGCGGCACGTAGAGTTTCAATCACTCGCAAAAAGCAGTAATCTGCTGTCACTAAAAAACACAATGTCCAAGCTCTCCCAAAGGTCGCAGGTGTGATGAGACTCGAGCTTGGAAATGTTTGTTATGCTATTTGTCAATAATGGTTAGAGCGCCACCTAGTGGCATGACTATAATCCTGGTTGAATAAGATGAAATGTTAGCTGGTGATTAAAAGCATGAAATCCATCAATGTGACATGAAATCGGACGTGCCGGTTTGAGGTGTTGGCAGTGGCTCGACGTGCCGGGGGTGCGAGGGCCCTTATAACGCTGCTTGCAGCTTTAATTATTATTATTAGGGCCCGAGCACTGATAGTGCGAAGGCCCTATTGTAATTGCTCTGTTTATTATTATTATTATTATTATTATTATTATTATTATTATTTCGGCAAATGAATTGGCCGTTTGAGGGCCTAAACATGCTCGAAAACTCATGAAATTTTGCACACGCGTCAGGTCTGGTGAAAATTTACGTATTTTAATGTTCTCAGACATGGCCAGGGAAAATTAGCTCAGTAGCGCCACCTAGAAAAATGAAAAACGCGAGCCCCCGGTATGGGTATGGCCTACAAGTTTGAAACTCTGTACACCTATATAACGTTCAGAGTCGAACAAAAAAGTCTATTATGGCAATGTCCTAAACCCAACAGGAAGTCCGCCATTTTGCATTGAAGGTGACATTTTGGCTCTAATTTTGCCATTTCCATGCCTCGAACTTTAACGAACTCCTCCTTGGGATTTGGTCCTATAAGCTTCAAATTTGGACAGTGTCAACTACACCCTTGTGCCATGTTAAATTGCGGAGCTTTTGAGTTTTCACAATACTATGAGGCCGTGGCGCCATGGCGAATTTCGATGACTCGCCATGAAAATCTTATTGCCTCTCATTCTGTCATACATGTTCCGATCTGGACCAAAGAGCACACATATGATAAGGCTCCACCCCTGAACATATTTCAACTGCCATATTTGACATCAAGGACAGCGCCACCTAGTGGGAACAGGAAATGTCATGTTTTACACTTTGGGGTACAGTATAGTGATGGGTGACATCTGCAGCCTCAAATTTCTCCAGGAAAGCCTTAAGGAGTTGGTCTTGGGTTACAGTGAAAACTGTGAGTTTTCGTGAAAGGGTGTGACCCCAGCAGCATGGCGAACTTTGATGTCACGCCATGAAGAAACAAATTAGTATAACTCAATGAAATCCAGTCTGATCAGTACCAGACTTTACAGGCATGATGTCAGACCCGCCCTGAACAGATTGATGTGCCCATTGTCGGAAATACGGACAGCGCCACCTAGTGGCAACAGGAAATGTCATGGCTTTAATTTTGTTGTACTGATTTTCACAGGTTCATCTTGGCCACCTCAAAAGCGGTGAATATCACCATCAGTCCCTCGTGATGCTTCAGTGCAAAAATTGTGAGTTTAAACTGAACGGCGCACCCTGGTGGCAACGCTGTTCAACATGAAAGATGAAGTGGCTTTTGAGGGTCTTGGCAAGTTTATAGAGGCTTGAAATTTGGCACACACCTCCAAATGGATGAAGGCTTTGTTGGCATGTGATCATTTTCATTAAATAGCGCGAAATTGCTCCACAGCGCCCCCTACAAAATTTCAAAACCACAGCCCCTGCTCTGTGTTCTATGTATGATTCTGAAACCTGGTAAGCTTATAGGAGATATCAAGATGTACAAAAAAGTCTCTTGGAGCAATATCCCAAATCCAACAGGAAGTCAGCCATTTTAAAATTAATGTGTAATTTTGGCAACATTTTCCCCTCTTTCCAGGCACCGTTCTTTGACGAACTCCTCCAAGGGATTTCATCATATTGAACCAATCTCCAGTGTGTGGAATCTAAAGACCTTTGTGATGTTAAATTGCGAACGTTTTTACGTTCAGGGAAACGGGTGGTCATGGCGGCACGTGGAGTTTCAGTCACTCGCCAAAAAGCAGTAATCTGCTGTCACTCAAAATCAAAATGTCCAATATGTCCCAAAGGTCGCAGGCGTGATGAGACTCGAGCTGGGAAATGTTTGTTATGCCATTTGTCAGTAATGGTTAGAGCGCCACCTAGTGGGACGACTATAATCATGATTGAATGAGATGAAATGTTAGCTGGTGGTTGAATGCATGAATTTCATCAATGTGACATCAGATCGGACGTGCTGGTTGTAGGTGTTGGGCGTAGCTCGACGCCATGGGGTGCGAGGGCCCTCATAACGCTGCTTGCAGCTTTAATTATTATTATTTCGGCAAATGAATTGGCCGTTTGAGGGCCTAAACATGCTCGAAAACTCATGAAATTTTGCACACGCGTCAGGTCTGGTGAAAATTTACGTATTTTAATGTTGTCAGACATGGCCAGGGAAAATTAGCTCAGTAGCGCCACCTAGAAAATTGAAAAACGCGAGCCCCCGGTATGGGTATGGCCTACAAGTTTGAAAGTCGGTACACCGTTATAACGTTCAGAGTCGAACAAAAAAGTCTATTATGGCAATATCCTAAACCCAACAGGAAGTCCGCCATTTTGGATTGAAGGTGACATTTTGGGTCTGATTTTAACGTTTCCATGCCTTGTACTTTAACGAACTCCTCCTTGGGATTTGGTCCTATAAACTTCAAATTTGGACAGTGTCAACTACACCCTTGTGCCATGTTAAATTGCGGAGCTTTTGAGTTTTCACAATACTATGAGGCCGTGGCGCCATGGCGAATTTCGATGACTCGCCATGAAAATCTTATTGCCTCTCATTTTGTCATAGATTTTCTGACCTTGACCAAAGTGAACACATATGATAAGGCTCCACCCCTGAACATATTTCAACTGCCATATTTGACACCAGGGACAGCGCCACCTAGTGGGAACAGGAAATGTCATGTTTTACACTTTGCGGTACAGTATAGTGATGGGTGACATCTGCAGCCTCAAATTTCTCCAGGAAAGCCTTAAGGAGTTGGTCTTGGGTTACAGTGAAAACTGTGACTTTTCGCCAAAGGGTGTGACCTCAGCGGCATGGCGAACTTTGATGTCACGCCATGAAGAAACAAATTAGTATAACTCAATGAAATCCAGTCTGATCAGTACCAGACTTTACAGTCATGATGTCAGACCCACCCTGAACAGATTGATGTGCCCATTGTCGGAAATACGTACAGCGCCACCTAGTGGCAACAGGAAATGTCATGGCTTTAACTTTGTTGTACTGATTTTCACAGGTTGATCGTGGCCACCTCAAAAGCGGTGAATATCACCATCAGTCCCTCGTGATGCTTCAGTGCAAAAATTGTGACTTTAAACTGAACGGCGCACCCTGGTGGCAACGCGGTTCATCATGAAAGATGAAGTGGCTTTTGAGGGGCTTGGAAAGTTTATAGAGGCTTGAAATTTGGCACACACCTCCAAATGGATGAAGGAATTGTTGTTATGTAACCATTTTCCTTGAATAGCGCAAAATGGCTCCACAGCGCCCCCTACAATATTTCAAAACATCAGCCCCTGCTCTGTGTTTCATCTATGAGTCTGACACTTGGTAAGCTTGTGTAAGATATCAAGATGTACAAAAAAGTCTCTTGGAGCAATATCCCAAATCCAACAGGAAGTCAGCCATTTTAAAATTAATGTGTAATTTTGATGACATTTTCCCCCCTTTTCAGGCCTCATACTTTGACGAACTCCTCCAAGGGATTTCATCATATTGAAGCATTCTTCAGTGTGTAGAATCTAAAGACCTTTGTGATGTTAAATTGCGAAGCTTTTTCCGTTCAGGGAAACGGGGTGGTTATGGCGGCACGTAGAGTTTCAATCACTCGCAAAAAGCAGTAATCTGCTGTCACTAAAAAACACAATGTCCAATCTCTCCCAAAGGTCGCAGGTGTGATGAGACTCGAGCTTGGAAATGTTTGTTATGCTATTTGTCAATAATGGTTAGAGCGCCACCTAGTGGCATGACTATAATCCTGGTTGAATAAGATGAAATGTTAGCTGGTGATTAAAAGCATGAAATCCATCAATGTGACATCACATCGGACGTGCCGGTTTGAGGTGTTGGCAGTGGCTCGACGTGCCGGGGGTGCGAGGGCCCTCATAACGCTGCTTGCAGCTTTAATTAGGGCCCGAGCACTGACAGTGCGAAGGCCCTATTGTAATTGCTCTGTTTATTATTATTATTATTATTATTATTATTATTTCGGCAAATGAATTGGCCGTTTGAGGGCCTAAACATGCTCGAAAACTCATGAAATTTTGCACACGCGTCAGGTCTGGTGAAAATTTACGTATTTTAATGTTCTCAGACATGGCCAGGGAAAATTAGCTCAGTAGCGCCACCTAGAAAAATGAAAAACGCGAGCCCCCGGTATGGGTATGACCTACACGTTTGAAAGTCGGTACACCTATATAACGTTCAGAGTCGAACAAAAAAGTCTATTATGGCAATGTCCTAAACCCAACAGGAAGTCCGCCATTTTGGATTGAAGGTGACATTTTGGGTCTGATTTTACCGTTTCCATGCCTTGTACTTTAACGAACTCCTCCTTGGGATTTGGTCCTATAAACTTCAAATTTGGACAGTGTCAACTACACCCTTGTGCCATGTTAAATTGCGGAGCTTTTGAGTTTTCACAATACTATGAGGCCGTGGCGCCATGGCGAATTTCGATGACTCGCCATGAAAATCTTATTGCCTCTCATTTTGTCATACATGTTCCGATCTGGACCAAAGTGAACACATATGATAAGGCTCCACCCCTGAACATATTTCAACTGCCATATTTGACATCAAGGACAGCGCCACCTAGTGGGAACAGGAAATGTCATGTTTTACACTTTGGGGTACAGTATAGTGATGGGTGACATCTGCAGCCTCAAATTTCTCCAGGAAAGCCTTAAGGAGTTGGTCTTGGGTTACAGTGAAAACTGTGAGTTTTCGCAAAAGGGTGTGACCCCAGCAGCATGGCGAACTTTGATGTCACGCCATGAAGAAAGAAATTAGTATAACTCAATGAAATCCAGTCTGATCAGTACCAGACTTTACAGGCATGATGTCAGACCCGCCCTGAACAGATTGATGTGCCCATTGTCGGAAATACGGACAGCGCCACCTAGTGGCCACAGGAAATGTCATGGCTTTAATTTTGTTGTACTGATTTTCACAGGTTCATCGTGGCCACCTCAAAAGCGGTGAATATCAACATCAGTCCCTCGTGATGCTTCAGTGCAAAAATTGTGACTTTAAACTGAACGGCGCACCCTGGTGGCAACGCGGTTCACCATGAAAGATGAAGTGGCTTTTGAGGGGCTTGGAAAGTTTATAGAGGCTTGAAATTTGGCACACACCTCCAAATGGATGAAGGCATTGTTGTTATGTAACCATTTTCCTTGAATAGCGCAAAATGGCTCCACAGCGCCCCCTACAATATTTCAAAACATCAGCCCCTGCTCTGTGTTTCATCTATGAGTCTGACACTTGGTAAGCTTGTGTAAGATATCAAGATGTACAAAAAAGTCTCTTGGAGCAATATCCCAAATCCAACAGGAAGTCAGCCATTTCAAAATTAATGTGTAATTTTGATGACATTTTCCCCCCTTTTCAGGCCTCATACTTTGACGAACTCCTCCAAGGGATTTCATCATATTGAAGCATTCTTCAGTGTGTAGAATCTAAAGACCTTTGTGATGTTAAATTGCGAAGCTTTTTCCGTTTAGGGAAACGGGGTGGTCATGGCGGCACGTAGAGTTTCAATCACTCGCAAAAAGCAGTAATCTGCTGTCACTAAAAAACACAATGTCCAATCTCTCCCAAAGGTCGCAGGTGTGATGAGACTCGAGCTTGGAAATGTTTGTTATGCTATTTGTCAATAATGGTTAGAGCGCCACCTAGTGGCATGACTATAATCCTGGTTGAATAAGATGAAATGTTAGCTGGTGATTAAAAGCATGAATTCCATCAATGTGACATCACATCGGACGTGCTGGTTTCAGGTGTTGGGCATGGCTCGACACGCCGGGGGTGCGAGGGCCCTCATAACGCTGCTTGCAGCTTTAATTATTATTATTATTATTATTTCGGCAAATGAATTGGCCGTTTGAGGGCCTAAACATGCTCGAAAACTCATGAAATTTTGCACACGCGTCAGGTCTGGTGAAAATTTACGTATTTTAATGTTCTCAGACATGGCCAGGGAAAATTAGCTCAGTAGCGCCACCTAGAAAAATGAAAAACGCGAGCCCCCGGTATGGGTATGGCCTACAAGTTTGAATCTCGGTACACCTATATAACGTTCAGAGTCGAACAAAAAAGTCTATTATGGCAATGTCCTAAACCCAACAGGAAGTCCGCCATTTTGCATTGAAGGTGACATTTTGGCTCTAATTTTGCCATTTCCATGCCTCGAACTTTAACGAACTCCTCCTTGGGATTTGGTCCTATAAGCTTCAAATTTGGACAGTGTCAACTACACCCTTGTGCCATGTTAAATTGCGGAGCTTTTGAGTTTTCACAATACTATGAGGCCGTGGCGCCATGGCGAATTTCGATGACTCGCCATGAAAATCTTATTGCCTCTCATTCTGTCATACATGTTCCGATCTGGACCAAAGAGCACACATATGATAAGGCTCCACCCCTGAACATATTTCAACTGCCATATTTGACATCAAGGACAGCGCCACCTAGTGGGAACAGGAAATGTCATGTTTTACACTTTGGGGTACAGTATAGTGATGGGTGACATCTGCAGCCTCAAATTTCTCCAGGAAAGCCTTAAGGAGTTGGTCTTGGGTTACAGTGAAAACTGTGAGTTTTCGCGAAAGGGTGTGACCCCAGCAGCATGGCGAACTTTGATGTCACGCCATGAAGAAACAAATTAGTATAACTCAATGAAATCCAGTCTGATCAGTACCAGACTTTACAGGCATGATGTCAGACCCGCCCTGAACAGATTGATGTGCCCATTGTCGGAAATACGGACAGCGCCACCTAGTGGCAACAGGAAATGTCATGGCTTTAATTTTGTTGTACTGATTTTCACAGGTTCATCTTGGCCACCTCAAAAGCGGTGAATATCACCGTCAGTCCTTCATGATGCTGCAGTGCGAATATTGTGACTTTATACTGAACGGCGCACCCTGGTGGCAACGCTGTTCACCATGAAAGATGAAGTGGCTTTTGAGGGGCTTGGAAAGTTTAAAAAGTCTTGAAATTTGGCGCACACCTCCAATGTGCAGAAGGCTTTGTTGTTATGTGATCATTTTCATTGAATAGCGCAAAATGGCTCCACAGCGCCCCCTACAAAATTTCAAAATCACAGCCCCTGCTCTGTGTTTTATATATGAGTCTGAAACCTGGTAAGCTTATAGGAGATATCAAGATGTACAAAAAAGTCTCTTGGAGCAATATCCCAAATCCAACAGGAAGTCAGCCATTTTAAAATTAATGTGCAATTTTGGCAACATTTTCCCCTCTTTTCAGGCATCGTTCTTTGACGAACTCCTCCAAGGGATTTCATCAGATTGCACTATTCTTCAGTGTGTGGAATCCAAAGACCTTTGTGTTGTTAAATTGCGAAGCTTTTTACGTTCAGGGAAACGGGGTGGTTATGGCGGCACGTAGACTCTCAATCACTCGCCAAAACGCAGTAATCGGCTGTTACTCAAAAACACAATATCCAATCTCTCCCAAAGGTCGCAGGCGTGATGAGACTCGAGCTCGGAAATGTTTGTTATGCCATTTGTACATAATGGTTAGAGTGCCACCTAGTGGAACGACTAGCTAATCATGAATGAATGAGTTGAAATGTTAGCTGGTGGTTAAATGCATGAATTCCATCAATGTGACATCGATCGGACGTGCTGGTTTTAGGTGTTGGGCGTGGCTCGACGCGCCGGGGGTGCGAGGGCCCTCATAACGCTGCTTGCAGCTTTAATTAGGGCCCGAGCACTGACAGTGCGAAGGCCCTATTGTAATTGCTCTGTTTATTATTAGGGCCCGAGCACTGACAGTGCGAAGGCCCTATTGTAATTGCTCTGTTTATTATTATTATTATTATTATTATTATTTCGGCAAATGAATTGGCCGTTTGAGGGCCTAAACATGCTCGAAAACTCATGAAATTTTGCACACGCGTCAGGTCTGGTGAAAATTTACGTATTTTAAGGTTCTCAGACATGGCCAGGGAAAATTAGCTCAGTAGCGCCACCTAGAAAAATGAAAAACGCGAGCCCCCGATATGGGTATGACCTACATGTTTGAAAGTCGGTACACCTATATAACGTTCAGAGTCGAACAAAAAAGTCTATTATGGCAATGTCCTAAACCCAACAGGAAGTCCGCCATTTTGGATTGAAGGTGACATTTTGGCTCTGATTTTACCGTTTCCATGCCTCGAACTTTAACGAACTCCTCCTTGGGGTTTGATTTCATAACCTTCATATTTGGTCAATGCCAACTACACCCTTGTGCCATGTTAAATTGCGGAGCTTTTGAGTTTTCACAATACCATGAGGCCGTGGCGCCACGGCGAATTTCGATGACTCGCCATGAAAATCTTATTGCCTCTCATTTTGTCATACATTTTCTGACCTTGACCAAAGTGAACACATATGATAAGGCTCCACCCCTGAACATACTTCAACTGCCATATTTGACATCAAGGACAGCGCCACCTAGTGGGAACAGGAAATGTCATGTTTTACACTTTGGGGTACAGTATAGTGATGAGTGACATCTGCAGCCTCAAATTTCTCCAGGAAAGCCTTAAGGAGTTGGTCTTGGGGTACAGTGAAAACTGTGGCTTTTCACGAAAGGGTGTGACCTCAGCAGCATGGCGAACTTTGATATCTCGCCATGAAGAAACAAATTAGTATAACTCCATGAAATCCAGTCTGATTAGTACCAGACTTTACAGGCATGATGTCACACCCGCCCTGAACAGATTGATGTGCCCATTGTCAGGAATATGAAGAGCGCCACCTAGTGGGAACAGGAAATGTCATGTCTTACACTTTGTTGTACTGATTTTCACAGGTTCATAGTGGCCACCTCAAAAGCGGTGAATATCACCATCAGTCCTTGATGATGCTTTAGTGCAAAAATTGTGACTTTAAACTGAACGGCGCACCCTGGTGGCAACGCTGTTCACCATGAAAAATGAAGTGGCTTTTGAGGGGCTTGGAAAGTTTATAGAGGCTTGAAATTTGGCGCACACCTCCATTGTGATGAAGGCTTTGTTGTTATGTGATCATTTTCATTAAATAGCGCAAAATGGCTCCACAGCGCCCCCTACAAAATTTCAAAACATCAGCCCCAGCTCTGTGTTTTATGTCCAATATGTCCCAAAGGTCGCAGGTGTGATGAGACTCGAGCTCGGAAATGTTTGTTATGTCATTTGTCAGTAATGGTTAGAGCGCCACCTAGTGGGACGACTATAATCATGATTGAATGAGATGAAATGTTAGCTGGTGGTTGAATGCATGAATTTCATCAATGTGACATCAGATCGGAGGTGCTGGTTGTAGGTGTTGGGCGTAGCTCGACGCGATGGGGTGCGAGGGCCCTCATAACGCTGCTTGCAGCTTTAATTAGGGCCCGAGCACTGACAGTGCGAAGGCCCTATTGTAATTGCTCTGTTTATTATTATTATTATTATTATTATTAGGGCCCGAGCACTGATAGTGCGAAGGCCCTATTGTAATTGCTCTGTTTATTATTATTATTATTATTATTATTATTATTATTATTTCGGCAAATGAATTGGCCGTTTGAGGGCCTAAACATGCTCGAAAACTCATGAAATTTTGCACACGCGTCAGGTCTGGTGAAAATTTACGTATTTTAATGTTCTCAGACATGGCCAGGGAAAATTAGCTCAGTAGCGCCACCTAGAAAAATGAAAAACGCGAGCCCCCGATATGGGTATGACCTACATGTTTGAAAGTCGGTACACCTATATAACGTTCAGAGTCGAACAAAAAAGTCTATTATGGCAATGTCCTAAACCCAACAGGAAGTCCGCCATTTTGGATTGAAGGTGACATTTTGGCTCTGATTTTACCGTTTCCATGCCTTGTACTTTAACGAACTCCTCCTTGGGATTTGGTCCTATAAACTTCAAATTTGGACAGTGTCAACTACACCCTTGTGCCATGTTAAATTGCGGAGCTTTTGAGTTTTCACAATACTATGAGGCCGTGGCGCCATGGCGAATTTCGATGACTCGCCATGAAAATCTTATTGCCTCTCATTTTGTCATACATTTTCTGACCTTGACCAAAGTGAACACATATGATAAGGCTCCACCCCTGAACATATTTCAACTGCCATATTTGACATGAAGGACAGCGCCACCTAGTGGAAACAGGAAATGTCATGTTTTACACTTTGGGGTACAGTATAGTGATGGGTGACATCTGCAGCCTCAAATTTCTCCAGGAAAGCCTTAAGGAGTTGGTCTTGGGTTACAGTGAAAACTGTGAGTTTTCGCGAAAGGGTGTGACCCCAGCAGCATGGCGAACTTTGATGTCACGCCATGAAGAAACAAATTAGTATAACTCAATGAAATCCAGTCTGATCAGTACCAGACTTTACAGGCATGATGTCAGACCCGCCCTGAACAGATTGATGTGCCCATTGTCGGAAATACGGACAGCGCCACCTAGTGGCAACAGGAAATGTCATGGCTTTAATTTTGTTGTACTGATTTTCACAGGTTCATCGTGGCCACCTCAAAAGCGGTGAATATCACCATCAGTCCCTCGTGATGCTTCAGTGCAAAAATTGTGACTTTAAACTGAACGGCGCACCCTGGTGGCAACGTGGTCCACCATGAAATATGAAGTGGCTTTTGAGGGTCTTGGCAAGTTTATAGAGGCTTGAAATTTGGCACACACCTCCAATGTTACGAAGGCTTTGTTGTCATGTGATCATTTTCATTGAATATCCCAAAATGGCTCCACAGCGCCCCCTACAAAATTTCAAAACCACAGCCCCAGCTCTGTGTTTTATGTATGAATCTGAAACCTGGTAGGCTTATAGGAGATATCAAGATGTACAAAAAAGTCTCTTGGAGCAATATCCCAAATCCAACAGGAAGTCAGCCATTTTAAAATTAATGTGCAATTTTGGCAACATTTTCCCCTCTTTTCAGGCTTCATACTTTGACGAACTCCTCCAAGGGATTTCATCATATTGAACCAATCTCCTGTGTGTGGAATCTAAAGACCTTTGTGATGTTAAATTGCGAAGCTTTTTACATTTAGGGAAACGGGGTGGTCATGGCGGCACGTGGAGTTTCAATCACTCGCCAAAAAGCAGTAATCTGCTGTCACTCAAAATCAAAATGTTCAATCTCTCCCAAAGGTCGCAGGCGTGATGAGACTCGAGCTAGGAAATGTTTGTTATGCCATTTGTCAGTAATGGTTAGAGCGCCACCTAGTGGGACAACTATAATCATGATTGAATGAGATGAATTGTTAGCTGGTGGTTAAATGCATGAATTCCATCAATGTGACATCAGATCGGACATGCTGGTTTTAGGTGTTGGGCGTGGCTCGACGCGCCGGGGGTGCGAGGGCCCTCCTAACGCTGCTTGCAGCTTTAATTATTATTATTATTAGGGCCCGAGCACTGATAGTGCGAAGGCCCTATTGTAATTGCTCTGTTTATTATTATTATTATTATTATTATTATTATTATTATTATTTCGGCAAATGAATTGGCCGTTTGAGGGCCTAAACATGCTCGAAAACTCATGAAATTTTGCACACGCGTCAGGTCTGGTGAAAATTTACGTATTTTAATGTTCTCAGACATGGCCAGGGAAAATTAGCTCAGTAGCGCCACCTAGAAAAATGAAAAACGCGAGCCCCCGGTATGGGTATGGCCTACAAGTTTGAAAGTCGGTACACCTATATAATGTTCAGAGTCGAACAAAAAAGTCTATTATGGCAATGTCCTAAACCCAACAGGAAGTCCGCCATTTTGGATTGAAGGTGACATTTTGGCTCTGATTTTACCATTTCCATGCCTCGAACTTTGACGAACTCCTCCTTGGGGTTTGATTTCATAACCTTCATATTTGGTCAGTGCCAACTACACCCTTGTGCCATGTTAAATTGCGGAGCTTTTGAGTTTTCACAATACTATGAGGCCGTGGCGCCATGGCGAATTTCGATGACTCGCCATGAAAATCTTATTGCCTCTCATTTTGTCATACATTTTCTGACCTTGACCAAAGTGAACACATATGATAAGGCTCCACCCCTGAACATATTTCAACTGCCATATTTGACACCAGGGACAGCGCCACCTAGTGGGAACAGGAAATGTCATGTTTTACACTTTGGGGTACAGTATAGTGATGGGTGACACCTGCAGCCTCAAATTTCTCCAGGAAAGGCGTAAGGAGTTGGTCTTGGGTTACAGTGAAAACTGTGACTTTTCGCAAAAGGGTGTGACCCCAGCAGCATGGCGAACTTTGATGTCACGCCATGAAGAAACAAATTAGTATAACTCAATGAAATCCAGTCTGTTCAGTACCAGACTTTACAGGCATGATGTCAGACCCGCCCTGAACAGATTGATGTGCCCATTGTCGGGAATACGTACAGCGCCACCTAGTGGCAACAGGAAATGTCATGGCTTTAATTTTGTTGTACTGATTTTCACAGGTTCATCGTGGCCACCTCAAAAGCAGTGAATATCAACATCAGTCCCTCGTGATGCTTCAGTGCAAAAATTGTGACTTTAAACTGAACGGCGCACCCTGGTGGCAACGCTGTTCAACATGAAAGATGAAGTGGCTTTTGAGGGGCTTGCAAGTTTATAGAGGCTTGAAATTTGGCCCACACCTCCAAATGGATGAAGGCTTTGTTGTCATGTGATCATTTTCATTGAATAGCGCGAAATTGCTCCACAGCGCCCCCTACAAAATTTCAAAACAACAGCCCCTGCTCTGTGTTTCATCTATGAGTCTGAAACCTGGTAAGCTTATGGAAAATATCAAGATGTACAAAAAAGTCTCTTGGTGCAATATCCCAAATCCAACAGGAAGTCAGCCATTTTAAAATTAATGTGCAATTTTGGCGACATTTTCCC
The DNA here is from genome assembly GCF_963969265.1 of Rhamphochromis sp. 'chilingali'. Lineage (NCBI taxonomy): Eukaryota > Metazoa > Chordata > Actinopteri > Cichliformes > Cichlidae > Rhamphochromis > Rhamphochromis sp. 'chilingali'. The sequence goes on from NC_137940.1 coordinate 31,904,615, forward strand.
CTCTTTTCAGGCTTCATACTTTGACGAACTCCTCCAAGGGATTTCATCATATTGAACCATTCTCCAGTGTGTGGAATCTAAAGACCTTTGTGATGTTAAATTGCGAAGCTTTTTACGTTCAGTGAAACGGGGTGGTCATGGCGGCACGTGGAGTTTCAATCACTGGCCAAAAAGCAGTAATCTGCTGTCACTCAAAGACACAAAGTCCAATCTCTCCCAAAGGTCGCAGGCGTGATGAGACTCGAGCTCGGAAATGTTTGTTATGCCCTTTGTCTATAATGGTTAGAGCGCCACCTAGTGGGACGACTATACTCATGGTTGAACCAAATGAAATGTTAGCTGGTGGTTAAATGCATGAATTCCATCAATGTGACATGAGATCGGACGTGCTGGTTTTAGGTGTTGGGCGTGGCTCGACACGCCAGGGTGCGAGGGCCCTCATAACGCTGCTTGCAGCTTTAATTATTATTATTTCGGCAAATGAATTGGCCGTTTGAGGGCCTAAACATGCTCGAAAACTCATGAAATTTTGCACACGCGTCAGGTCTGGTGAAAATTTACGTATTTTAATGTTCTCAGACATGGCCAGGGAAAATTAGCTCAGTAGCGCCACCTAGAAAAATGAAAAACGCGAGCCCCCGGTATGGGTATGACCTACATGTTTGAAAGTCGGTACACCTATATAATGTTCAGAGTCGAACAAAAAAGTCTATTATGGCAATGTCCTAAACCCAACAGGAAGTCCGCCATTTTGGATTGAAGGTGACATTTTGGCTCTGATTTTACCATTTCCATGCCTCGAACTTTGACGAACTCCTCCTTGGGGTTTGATTTCATAACCTTCATATTTGGTCAGTGCCAACTACACCCTTGTGCCATGTTAAATTGCGGAGCTTTTGAGTTTTCACAATACTATGAGGCCGTGGCGCCATGGCGAATTTCGATGACTCGCCATGAAAATCTTATTGCCTCTCATTTTGTCATACATGTTCCGATCTGGACCAAAGAGCACACATATGATAAGGCTCCACCCCTGAACATATTTCAACTGCCATATTTGACACCAGGGACAGCGCCACCTAGTGGGAACAGGAAATGTCATGTTTTACACTTTGGGGTACAGTATAGTGATGGGTGACACCTGCAGCCTCAAATTTCTCCAGGAAAGCCTTAAGGAGTTGGTCTTGGGTTACAGTGAAAACTGTGACTTTTCGCAAAAGGGTGTGACCCCAGCAGCATGGCGAACTTTGATGTCACGCCATGAAGAAACAAATTAGTATAACTCAATGAAATCCAGTCTGATCAGTACCAGACTTTACAGGCATGATGTCAGACCCGCCCTGAACAGATTGATGTGCCCATTGTCGGGAATACGTACAGCGCCACCTAGTGGCAACAGGAAATGTCATGGCTTTAATTTTGTTGTACTGATTTTCACAGGTTCATCGTGGCCACCTCAAAAGCGGTGAATATCAACATCAGTCCCTCGTGATGCTTCAGTGCAAAAATTGTGACTTTAAACTGAACGGCGCACCCTGGTGGCAACGCGGTCCACCATGAAAGATGAAGTGGCTTTTGAGGGGCTTGGATAGTATATAGAGGCTTTAAATTTAGCACACCCCTCCAAATGGATGAAGGCTTTGTTGTCATGTGATCATTTTTATTGAATAGCGCGAAATGGCTCCACAGCGCCCCCTACAAAATTTCAAAACCACAGCCCCAGCTCTGTGTTTTATGTATGAGTCTGAAACCTGGTAAGCTTATAGGAGATATCAAGATGTACAAAAAAGTCTCTTGGAGCAATATCCAAAATCCAACAGGAAGTCAGCCATTTTAAAATTAATGTGCAATTTTGGCAACATTTTCCCCTCTTTCCAGGCACCGTTCTTTGACAAACTCCTCCAAGGGATTTCATCATATTGAACCAATCTCCAGTGTGTGGAATCTAAAGACCTTTGTGATGTTAAATTGCGAAGCTTTTTACGTTCAGTGAAACGGGGTGGTCATGGCGGCACGTGGAGTTTGAATCACTCGCCAAAAAGCAGTAATCTGCTGTCACTCAAAAACACAATGTCCAATCTCTCCCAAAGCTCATAGGCGTGATGAGACTCGAGCTCGGAAATGTTTGTTATGCCATTTGTGCATAAGGGTTAGAGCGCCACCTAGTGGAACGACTAACTAATCATGAATGAATGAGTTGAAATGTTAGCTGGTGGTTAAATGCATGAATTCCATCAATGTGATATGAGATCGGACGTGCTGGTTTTAGGTGTTGGGCGTGGCTCGACGCGCCGGGGGTGCGAGGGCCCTCATAACGCTGCTTGCAGCTTTAATTATTATTATTATTATTATTTCGGCAAATGAATTGGCCGTTTGAGGGCCTAAACATGCTCGAAAACTCATGAAATTTTGCACACGCGTCAGGTCTGGTGAAAATTTACGTATTTTAATGTTCCCAGACATGGCCAGGGAAAATTAGCTCAGTAGCGCCACCTAGAAAAATGAAAAACGCGAGCCCCCGGTATGGGTATGACCTACACATTTGAAAGTCGGTACACCTATATAACGTTCAGAGTCGAACAAAAAAGTCTATTATGGCAATGTCCTAAACCCAACAGGAAGTCCGCCATTTTGGATTGAAGGTGACATTTTGGCTCTGATTTTACCGTTTCCATGCCTCGAACTTTAACGAACTCCTCCTTGGGGTTTGATTTCATAACCTTCATATTTGGTCAGTGCCAACTACACCCTTGTGCCATGTTAAATTGCGGAGCTTTTGAGTTTTCACAATACCATGAGGCCGTGGCGCCACGGCGAATTTCGATGACTCGCCATGAAAATCTTATTGCCTCTCATTTTGTCATACATTTTCTGACCTTGACCAAAGTGAACACATATGATAAGGCTCCACCCCTGAACATATTTCAACTGCCATATTTGACATCAAGGACAGCGCCACCTAGTGGGAACAGGAAATGTCATGTTTTACACTTTGGGGTACAGTATAGTGATGGGTGACATCTGCAGCCTCAAATTTCTCCAGGAAAGCCTTAAGGAGTTGGTCTTGGGGTACAGTGAAAACTGTGGCTTTTCACGAAAGGGTGTGACCTCAGCAGCATGGCGAACTTTGATATCTTGCCATGAAGAAACAAATTAGTATAACTCCATGAAATCCAGTCTGATTAGTACCAGACTTTACAGGCATGATGTCACACCCGCCCTGAACAGATTGATGTGCCCATTGTCAGGAATATGAAGAGCGCCACCTAGTGGGAACAGGAAATGTCATGTCTTACACTTTGTTGTACTGATTTTCACAGGTTCATAGTGGCCACCTCAAAAGCGGTGAATATCACCATCAGTCCTTGATGATGCTTTAGTGCAAAAATTGTGACTTTAAACTGAACGGCGCACCCTGGTGGCAACGCTGTTCACCGTGAAAAATGAAGTGGCTTTTGAGGGGCTTGGAAAGTTTATAGAGGCTTGAAATTTGGCGCACACCTCCATTGTACTTAAGGCTTTGTTGTTATGTGATCATTTTCATTGAATAGCGCAAAATGGCTCCACAGCGCCCCCTACAAAATTTCAAAACATCAGCCCCAGCTCTGTGTTTTATGTATGAGTCTGAAACCTGGTAAGCTTATAGGAGATATCAAGATGTACAAAAAAGTCTCTTGGAGCAATATCCCAAATCTAACAGGAAGTCAGCCATTTTAAAATTAATGTGTAATTTTTGTGACATTTTCCCCTCTTTCCAGGCACCGTTCTTTGACGAACTCCTCCAAGGGATTTCATCATATTGAACCAATCTCCAGTGTGTGGAATCTAAAGACCTTTGTGATGTTAAATTGCGAAGCTTTTTACGTCCAGGGAAACGGGGTGGTTATGGCGGCACTTAGAGTTTGAATCACTCGCCAAAAAGCAGTAATCTGCTGTCACTCAAAAACACAATGTCCAATCTCTCCCAAACGTCTCAGGTGTGATGAGACTCGAGCTCGGAAATGTTTGTTATGCCATTTGTACATAATGGTTAGAGCGCCACCTAGTGGAACGACTAACTAATCATGAATGAATGAGTTGAAATGTTAGCTGGTGGTTAAATGCATGAATTCCATCAATGTGACATCAGATCGGACGTGCTGGTTTTAGGTGTTGGGCGTGGCTCGACGCGCCGGGGGTGCGAGGGCCCTCATAACGCTGCTTGCAGCTTTAATTATTATTATTAGGGCCCGAGCACTGAGAGTGCGAAGGCCCTATTGTATCTGCTCCGTTTCTTATTATTATTATTATTATTCACCCCAAACAAGGGCCTTTTTGAGGGCCTAAACATGCTCAAAAACTCATGAAATTTTGCACACATGCCAGGTTTGGTGAAAAATTTTGTTTTTTAATGGTTTTACATATGAGCACTGGGAAATGGCTCTACAGCGCCACCTATGCCTTGTTAAATGCAGCCCTACGACCACATCGTTTGAGCTACATGTATGAAATTTGGCACACATGTGTATCATGCCAAGACGAACAAAAAAGTCTGTGGGTCCATTGACGCAAACCCAACAGGAAGTCCGCCATTTGGAAGAGAAGGTGACATTTTGGCTCTAATTTTGCCATTTCCATGCCTTGAACTTTAACGAACTCCTCCTTGGGATTTGGTCCTATAAACTTCAAATTTGGACAGTGTCAACTACACCCTTGTGCCATGTTAAATTGCGGAGCTTTTGAGTTTTCACAATACTATGAGGCCGTGGCGCCATGGCGAATTTCGATGACTCGCCATGAAAATCTTATTGCCTCTCATTTTGTCATACATTTTCTGACCTTGACCAAAGTGAACACATATGATAAGGCTCCACCCCTGAACATATTTCAACTGCCATATTTGACCTCAAGGACAGCGCCACCTAGTGGGAACAGGAAATGTTATGTTTTACACTTTGGGGTACAGTATAGTGATGGGTGACATCTGCAGCCTCAAATTTCTCCAGGAAAGCCTTAAGGAGTTGGTCTTGGGTTACAGTGAAAACTGTGACTTTTCGCGAAAGGGTGTGACCCCAGCAGCATGGCGAACTTTGATGTCACGCCATGAAGAAACAAATTAGTATAACTCAATGAAATCCAGTCTGATCAGTACCAGACTTTACAGGCATGATGTCAGACCCGCCCTGAACAGATTGATGTGCCCATTGTCGGAAATACGGACAGCGCCACCTAGTGGCAACAGGAAATGTCATGGCTTTAATTTTGTTGTACTGATTTTCACAGGTTCATCATGGCCACCTCAAAAGCGGTGAATATCAACATCAGTCCCTGGTGATGCTTCAGTGCAGAAATTGTGACTTTAAACTGAACGGCGCACCCTGGTGGCAACGCTGTTCACCATGAAAGATGAAGTGGCTTTTGAGGGTCTTGGCAAGTTTATAGAGGCTTGAAATTTGGCACACACCTCCAATGTGACGAAGGCTTTGTTGTCATGTGATCATTTTCATTGAATTGCGAGAAATGACTCCACAGCGCCCCCTACAAAATTTCAAATTATTAGCCCCAGCTCTGTGTTTTATGTATGAGTCTGAAACCTGGTAAGCTTATAGGAGATATCAAGATGTACAAAAAAGTCTCTTGGAGCAATATCCCAAATCCAACAGGAAGTCATCCGTTTTAAAATTCATGTGTAATTTTGGCGACATTTTCCCATCTTTTCAGGCACCGTACTTTGACGAACTCCTCCAAGGGATTTCATCAGATTGGACCGATCTGCAGCTTGTGGAATCTAAAGACCTTTGTGATGTTAAATTGCGAAGCTTTTTACATTCAGGGAAACGGGGTGGTTATGGCGGCACTTAGAGTTTGAATCACTCTCCAAAAAGCAGTAATCTGCTGTCACTCAAAAACACAATGTCCAATCTCTCCCAAACGTCTCAGGTGTGATGAGACTCGAGCTCGGAAATGTTTGTTATGCCAATTGTCGGTAATAGTTAGAGCGCCACCTATTGGGACGACTATAATCATGGTTCAATGACATGAAATGTTAGCTGGTGGTTAAATGCATGAATTCCATCAATGTGACATCACATCGGACGTGCTGGTTTTAGGTGTTGGGCGTGGCTCGACACGCCGGGGTGCGAGGGCCCTCATAACGCTGCTTGCAGCTTTAATTATTATTATTTCGGCAAATGAATTGGCCGTTTGAGGGCCTAAACATGCTCGAAAACTCATGAAATTTTGCACACGCGTCAGGTCTGGTGAAAATTTACGTATTTTAATGTTCTCAGACATGGCCAGGGAAAATTAGCTCAGTAGCGCCACCTAGAAAAATGAAAAACGCGAGCCCCCGGTATGGGTATGACCTACATGTTTGAAAGTCGGTACACCTATATAACTTTCAGAGTCGAACAAAAAAGTCTATTATGGCAATGTCCTAAACCCAACAGGAAGTCCGCCATTTTGGATTGAAGGTGACATTTTGGCTCTGATTTTACCGTTTCCATGCCTCGAACTTTAACGAACTCCTCCTTGGGATTTGGTCCTATAAGCTTCAAATTTGGACAGTGTCAACTACACCCTTGTGCCATGTTAAATTGCGGAGCTTTTGAGTTTTCACAATACTATGAGGCCGTGGCGCCATGGCGAATTTCGATGACTCGCCATGAAAATCTTATTGCCTCTCATTTTGTCATACATTTTCTGACCTTGACCAAAGAGCACACATATGATAAGGCTCCACCCCTGAACATATTTCAACTGCCATATTTGACATCAAGGACAGCGCCACCTAGTGGGAACAGGAAATGTCATGTTTTACACTTTGGGGTACAGTATAGTGATGGGTGACATCTGCAGCCTCAAATTTCTCCAGGAAAGCCTTAAGGAGTTGGTCTTGGGTTACAGTGAAAACTGTGAGTTTTCGCAAAAGGGTGTGACCCCAGCAGCATGGCGAACTTTGATGTCACGCCATGAAGAAAGAAATTAGTATAACTCAATGAAATCCAGTCTGATCAGTACCAGACTTTACAGGCATGATGTCAGACCCGCCCTGAACAGATTGATGTGCCCATTGTCGGAAATACGGACAGCGCCACCTAGTGGCCACAGGAAATGTCATGGCTTTAATTTTGTTGTACTGATTTTCACAGGTTCATCGTGGCCACCTCAAAAGCGGTGAATATCAACATCAGTCCCTCGTGATGCTTCAGTGCAAAAATTGTGACTTTAAACTGAACGGCGCACCCTGGTGGCAACGCGGTTCACCATGAAAGATGAAGTGGCTTTTGAGGGGCTTGGAAAGTTTATAGAGGCTTGAAATTTGGCACACACCTCCAAATGGATGAAGGCATTGTTGTTATGTAACCATTTTCCTTGAATAGCGCAAAATGGCTCCACAGCGCCCCCTACAATATTTCAAAACATCAGCCCCTGCTCTGTGTTTCATCTATGAGTCTGACACTTGGTAAGCTTGTGTAAGATATCAAGATGTACAAAAAAGTCTCTTGGAGCAATATCCCAAATCCAACAGGAAGTCAGCCATTTCAAAATTAATGTGTAATTTTGATGACATTTTCCCCCCTTTTCAGGCCTCATACTTTGACGAACTCCTCCAAGGGATTTCATCATATTGAAGCATTCTTCAGTGTGTAGAATCTAAAGACCTTTGTGATGTTAAATTGCGAAGCTTTTTCCGTTTAGGGAAACGGGGTGGTCATGGCGGCACGTAGAGTTTCAATCACTCGCAAAAAGCAGTAATCTGCTGTCACTAAAAAACACAATGTCCAATCTCTCCCAAAGGTCGCAGGTGTGATGAGACTCGAGCTTGGAAATGTTTGTTATGCTATTTGTCAATAATGGTTAGAGCGCCACCTAGTGGCATGACTATAATCCTGGTTGAATAAGATGAAATGTTAGCTGGTGATTAAAAGCATGAATTCCATCAATGTGACATCACATCGGACGTGCTGGTTTCAGGTGTTGGGCATGGCTCGACACGCCGGGGGTGCGAGGGCCCTCATAACGCTGCTTGCAGCTTTAATTATTATTATTATTATTATTTCGGCAAATGAATTGGCCGTTTGAGGGCCTAAACATGCTCGAAAACTCATGAAATTTTGCACACGCGTCAGGTCTGGTGAAAATTTACGTATTTTAATGTTCTCAGACATGGCCAGGGAAAATTAGCTCAGTAGCGCCACCTAGAAAAATGAAAAACGCGAGCCCCCGGTATGGGTATGGCCTACAAGTTTGAATCTCGGTACACCTATATAACGTTCAGAGTCGAACAAAAAAGTCTATTATGGCAATGTCCTAAACCCAACAGGAAGTCCGCCATTTTGCATTGAAGGTGACATTTTGGCTCTAATTTTGCCATTTCCATGCCTCGAACTTTAACGAACTCCTCCTTGGGATTTGGTCCTATAAGCTTCAAATTTGGACAGTGTCAACTACACCCTTGTGCCATGTTAAATTGCGGAGCTTTTGAGTTTTCACAATACTATGAGGCCGTGGCGCCATGGCGAATTTCGATGACTCGCCATGAAAATCTTATTGCCTCTCATTCTGTCATACATGTTCCGATCTGGACCAAAGAGCACACATATGATAAGGCTCCACCCCTGAACATATTTCAACTGCCATATTTGACATCAAGGACAGCGCCACCTAGTGGGAACAGGAAATGTCATGTTTTACACTTTGGGGTACAGTATAGTGATGGGTGACATCTGCAGCCTCAAATTTCTCCAGGAAAGCCTTAAGGAGTTGGTCTTGGGTTACAGTGAAAACTGTGAGTTTTCGCGAAAGGGTGTGACCCCAGCAGCATGGCGAACTTTGATGTCACGCCATGAAGAAACAAATTAGTATAACTCAATGAAATCCAGTCTGATCAGTACCAGACTTTACAGGCATGATGTCAGACCCGCCCTGAACAGATTGATGTGCCCATTGTCGGAAATACGGACAGCGCCACCTAGTGGCAACAGGAAATGTCATGGCTTTAATTTTGTTGTACTGATTTTCACAGGTTCATCTTGGCCACCTCAAAAGCGGTGAATATCACCGTCAGTCCTTCATGATGCTGCAGTGCGAATATTGTGACTTTATACTGAACGGCGCACCCTGGTGGCAACGCTGTTCACCATGAAAGATGAAGTGGCTTTTGAGGGGCTTGGAAAGTTTAAAAAGTCTTGAAATTTGGCGCACACCTCCAATGTGCAGAAGGCTTTGTTGTTATGTGATCATTTTCATTGAATAGCGCAAAATGGCTCCACAGCGCCCCCTACAAAATTTCAAAATCACAGCCCCTGCTCTGTGTTTTATATATGAGTCTGAAACCTGGTAAGCTTATAGGAGATATCAAGATGTACAAAAAAGTCTCTTGGAGCAATATCCCAAATCCAACAGGAAGTCAGCCATTTTAAAATTAATGTGCAATTTTGGCAACATTTTCCCCTCTTTTCAGGCATCGTTCTTTGACGAACTCCTCCAAGGGATTTCATCAGATTGCACTATTCTTCAGTGTGTGGAATCCAAAGACCTTTGTGTTGTTAAATTGCGAAGCTTTTTACGTTCAGGGAAACGGGGTGGTTATGGCGGCACGTAGACTCTCAATCACTCGCCAAAACGCAGTAATCGGCTGTTACTCAAAAACACAATATCCAATCTCTCCCAAAGGTCGCAGGCGTGATGAGACTCGAGCTCGGAAATGTTTGTTATGCCATTTGTACATAATGGTTAGAGTGCCACCTAGTGGAACGACTAGCTAATCATGAATGAATGAGTTGAAATGTTAGCTGGTGGTTAAATGCATGAATTCCATCAATGTGACATCGATCGGACGTGCTGGTTTTAGGTGTTGGGCGTGGCTCGACGCGCCGGGGGTGCGAGGGCCCTCATAACGCTGCTTGCAGCTTTAATTAGGGCCCGAGCACTGATAGTGCGAAGGCCCTATTGTAATTGCTCTGTTTATTATTATTATTATTATTATTATTATTATTATTATTATTATTATTATTATTATTATTATTCCGGCAAATGAATTGGCCGTTTGAGGGCCTAAACATGCTCGAAAACTCATGAAATTTTGCACACGCGTCAGGTCTGGTGAAAATTTACGTATTTTAATGTTCCCAGACATGGCCAGGGAAAATTAGCTCAGTAGCGCCACCTAGAAAAATGAAAAACGCGAGCCCCCGGTATGGGTATGACCTACACGTTTGAAAGTCGGTACACCTATATAACGTTCAGAGTCGAACAAAAAAGTCTATTATGGCAATGTCCTAAACCCAACAGGAAGTCCGCCATTTTGGATTGAAGGTGACATTTTGGGTCTGATTTTACCGTTTCCATGCCTCGAACTTTAACGAACTCCTCCTTGGGATTTGGTCCTATAAGCTTCAAATTTGGACAGTGTCAACTACACCCTTGTGCCATGTTAAATTGCGGAGCTTTTGAGTTTTCACAATACTATGAGGCCGTGGCGCCATGGCGAATTTCGATGACTCGCCATGAAAATCTTATTGCCTCTCATTCTGTCATACATGTTCCGATCTGGACCAAAGAGCACACATATGATAAGGCTCCATCCCTGAACATATTTCAACTGCCATATTTGACATCAAGGACAGCGCCACCTAGTGGGAACAGGAAATGTCATGTTTTACACGTTGGGGTACAGTATAGTGATGGGTGACATCTGCAGCCTCAAATTTCTCCAGGAAAGCCTTAAGGAGTTGGTCTTGGGTTACAGTGAAAACTGTGACTTTTCGCGAAAGGGTGTGACTCCAGCGGCATGGCGAACTTTGATGTCACGCCATGAATAAACAAATTAGTATAACTCAATGAAATCCAGTCTGATTAGTACCAGACTTTACAGGCATGATGTCTCACCCGCCCTGAACAGATTGATGTGCCCATTGTCAGGAATATGAAGAGCGCCACCTAGTGGGAAGAGGAAATGTCATGTCTTACACTTTGTTGTACTGATTTTCACAGGTTCATAGTGGCCACCTCAAAAGCGGTGAATATCACCATCAGTCCTTGATGATGCTTTAGTGCAAAAATTGTGACTTTAAACTGAACGGCGCACCCTGGTGGCAACGCTGTTCACCATGAAAGATGAAGTGGCTTTTGAGGGTCTTGGCAAGTTTATAGAGGCTTGAAATTTGGCACACACCTCCAATGTGACGATGGCTTTGTTGTCATGTGATCATTTTCATTGAATATCCCAAAATGGCTCCACAGCGCCCCCTACAAAATTTCAAAACCACAGCCCCAGCTCTGTGTTTTATGTATGAATCTGAAACCTGGTAGGCTTATAGGAGATATCAAGATGTACAAAAAAGTCTCTTGGAGCAATATCCCAAATCCAACAGGAAGTCAGCCATTTTAAAATTAATGTGCAATTTTGGCAACATTTTCCCCTCTTTTCAGGCATCGTTCTTTGACGAACTCCTCCAAGGGATTTCATCAGATTGGACCGATCTGCAGTTTGTGGAATCTAAAGACCTTTGTGATGTTAAATTGCGAAGCTTTTTACGTCCAGGGAAACGGGGTGGTTATGGCGGCACTTAGAGTTTCAATCACTCGCCAAAAAGCAGTAATCTGCTGTCACTCAAAAACACCATGTCCAATCTCTCCCAAACGTCTCAGGTGTGATTAGACTCGAGCTCGGAAGTGTTTGTTATGCCATTTGTACATAATGGTTAGAGCGCCACCTAGTGGGACGACTAACTAATCATGAATGAATGAGTTGAAATGTTAGCTGGTGGTTAAATGCATGAATTCCATCAATGTGACATCAGATCGGACGTGCTGGTTTTAGGTGTTGGGCGGGGCTCGACGCGCCGGGGGTGCGAGGGCCCTCATAACGCTGCTTGCAGCTTTAATTATTAGGGCCCGAGCACTGATAGTGCGAAGGCCCTATTGTAATTGCTCTGTTTATTATTATTATTATTATTATTATTAGGGCCCGAGCACTGACAGTGCGAAGGCCCTATTGTAATTGCTCTGTTTATTATTATTATTATTATTATTATTATTTCGGCAAATGAATTGGCCGTTTGAGGGCCTAAACATGCTCGAAAACTCATGAAATTTTGCACACGCGTCAGGTCTGGTGAAAATTTACGTATTTTAATGTTCTCAGACATGGCCAGGGAAAATTAGCTCAGTAGCGCCACCTAGAAAAATGAAAAACGCGAGCCCCCGATATGGGTATGACCTACATGTTTGAAAGTCGGTACACCTATATAACGTTCAGAGTCGAACAAAAAAGTCTATTATGGCAATGTCCTAAACGCAACAGGAAGTCCGCCATTTTGGATTGAATGTGACATTTTGGCTCTGATTTTACCGTTTCGATGCCTCGAACTTTAACGAACTCCTCCTTGGCATTTGGTCCTATAAGCTTCAAATTTGGACAGTGTCAACTACACCCTTGTGCCATGTTAAATTGCGGAGCTTTTGAGTTTTCACAATACTATGAGGCCGTGGCGCCATGGTGAATTTCGATGACTCGCCATGAAAATCTTATTGCCTCTCATTTTGTCATACATTTTCTGACCTTGACCAAAGTGAACACATATGATAAGGCTCCACCCCTGAACATATTTCAACTGCCATATTTGACCTCAAGGACAGCGCCACCTAGTGGGAACAGGAAATGTTATGTTTTACACTTTGGGGTACAGTATAGTGATGGGTGACATCTGCAGCCTCAAATTTCTCCAGAAAAGCCTTAAGGAGTTGGTCTTGGGTTACAGTGAAAACTGTGAGTTTTCGTGAAAGGGTGTGACCCCAGCAGCATGGCGAACTTTGATGTCACGCCATGAAGAAACAAATTAGTATAACTCAATGAAATCCAGCCTGATCAGTACCAGACTTTACAGGCATGATGTCAGACTCGCCCTGAACAGATTGATGTGCCCATTGTCAGAAATACGGACAGCGCCACCTAGTGGCAACAGGAAATGTCATGGCTTTAATTTTGTTGTACTGATTTTCACAGGTTCATCGTGGCCACCTCAAAAGCGGTGAATATCACCATCAGTCCCTCGTGATGCTTCAGTGCAAAAATTGTGACTTTAAACTGAACGGCGCACCCTGGTGGCAACGCTGTTCACCATGAAAGATGAAGTGGCTTTTGAGGGTCTTGGCAAGTTTATAGGGGCTTGAAATTTGGCACACACCTCCAATGTGACGAAGGCTTTGTTGTCATCTGATCATTTTCATTGAATATCCCAAAATGGCTCCACAGCGCCCCCTACAAAATTTCAAAACCACAGCCCCAGCTCTGTGTTTTATGTATGAATCTGAAACCTGGTAGGCTTATAGGAGATATCAAGATGTACAAAAAAGTCTCTTGGAGCAATATCCCAAATCCAACAGGAAGTCAGCCATTTTAAAATTAATGTGCAATTTTGGCAACATTTTCCCCTCTTTTCAGGCACCGTGCTTTGACGTACTCCTGCAAGGGATTTCATCAGATTGATGCAATCTCCTGTGTGTGGAATCTAAAGACCTTTGTGATGTTAAATTGCGAAGCTTTTTACATTCAGGGAAACGGGGTGGTCATGGCGGCACGTAGAGTTTCAATCACTGGCCAAAAAGCAGTAATCTGCTGTCACTCAAAAACACAATGTCCAATCTCTCCCAAAGCTCATAGGCGTGATGAGACTCGAGCTAGGAAATGTTTGTTATGCCATTTGTCAGTAATGGTTAGAGCACCACCTAGTGGGACAACTATAATCATGATTGAATGAGATGAATTGTTAGCTGGTGGTTAAATGCATGAATTCCATCAATGTGACATCAGATCGGAGGTGCTGGTTTTAGGTGTTGGGCGTGGTTCGACGCGCCGGGGGTGCGAGGGCCCTCATAACGCTGCTTGCAGCTTTAATTATTATTATTATTATTATTATTTCGGCAAATGAATTGGCCGTTTGAGGGCCTAAACATGCTCGAAAACTCATGAAATTTTGCACACGCGTCAGGTCTGGTGAAAATTTACGTATTTTAATGTTCTCAGACATGGCCAGGGAAAATTAGCTCAGTAGCGCCACCTAGAAAAATGAAAAACGCGAGCCCCCGGTATGGGTATGACCTACATGTTTGAAAGTCGGTACACCTATATAATGTTCAGAGTCGAACAAAAAAGTCTATTATGGCAATGTCCTAAACCCAACAGGAAGTCCGCCATTTTGGATTGAAGGTGACATTTTGGCTCTGATTTTACCATTTCCATGCCTCGAACTTTGACGAACTCCTCCTTGGGGTTTGATTTCATAACCTTCATATTTGGTCAGTGCCAACTACACCCTTGTGCCATGTTAAATTGCGGAGCTTTTGAGTTTTCACAATACTATGAGGCCGTGGCGCCATGGCGAATTTCGATGACTCGCCATGAAAATCTTATTGCCTCTCATTTTGTCATACATGTTCCGATCTGGACCAAAGAGCACACATATGATAAGGCTCCACCCCTGAACATATTTCAACTGCCATATTTGACACCAGGGACAGCGCCACCTAGTGGGAACAGGAAATGTCATGTTTTACACTTTGGGGTACAGTATAGTGATGGGTGACACCTGCAGCCTCAAATTTCTCCAGGAAAGCCTTAAGGAGTTGGTCTTGGGTTACAGTGAAAACTGTGACTTTTCGCAAAAGGGTGTGACCCCAGCAGCATGGCGAACTTTGATGTCACGCCATGAAGAAACAAATTAGTATAACTCAATGAAATCCAGTCTGATCAGTACCAGACTTTACAGGCATGATGTCAGACCCGCCCTGAACAGATTGATGTGCCCATTGTCGGGAATACGTACAGCGCCACCTAGTGGCAACAGGAAATGTCATGGCTTTAATTTTGTTGTACTGATTTTCACAGGTTCATCGTGGCCACCTCAAAAGCGGTGAATATCAACATCAGTCCCTCGTGATGCTTCAGTGCAAAAATTGTGACTTTAAACTGAACGGCGCACCCTGGTGGCAACGCGGTCCACCATGAAAGATGAAGTGGCTTTTGAGGGGCTTGGATAGTATATAGAGGCTTTAAATTTAGCACACCCCTCCAAATGGATGAAGGCTTTGTTGTCATGTGATCATTTTTATTGAATAGCGCGAAATGGCTCCACAGCGCCCCCTACAAAATTTCAAAACCACAGCCCCAGCTCTGTGTTTTATGTATGAGTCTGAAACCTGGTAAGCTTATAGGAGATATCAAGATGTACAAAAAAGTCTCTTGGAGCAATATCCAAAATCCAACAGGAAGTCAGCCATTTTAAAATTAATGTGCAATTTTGGCAACATTTTCCCCTCTTTCCAGGCACCGTTCTTTGACAAACTCCTCCAAGGGATTTCATCATATTGAACCAATCTCCAGTGTGTGGAATCTAAAGACCTTTGTGATGTTAAATTGCGAAGCTTTTTACGTTCAGTGAAACGGGGTGGTCATGGCGGCACGTGGAGTTTGAATCACTCGCCAAAAAGCAGTAATCTGCTGTCACTCAAAAACACAATGTCCAATCTCTCCCAAAGCTCATAGGTGTGATGAGACTCGAGCTCGGAAATGTTTGTTATGCCATTTGTGCATAAGGGTTAGAGCGCCACCTAGTGGAACGACTAACTAATCATGAATGAATGAGTTGAAATGTTAGCTGGTGGTTAAATGCATGAATTCCATCAATGTGATATTAGATCGGACGTGCTGGTTTTAGGTGTTGGGCGTGGCTCGACGCGCCGGGGGTGCGAGGGCCCTCATAACGCTGCTTGCAGCTTTAATTATTATTATTATTATTCCGGCAAATGAATTGGCCGTTTGAGGGCCTAAACATGCTCGAAAACTCATGAAATTTTGCACACGCGTCAGGTCTGGTGAAAATTTACGTATTTTAATGTTCTCAGACATGGCCAGGGAAAATTAGCTCAGTAGCGCCACCTAGAAAAATGAAAAACGCGAGCCCCCGGTATGGGTATGACCTACATGTTTGAAAGTCGGTACACCTATATAACGTTCAGAGTCGAACAAAAAAGTCTATTATGGCAATGTCCTAAACCCAACAGGAAGTCCGCCATTTTGGATTGAAGGTGACATTTTGGCTCTGATTTTACCATTTCCATGCCTCGAACTTTAACGAACTCCTCCTTGGGGTTTGATTTCATAACCTTCATATTTGGTCAGTGCCAACTACACCCTTGTGCCATGTTAAATTGCGGAGCTTTTGAGTTTTCACAATAGTATGAGGCCGTGGCGCCATGGCGAATTTTGATGACTCGCCATGAAAATCTTATTGCCTCTCATTCTGTCATACATGTTCCGATCTGGACCAAAGAGCACACATATGATAAGGCTCCACCCCTGAACATATTTCAACTGCCATATTTGACATCAAGGACAGCGCCACCTAGTGGGAACAGGAAATGTCATGTTTTACACTTTGGGGTACAGTATAGTGATGGGTGACATCTGCAGCCTCAAATTTCTCCAGGAAAGCCTTAAGGAGTTGGTCTTGGGTTACAGTGAAAACTGTGACTTTTCGCAAAAGGGTGTGACCCCAGCGGCGTGGCGAACTTTGATGTCACGCCATGAAGAAACAAATTAGTATAACTCAATGAAATCCAGTCTGATCAGTACCAGACTTTACAGGCATGATGTCAGACCCGCCCTGAACAGATTGATGTGCCCATTGTCGGAAATACGGACAGCGCCACCTAGTGGCAACAGGAAATGTCATGGCTTTAATTTTGTTGTACTGATTTTCACAGGTTCATCTTGGCCACCTCAAAAGCGGTGAATATCACCATCAGTCCCTCGTGATGCTTCAGTGCAAAAATTGTGAGTTTAAACTGAACGGCGCACCCTGGTGGCAACGCTGTTCAACATGAAAGATGAAGTGGCTTTTGAGGGTCTTGGCAAGTTTATAGAGGCTTGAAATTTGGCACACACCTCCAAATGGATGAAGGCTTTGTTGGCATGTGATCATTTTCATTGAATAGCGCGAAATTGCTCCACAGCGCCCCCTACAAAATTTCAAAACCACAGCCCCTGCTCTGTGTTCTATGTATGATTCTGAAACCTGGTAAGCTTATAGGAGATATCAAGATGTACAAAAAAGTCTCTTGGTGCAATATCCCAAATCCAACAGGAAGTCAGCCATTTTAAAATTAATGTGTAATTTTGGCAACATTTTCCCCTCTTTCCAGGCACCGTTCTTTGACGAACTCCTCCAAGGGATTTCATCATATTGAACCAATCTCCAGTGTGTGGAATCTAAAGACCTTTGTGATGTTAAATTGCGAAGCTTTTTACGTTCAGCGAAACGGGGTGGTTATGGCGGCACTTAGAGTTTGAATCACTCTCCAAAAAGCAGTAATCTGCTGTCACTCAAAAACACAATGTCCAATCTCTCCCAAACGTCTCAGGTGTGATGAGACTGGAGCTCGGAAATGTTTGGTATGCCATTTGTCGGTAATAATTAGAGCGCCACCTAGTGGGACGACTATAATCATGGTTCAATGAGATGAAATGTTAGCTGGTGGTTAAATGCATGAATTCCATCAATGTGACATCACATCGGACGTGCTGGTTTTAGGTGTTGGGCGTGGCTCGACGCGCCGGGGGTGCGAGGGCCCTCATAACGCTGCTTGCAGCTTTAATTATTATTATTATTATTATTATTATTCACCCCAAACAAGGGCCTTTTTGAGGGCCTAAACATGCTCAAAAACTCATGAAATTTTGCACACATGCCAGGTCTGGTGAAAAATTTTGTATTTTAATGGTTTTACATATGAGCACTGGGAAATGGCTCTACAGCGCCACCTATGCCTTGTTAAATGCAGCCCTACGACCACATCGTTTCAGCTACATGTATGAAATTTGGCACACATGTGTATCATGCCGAGTCGAACAAAAAAGTCTATGGGCCCATTGATGCAAACCCAACAGGAAGTCCGCCATTTGGAAGAGAAGGTGACATTTTGGCTCTAATTTTGCCATTTCCATGCCTCGAACTTTTGCGAACTCCTCCTTGGGATTTGGTTGTATAAGCTTCATCTTTGGTCAGTGTCAACTACACACCTGGGCCATGTTAAATTGCGGAGCTTTTGAGTTTTCAAAATACTATGAGGCCGTGGCGCCATGGCGAATTTCGATGACTCGCCATGAAAATCTTATTGCCTCTCATTTTGTCATACATTTTCTGACCTTGACCAAAGTGAACACATATGATAAGGCTCCACCCCTGAACATATTTCAACTGCCATATTTGACACCAGGGACAGCGCCACCTAGTGGGAACAGGAAATGTCATGTTTTACACTTTGGGGTACAGTATAGTGATGGGTGACACCTGCAGCCTCAAATTTCTCCAGGAAAGCCTTAAGGAGTTGGTCTTGGGTTACAGTGAAAACTGTGACTTTTCGCAAAAGGGTGTGACCCCAGCAGCATGGCGAACTTTGATGTCACGCCATGAAGAAACAAATTAGTATAACTCAATGAAATCCAGTCTGATCAGTACCAGACTTTACAGGCATGATGTCAGACCCGCCCTGAACAGATTGACGTGCCCATTGTCGGAAATACGGACAGCGCCACCTAGTGGCCACAGGAAATGTCATGGCTTTAATTTTGTTGTACTGATTTTCACAGGTTCATCGTGGCCACCTCAAAAGCGGTGAATATCACCATCAGTCCCTCGTGATGCTTCAGTGCAAAAATTGTGACTTTACACTGAACGGCGCACCCTGGTGGCAACGCGGTTCAACATGAAAGATGAAGTGGCTTTTGAGGGGCTTGGAAAGTTTATAGAGGCTTGAAATTTGGCACACACCCCCAAATGGATGAAGGCTTTGTTGTCATGTTATCATTTTCATTGAATAGCGCGAAATGGCTCCACAGCGCCCCCTACAAAGTTTCAAAATATCAGCCCCTGCTCTGTGTTTTATCTATGAGTCTGAAACTTGGTAAGCTCATGGAAGATATTAAGATGTACAAAAAAGTCTCTTGGAGCAATATCCCAAATCCAACAGGAAGTCAGCCATTTTAAAATTCATGTGTAATTTTGGCGACATTTTCCCCTCTTTTCAGGCTTCATACTTTGACGAACTCCTCCAAGGGATTTCATCAGATTGGACCGATCTGAAGTTTGTGGAATCTAAAGACCTTTGTGATGTTAAATTGCGAAGCTTTTTACGTTCAGGGAAACGGGGTGGTCATGGCGGCACTTAGAGTTTCAATCACTCGCCAAAAAGCAGTAATCTGCTGTCACTCAAAAACACAATATCCAATCTCTCCCAAACGTCGCAGGTGTGATGAGACTCGAGCTCGGAAATGTTTGTTATGCCATTTGTCAGTAATAGTTAGAGCGCCACCTAGTGGGACGACTATAATCATGGTTCAATGAGATGAAATGTTAGCTGGTGGTTAAATGCATGAATTCCATCAATGTGACATCACATTGGACGTGCTGGTTTTAGGTGTTGGGCGTGGCTCGACACGCCAGGGTGCGAGGGCCCTCATAACGCTGCTTGCAGCTTTAATTAGGGCCCGAGCACTGACAGTGCGAAGGCCCTATTGTAATTGCTCTGTTTATTATTATTATTATTATTATTATTATTTCGGCAAATGAATTGGCCTTTTGAGGGCCTAAACATGCTCGAAAACTCATGAAATTTTGCACACGCGTCAGGTCTGGTGAAAATTTACGTATTTTAATGTTCTCAGACATGGCCAGGGAAAATTAGCTCAGTAGCGCCACCTAGAAAAATGAAAAACGCGAGCCCCCGGTATGGGTATGACCTACATGTTTGAAAGTCGGTACACCTATATAACGTTCAGAGTCGAACAAAAAAGTCTATTATGGCAATGTCCTAAACCCAACAGGAAGTCCGCCATTTTGGATTGAAGGTGACATTTTGGCTCTGATTTTACCGTTTCCATGCCTCGAACTTTAACGAACTCCTCCTTGGGGTTTGATTTCATAACCTTCATATTTGGTCAGTGCCAACTACACCCTTGTGCCATGTTAAATTGCGGAGCTTTTGAGTTTTCACAATACCATGAGGCCGTGGCGCCACGGCGAATTTCGATGACTCGCCATGAAAATCTTATTGCCTCTCATTTTGTCATACATTTTCTGACCTTGACCAAAGTGAACACATATGATAAGGCTCCACCCCTGAACATATTTCAACTGCCATATTTGACATCAAGGACAGCGCCACCTAGTGGGAACAGGAAATGTCATGTTTTACACTTTGGGGTACAGTATAGTGATGGGTGACATCTGCAGCCTCAAATTTCTCCAGGAAAGCCTTAAGGAGTTGGTCTTGGGGTACAGTGAAAACTGTGGCTTTTCACGAAAGGGTGTGACCTCAGCAGCATGGCGAACTTTGATATCTTGCCATGAAGAAACAAATTAGTATAACTCCATGAAATCCAGTCTGATTAGTACCAGACTTTACAGGCATGATGTCACACCCGCCCTGAACAGATTGATGTGCCCATTGTCAGGAATATGAAGAGCGCCACCTAGTGGGAACAGGAAATGTCATGTCTTACACTTTGTTGTACTGATTTTCACAGGTTCATAGTGGCCACCTCAAAAGCGGTGAATATCACCATCAGTCCTTGATGATACTTTAGTGCAAAAATTGTGACTTTAAACTGAACGGCGCACCCTGGTGGCAACGCTGTTCACCGTGAAAAATGAAGTGGCTTTTGAGGGGCTTGGAAAGTTTATAGAGGCTTGAAATTTGGCACACACCTCCATTGTGCTTAAGGCTTTGTTGTTATGTGATCATTTTCATTGAATAGCGCAAAATGGCTCCACAGCGCCCCCTACAATATTTCAAAACATCAGCCCCAGCTCTGTGTTTTATGTATGAGTCTGAAACCTGGTAAGCTTATAGGAGATATCAAGATGTACAAAAAAGTCTCTTGGAGCAATATCCCAAATCTAACAGGAAGTCAGCCATTTTAAAATTAATGTGTAATTTTTGTGACATTTTCCCCTCTTTCCAGGCACCGTTCTTTGACGAACTCCTCCAAGGGATTTCATCATATTGAACCAATCTCCAGTGTGTGGAATCTAAAGACCTTTGTGATGTTAAATTGCGAAGCTTTTTACGTCCAGGGAAACGGGGTGGTTATGGCGGCACTTAGAGTTTGAATCACTCGCCAAAAAGCAGTAATCTGCTGTCACTCAAAAACACAATGTCCAATCTCTCCCAAACGTCTCAGGTGTGATGAGACTCGAGCTCGGAAATGTTTGTTATGCCATTTGTACATAATGGTTAGAGCGCCACCTAGTGGAACGACTAACTAATCATGAATGAATGAGTTGAAATGTTAGCTGGTGGTTAAATGCATGAATTCCATCAATGTGACATCAGATCGGACGTGCTGGTTTTAGGTGTTGGGCGTGGCTCGACGCGCCGGGGGTGCGAGGGCCCTCATAACGCTGCTTGCAGCTTTAATTAGGGCCCGAGCACTGACAGTGCGAAGGCCCTATTGTAATTGCTCTGTTTATTATTATTAGGGCCCGAGCACTGACAGTGCGAAGGCCCTATTGTAATTGCTCTGTTTATTATTATTATTATTATTATTATTATTATTATTATTATTTCGGCAAATGAATTGGCCGTTTGAGGGCCTAAACATGCTCGAAAACTCATGAAATTTTGCACACGCGTCAGGTCTGGTGAAAATTTACGTATTTTAATGTTCTCAGACATGGCCAGGGAAAATTAGCTCAGTAGCGCCACCTAGAAAAATGAAAAACGCGAGCCCCCGGTATGGGTATGACCTACATGTTTGAAAGTCGGTACACCTATATAACGTTCAGAGTCGAACAAAAAAGTCTATTATGGCAATGTCCTAAACCCAACAGGAAGTCCGCCATTTTGGATTGAAGGTGACATTTTGGCTCTGATTTTACCGTTTCCATGCCTTGTACTTTAACGAACTCCTCCTTGGGATTTGGTCCTATAAACTTCAAATTTGGACAGTGTCAACTACACCCTTGTGCCATGTTAAATTGCGGAGCTTTTGAGTTTTCACAATAGTATGAGGCCGTGGCGCCATGGCGAATTTTGATGACTCGCCATGAAAATCTTATTGCCTCTCATTCTGTCATACATGTTCTGATCTGGACCAAAGAGCACACATATGATAAGGCTCCACCCCTGAACATATTTCAACTGCCATATTTGACATCAAGGACAGCGCCACCTAGTGGGAACAGGAAATGTCATGTTTTACACTTTGGGGTACAGTATAGTGATGGGTGACATCTGCAGCCTCAAATTTCTCCAGGAAAGCCTTAAGGAGTTGGTCTTGGGTTACAGTGAAAACTGTGACTTTTCGCGAAAGGGTGTGACCCCAGCGGCGTGGCGAACTTTGATGTCACGCCATGAAGAAACAAATTAGTATAACTCAATGAAATCCAGTCTGATCAGTACCAGACTTTACAGGCATGATGTCAGACCCGCCCTGAACAGATTGATGTGCCCATTGTCGGAAATACGGACAGCGCCACCTAGTGGCAACAGGAAATGTCATGGCTTTAATTTTGTTGTACTGATTTTCACAGGTTCATCGTGGCCACCTCAAAAGCGGTGAATATCACCATCAGTCCCTCGTGATGCTTCAGTGCAAAAATTGTGAGTTTAAACTGAACGGCGCACCCTGGTGGCAACGCTGTTCAACATGAAAGATGAAGTGGCTTTTGAGGGTCTTGGCAAGTTTATAGAGGCTTGAAATTTGGCACACACCTCCAAATGGATGAAGGCTTTGTTGGCATGTGATCATTTTCATTGAATAGCGCGAAATTGCTCCACAGCGCCCCCTACAAAATTTCAAAACCACAGCCCCTGCTCTGTGTTCTATGTATGATTCTGAAACCTGGTAAGCTTATAGGAGATATCAAGATGTACAAAAAAGTCTCTTGGTGCAATATCCCAAATCCAACAGGAAGTCAGCCATTTTAAAATTAATGTGTAATTTTGGCAACATTTTCCCCTCTTTCCAGGCACCGTTCTTTGACGAACTCCTCCAAGGGATTTCATCATATTGAACCAATCTCCAGTGTGTGGAATCTAAAGACCTTTGTGATGTTAAATTGCGAAGCTTTTTACGTTCAGTGAAACGGGGTGGTTATGGTGGCACGTAGAGTTTGAATCACTCGCCAAAAAGCAGTAATCTGCTGTCACTCAAAAACACAATGTCCAATCTCTCCCAAAGCTCATAGGCGTGATGAGACTCGAGCTCGGAAATGTTTGTTATGCCATTTGTGCATAATGGTTAGAGCGCCACCTAGTGGAACGACTAACTAATCATAAATGAATGAGTTGAAATGTTAGCTGGTGGTTAAATGCATGAATTCCATCAATGTGACATCAGATCGGAGGTGCTGGTTTTAGGTGTTGGGCGTGGCTCGACGCGCCGGGGGTGCGAGGGCCCTCATAACGCTGCTTGCAGCTTTAATTATTATTATTATTATTATTATTATTCCGGCAAATGAATTGGCCGTTTGAGGGCCTAAACATGCTCGAAAACTCATGAAATTTTGCACACGCGTCAGGTCTGGTGAAAATTTACGTATTTTAATGTTCCCAGACATGGCCAGGGAAAATTAGCTCAGTAGCGCCACCTAGAAAAATGAAAAACGCGAGCCCCCGGTATGGGTATGACCTACACGTTTGAAAGTCGGTACACCTATATAACGTTCAGAGTCGAACAAAAAAGTCTATTATGGCAATGTCCTAAACCCAACAGGAAGTCCGCCATTTTGGATTGAAGGTGACATTTTGGGTCTGATTTTACCGTTTCCATGCCTTCTACTTTAACGAACTCCTCCTTGGGATTTGGTCCTATAAACTTGAAATTTGGACAGTGCCAACTACACCCTTGTGCCATGTTAAATTGCGGAGCTTTTGAGTTTTCACAATACTATGAGGCCGTGGCGCCATGGCGAATTTCGATGACTCGCCATGAAAATCTTATTGCCTCTCATTTTGTCATACATGTTCCTATCTGGACCAAACAGCACACATATGATAAGGCTCCACCCCTGAACATATTTCAACTGCCATATTTGACATCAAGGACAGCGCCACCTAGTGGGAACAGGAAATGTCATGTTTTACACTTTGGGGTACAGTATAGTGATGGGTGACATCTGCAGCCTCAAATTTCTCCAGGAAAGCCTTAAGGAGTTGGTCTTGGGTTACAGTGAAAACTGTGACTTTTCGCAAAAGGGTGTGACCCCAGCAGCATGGCGAACTTTGATGTCACGCCATGAATAAACAAATTAGTATAACTCAATGAAATCCAGTCTGATCAGTACCAGACTTTACAGGCATGATGGCAGACCCGCCCTGAACAGATTGATGTGCCCATTGTCGGAAATACGGACAGCGCCACCTAATGGCAACAGGAAATGTCATGGCTTTAATTTTGTTGTACTGATTTTCACAGGTTCATCGTGGCCACCTCAAAAGCGGTGAATATCAACATCAGTCCCTCGTGATGCTTCAGTGCAAAAATTGTGACTTTAAACTGAACGGCGCACCCTGGTGGCAACGCGGTTCACCATGAAAGATGAAGTGGCTTTTGAGGGGCTTGGAAAGTTTATAGAGGCTTGAAATTTGGCACACACCTCCAAATGGATGAAGGCATTGTTGTTATGTAACCATTTTCCTTGAATAGCGCAAAATGGCTCCACAGCGCCCCCTACAATATTTCAAAACATCAGCCCCTGCTCTGTGTTTCATCTATGAGTCTGACACTTGGTAAGCTTGTGTAAGATATCAAGATGTACAAAAATGTCTCTTGGAGCAATATCCCAAATCCAACAGGAAGTCAGCCATTTTAAAATTAATGTGTAATTTTGATGACATTTTCCCCCCTTTTCAGGCCTCATACTTTGACGAACTCCTCCAAGGGATTTCATCATATTGAAGCATTCTTCAGTGTGTAGAATCTAAAGACCTTTGTGATGTTAAATTGCGAAGCTTTTTCCGTTAAGGGAAACGGGGTGGTCATGGCGGCACGTAGAGTTTCAATCACTCGCAAAAAGCAGTAATCTGCTGTCACTAAAAAACACAATGTCCAATCTCTCCCAAAGGTCGCAGGTGTGATGAGACTCGAGCTTGGAAATGTTTGTTATGCTATTTGTCAATAATGGTTAGAGCGCCACCTAGTGGCATGACTATAATCCTGGTTGAATAAGATGAAATGTTAGCTGGTGATTAAAAGCATGAAATCCATCAATGTGACATCACATCGGACGTGCCGGTTTGAGGTGTTGGCAGTGGCTCGACGTGCCGGGGGTGCGAGGGCCCTCATAACGCTGCTTGCAGCTTTAATTATTATTATTATTATTATTTCGGCAAATGAATTGGCCGTTTGAGGGCCTAAACATGCTCGAAAACTCATGAAATTTTGCACACGCGTCAGGTCTGGTGAAAATTTACGTATTTTAATGTTCTCAGACATGGCCAGGGAAAATTAGCTCAGTAGCGCCACCTAGAAAAATGAAAAACGCGAGCCCCCGGTATGGGTATGACCTACATGTTTGAAAGTCGGTACACCTATATAACTTTCAGAGTCGAACAAAAAAGTCTATTATGGCAATGTCCTAAACCCAACAGGAAGTCCGCCATTTTGGATTGAAGGTGACATTTTGGCTCTGATTTTACCGTTTCCATGCCTCGAACTTTAACGAACTCCTCCTTGGGATTTGGTCCTATAAGCTTCAAATTTGGACAGTGTCAACTACACCCTTGTGCCATGTTAAATTGCGGAGCTTTTGAGTTTTCACAATACTATGAGGCCGTGGCGCCATGGCGAATTTCGATGACTCGCCATGAAAATCTTATTGCCTCTCATTTTGTCATACATTTTCTGACCTTGACCAAAGAGCACACATATGATAAGGCTCCACCCCTGAACATATTTCAACTGCCATATTTGACATAAGGGACAGCGCCACCTAGTGGGAACAGGAAATGTCATGTTTTACACTTTGGGGTACAGTATAGTGATGGGTGACATCTGCAGCCTCAAATTTCTCCAGAAAAGCCTTAAGCAGTTGGTCTTGGGTTACAGTGAAAACTGTGACTTTTCGCAAAAGGGTGTGACCCCAGCGGCGTGGCGAACTTTAATGTCACGCCATGAAGAAACAAATTAGTATAACTCAATGAAATCCAGTCTGATCAGTACCAGACTTTACAGGCATGATGTCAGACCCGCCCTGAACAGATTGATGTGCCCATTGTCAGGAAATACAGATAGCGCCACCTAGTGGCAACAGGAAATGTCATGGCTTTAATTTTGTTGTACTGATTTTCACAGATTCATCTTGGCCACCTCAAAAGCGGTGAATATCACCATCAGTCCCTCGTGATGCTTCAGTGCAAAAATTGTGACTTTAAACTGAACGGCGCACCCTGGTGGCAACGCGGTTCACCATGAAAGATGAAGTGGCTTTTGAGGGGCTTGGAAAGTTTATAGAGGCTTGAAATTTGGCACACACCTCCAAATGGATGTAGGCTTTGTTGTCATGTGATCATTTTCATTGAATAGCGCGAAATTGCTCCACAGCGCCCCCTACAAAATTTCAAAATATCAGCCCCAGCTCTGTGTTTCATCTATGAGTCTGAAACCTGGTAAGCTTATGGAAAATATCAAGATGTACAAAAAAGTCTCTTGGAGCAATATCCCAAATCCAACAGGAAGTCAGCCATTTTAAAATTAATGTGTAATTTTGGCGACATTTTCCCCTCTTTTCAGGCTTCATACTTTGACGAACTCCTCCAAGGGATTTCATCATATTGAACCATTCTCCAGTGTGTGGAATCTAAAGACCTTTGTGATGTTAAATTGCGAAGCTTTTTACGTCCAGGGAAACGGGGTGGTTATGGTGGCACTTAGAGTTTGAATCACTCGCCAAAAAGCAGTAATCTGCTGTCACTCAAAAACACAATATCCAATCTCTCCCAAACGTCTCAGGTGTGATGAGACTCGAGCTTGGAAGTGTTTGTTATGCCATTTGTACATAATGGTTAGAGCGCCACCTAGTGGAACGACTAACTAATCATGAATGAATGAGTTGAATTGTTAGCTGGTGGTTAAATGCATGAATTCCATCAATGTGACATCACATCGGACGTGCTGGTTTTAGGTGTTGGGCGTGGCTCGACACGCCGGGGTGCGAGGGCCCTCATAACGCTGCTTGCAGCTTTAATTATTATTAGGGCCCGAGCACTGACAGTGCGAAGGCCCTATTGTAATTGCTCTGTTTATTATTATTATTATTATTATTATTATTAGGGCCCGAGCACTGATAGTGCGAAGGCCCTATTGTAATTGCTCTGTTTATTATTATTATTATTATTATTATTATTATTATTATTATTTCGGCAAATGAATTGGCCGTTTGAGGGCCTAAACATGCTCGAAAACTCATGAAATTTTGCACACGCGTCAGGTCTGGTGAAAATTTACGTATTTTAATGTTCTCAGACATGGCCAGGGAAAATTAGCTCAGTAGCGCCACCTAGAAAAATGAAAAACGCGAGCCCCCGGTATGGGTATGGCCTACAAGTTTGAAAGTCGGTACACCTATATAATGTTCAGAGTCGAACAAAAAAGTCTATTATGGCAATGTCCTAAACCCAACAGGAAGTCCGCCATTTTGGATTGAAGGTGACATTTTGGCTCTGATTTTACCATTTCCATGCCTCGAACTTTGACGAACTCCTCCTTGGGGTTTGATTTCATAACCTTCATATTTGGTCAGTGCCAACTACACCCTTGTGCCATGTTAAATTGCGGAGCTTTTGAGTTTTCACAATACTATGAGGCCGTGGCGCCATGGCGAATTTCGATGACTCGCCATGAAAATCTTATTGCCTCTCATTTTGTCATACATTTTCTGACCTTGACCAAAGTGAACACATATGATAAGGCTCCACCCCTGAACATATTTCAACTGCCATATTTGACACCAGGGACAGCGCCACCTAGTGGGAACAGGAAATGTCATGTTTTACACTTTGGGGTACAGTATAGTGATGGGTGACACCTGCAGCCTCAAATTTCTCCAGGAAAGGCGTAAGGAGTTGGTCTTGGGTTACAGTGAAAACTGTGACTTTTCGCAAAAGGGTGTGACCCCAGCAGCATGGCGAACTTTGATGTCACGCCATGAAGAAACAAATTAGTATAACTCAATGAAATCCAGTCTGTTCAGTACCAGACTTTACAGGCATGATGTCAGACCCGCCCTGAACAGATTGATGTGCCCATTGTCGGGAATACGTACAGCGCCACCTAGTGGCAACAGGAAATGTCATGGCTTTAATTTTGTTGTACTGATTTTCACAGGTTCATCGTGGCCACCTCAAAAGCAGTGAATATCAACATCAGTCCCTCGTGATGCTTCAGTGCAAAAATTGTGACTTTAAACTGAACGGCGCACCCTGGTGGCAACGCTGTTCAACATGAAAGATGAAGTGGCTTTTGAGGGGCTTGCAAGTTTATAGAGGCTTGAAATTTGGCCCACACCTCCAAATGGATGAAGGCTTTGTTGTCATGTGATCATTTTCATTGAATAGCGCGAAATTGCTCCACAGCGCCCCCTACAAAATTTCAAAACAACAGCCCCTGCTCTGTGTTTCATCTATGAGTCTGAAACCTGGTAAGCTTATGGAAAATATCAAGATGTACAAAAAAGTCTCTTGGTGCAATATCCCAAATCCAACAGGAAGTCAGCCATTTTAAAATTAATGTGCAATTTTGGCGACATTTTCCCCTCTTTTCAGGCTTCATACTTTGACGAACTCCTCCAAGGGATTTCATCATATTGAACCATTCTCCAGTGTGTGGAATCTAAAGACCTTTGTGATGTTAAATTGCGAAGCTTTTTACGTTCAGTGAAACGGGGTGGTCATGGCGGCACGTGGAGTTTCAATCACTGGCCAAAAAGCAGTAATCTGCTGTCACTCAAAGACACAAAGTCCAATCTCTCCCAAAGGTCGCAGGCGTGATGAGACTCGAGCTCGGAAATGTTTGTTATGCCCTTTGTCTATAATGGTTAGAGCGCCACCTAGTGGGACGACTATACTCATGGTTGAACCAAATGAAATGTTAGCTGGTGGTTAAATGCATGAATTCCATCAATGTGACATGAGATCGGACGTGCTGGTTTTAGGTGTTGGGCGTGGCTCGACACGCCAGGGTGCGAGGGCCCTCATAACGCTGCTTGCAGCTTTAATTATTATTATTATTATTCCGGCAAATGAATTGGCCGTTTGAGGGCCTAAACATGCTCGAAAACTCATGAAATTTTGCACACGCGTCAGGTCTGGTGAAAATTTACGTATTTTAATGTTCTCAGACATGGCCAGGGAAAATTAGCTCAGTAGCGCCACCTAGAAAAATGAAAAACGCGAGCCCCCGGTATGGGTATGACCTACATGTTTGAAAGTCGGTACACCTATATAGCGTTCAGAGTCGAACAAAAAAGTCTATTATGGCAATGTCCTAAACCCAACAGGAAGTCCGCCATTTTGGATTGAAGGTGACATTTTGGCTCTGATTTTACCGTTTCCATGCCTTGTACTTTAACGAACTCCTCCTTGGGATTTGGTCCTATAAACTTGAAATTTGGACAGTGTCAACTACACCCTTGTGCCATGTTAAATTGCGGAGCTTTTGAGTTTTCACAATACTATGAGGCCGTGGCGCCATGGCGAATTTTGATGACTCGCCATGAAAATCTTATTACCTCTCATTCTGTCATACATGTTCCGATCTGGACCAAACAGCACACATATGATAAGGCTCCACCCCTGAACATATTTCAACTGCCATATTTGACATCAAGGACAGCGCCACCTAGTGGGAACAGGAAATGTCATGTTTTACACTTTGGGGTACAGTATAGTGATGGGTGACATCTGCAGCCTCAAATTTCTCCAGGAAAGCCTTAAGGAGTTGGTCTTGGGTTACAGTGAAAACTGTGAGTTTTCGCGAAAGGGTGTGACCCCAGCAGCATGGCGAACTTTGATGTCACGCCATGAAGAAACAAATTAGTATAACTCAATGAAATCCAGTCTGATCAGTACCAGACTTTACAGGCATGATGTCAGACCTGCCCTGAACAGATTGATGTGCCCATTGTCGGAAATACGGACAGCGCCACCTAGTGGCAACAGGAAATGTCATGGCTTTAATTTTGTTGTACTGATTTTCACAGGTTCATCTTGGCCACCTCAAAAGCGGTGAATATCACCATCAGTCCCTCGTGATGCTTCAGTGCAAAAATTGTGACTTTAAACTGAACGGCGCACCCTGGTGGCAACGCCGTCCACCATGAAAGATGAAGTGGCTTTTGAGGGTCTTGGCAAGTTTATAGAGGCTTGAAATTTGGCACACACCTCCAATGTGATGAAGGCTTTGATGTCATGTGATCATTTTCATTGAATAGCGAGAAATGGCTCCACAGCGCCCCCTACAAACTTTCAAAATATCAGCCCCAGCTCTGTGTTTTATGTATGAGTCTGAAACCTGGTAAGCTTATAGGAGATATCAAGATGTACAAAAAAGTCTCTTGGAGCAATATCCCAAATCCAACAGGAAGTCAGCCATTTTAAAATTAATGTGTAATTTTGATGACATTTTCCCCCCTTTTCAGGTCTCATACTTTGACGAACTCCTCCAAGGGATTTCATCATATTGAAGCATTCTTCAGTGTGTAGAATCTAAAGACCTTTGTGATGTTAAATTGCGAAGCTTTTTCCGTTCAGGGAAACGGGGTGGTCATGGCGGCACGTAGAGTTTCAATCACTCGCAAAAAGCAGTAATCTGCTGTCACTAAAAAACACAATGTCCAAGCTCTCCCAAAGGTCGCAGGTGTGATGAGACTCGAGCTTGGAAATGTTTGTTATGCTATTTGTCAATAATGGTTAGAGCGCCACCTAGTGGCATGACTATAATCCTGGTTGAATAAGATGAAATGTTAGCTGGTGATTAAAAGCATGAAATCCATCAATGTGACATGAAATCGGACGTGCCGGTTTGAGGTGTTGGCAGTGGCTCGACGTGCCGGGGGTGCGAGGGCCCTTATAACGCTGCTTGCAGCTTTAATTAGGGCCCGAGCACTGACAGTGCGAAGGCCCTATTGTAATTGCTCTGTTTATTAGGGCCCGAGCACTGACAGTGCGAAGGCCCTATTGTATCTGCTCCGTTTCTTTTTATTATTATTATTCACCCCAAACAAGGGCCTTTTTGAGGGCCTAAACATGCTCAAAAACTCATGAAATTTTGCACACATGCCAGGTCTGGTGAAAAATTTTGTTTTTTAATGGTTTTACATATGAGCACTGGGAAATGGCTCTAGAGCGCCACCTATGCCTTGTTAAATGCAGCCCTACGACCACATCGTTTGGGCTACATGTATGAAATTTGGCACACATGTGTATCATGCCAAGACGAACAAAAAAGTCAGTGGGCCCATTGACGCAAACCCAACAGGAAGTCCGCCATTTGGACGTGAAGGTGACATTTTGGCTCTAATTTTGCCATTTCCATGCCTCGAACTTTTTCGAACTCCTCCTTGGGATTTGGTTGTATAAGCTTCATCTTTGGACAGTGTCAACTACACACCTGGGCCATGTTAAATTGCGGAGCTTTTGAGTTTTCACAATACTATGAGGCCGTGGCGCCATGGCGAATTTCGATGACTCGCCATGAAAATCTTATTGCCTCTCATTTTGTCATACATTTTCTGACCTTGACCAAAGTGAACACATATGATAAGGCTCCACCCCTGAACATATTTCAACTGCCATATTTGACACCAGGGACAGCGCCACCTAGTGGGAACAGGAAATGTCATGTTTTACACTTTGTGGTACAGTATAGTGATGGGTGACACCTGCAGCCTCAAATTTCTCCAGGAAAGCCTTAAGGAGTTGGTCTTGGGTTACAGTGAAAACTGTGACTTTTCGCAAAAGGGTGTGACCCCAGCAGCATGGCGAACTTTGATGTCACGCCATGAAGAAACAAATTAGTATAACTCAATGAAATCCAGTCTGTTCAGTACCAGACTTTACAGGCATGATGTCAGACCCGCCCTGAACAGATTGATGTGCCCATTGTCGGGAATACGTACAGCGCCACCTAGTGGCAACAGGAAATGTCATGGCTTTAATTTTGTTGTACTGATTTTCACAGGTTCATCGTGGCCACCTCAAAAGCGGTGAATATCAACATCAGTCCCTCGTGATGCTTCAGTGCAAAAATTGTGACTTTAAACTGAACGGCGCACCCTGGTGGCAACGCTGTTCAACATGAAAGATGAAGTGGCTTTTGAGGGGCTTGCAAGTTTATAGAGGCTTGAAATTTGGCCCACACCTCCAAATGGATGAAGGCTTTGTTGTCATGTGATCATTTTCATTGAATAGCGCGAAATTGCTCCACAGCGCCCCCTACAAAATTTCAAAACAACAGCCCCTGCTCTGTGTTTCATCTATGAGTCTGAAACCTGGTAAGCTTATGGAAAATATCAAGATGTACAAAAAAGTCTCTTGGAGCAATATCCCAAATCCAACAGGAAGTCAGCCATTTTAAAATTAATGTGCAATTTTGGCGACATTTTCCCCTCTTTTCAGGCTTCATACTTTGACGAACTCCTCCAAGGGATTTCATCATATTGAACCATTCTCCAGTGTGTGGAATCTAAAGACCTTTGTGATGTTAAATTGCGAAGCTTTTTACGTTCAAGGAAACGGGGTGGTCATGGCGGCACGTGGAGTTTCAATCACTGGCCAAAAAGCAGTAATATGCTGTCACTCAAAGACACAAAGTCCAATCTCTCCCAAAGGTCGCAGGCGTGATGAGACTCGAGCTCGGAAATGTTTGTTATGCCCTTTGTCTATAATGGTTAGAGCGCCACCTAGTGGGACGACTATACTCATGGTTGAACCAAATGAAATGTTAGCTGGTGGTTAAATGCATGAATTCCATCAATGTGACATCACATCGGACGTGCTGGTTTTAGGTGTTGGGCGTGGCTCGACACGCCAGGGTGCGAGGGCCCTCATAACGCTGCTTGCAGCTTTAATTATTATTATTATTATTATTATTATTATTTCGGCAAATGAATTGGCCGTTTGAGGGCCTAAACATGCTCGAAAACTCATGAAATTTTGCACACGCGTCAGGTCTGGTGAAAATTTACGTATTTTAATGTTCTCAGACATGGCCAGGGAAAATTAGCTCAGTAGCGCCACCTAGAAAAATGAAAAACGCGAGCCCCCGGTATGGGTATGACCTACATGTTTGAAAGTCGGTACACCTATATAACGTACAGAGTCGAACAAAAAAGTCTATTATGGCAATGTCCTAAACCCAACAGGAAGTCCGCCATTTTGGATTGAAGGTGACATTTTGGCTCTAATTTTGCCATTTCCATGCCTCGAACTTTTGCGAACTCCTCCTTGGGGTTTGATTTCATAACCTTCATATTTGGTCAGTGTCAACTACACCCTTGTGCCATGTCAAATTGCGGAGCTTTTGAGTTTTCACAATACTATGAGGCCGTGGCGCCACGGCGAATTTCGATGACTCGCCATGAAAATCTTATTGCCTCTCATTCTGTCATAGATTTTCTGACCTTGACCAAAGTGAACACATATGATAAGGCTCCACCCATGAACATATTTCAACTGCCATATTTTACATCAGGGACAGCGCCACCTAGTGGGAACAGGAAATGTCATGTTTTACACTTTGGGGTACAGTATTGTGATGGGTGACATCTGCAGCCTCAAATTTCTCCAGGAAAGCCTTAAGGAGTTGGTCTTGGGTTACAGTGAAAACTGTGAGTTTTCGCAAAAGGGTGTGACCCCAGCGGCATGGCGAACTTTGATGTCACGCCATGAAGAAACAAATTAGTCTAACTCAATGAAATCCAGTCTGATCAGTACCAGACTTTACAGGCATGATGTCAGACCCGCCCTGAACAGATTGATGTGCCCATTGTCGGAAATACGGACAGCGCCACCTAGTGGCAACAGGAAATGTCATGGCTTTAATTTTGTTGTACTGATTTTCACAGGTTCATCGTGGCCACCTCAAAAGCGGTGAATATCAACATCAGTCCCTCGTGATGCTTCAGTGCAAAAATTGTGACTTTAAACTGAACGGCGCACCCTGGTGGCAACGCGGTTCACCATGAAAGATGAAGTGGCTTTTGAGGGGCTTGGAAAGTTTATAGAGGCTTGAAATTTGGCACACACCTCCAAATGGATGTAGGCTTTGTTGTCATGTGATCATTTTCATTGAATAGCGCGAAATTGCTCCACAGCGCCCCCTTCAAAATTTCAAAACAACAGCCCCTGCTCTGTGTTTCATCTATGAGTCTGAAACCTGGTAAGCTTATGGAAAATATCAAGATGTACAAAAAAGTCTCTTGGAGCAATATCCCAAATCCAACAGGAAGTCAGCCATTTTAAAATTAATGTGCAATTTTGGCGACATTTTCCCCTCTTTTCAGGCTTCATACTTTGACGAACTCCTCCAAGGGATTTCATCATATTGAACCATTCTCCAGTGTGTGGAATCTAAAGACCTTTGTGATGTTAAATTGCGAAGCTTTTTACGTTCAAGGAAACGGGGTGGTCATGGCGGCACGTGGAGTTTCAATCACTCGCCAAAAAGCAGTAATATGCTGTCACTCAAAGACACAAAGTCCAATCTCTCCCAAAGGTCGCAGGCGTGATGAGACTCGAGCTCGGAAATGTTTGTTATGCCCTTTGTCTATAATGGTTAGAGCGCCACCTAGTGGGACGACTATACTCATGGTTGAACCAAATGAAATGTTAGCTGGTGGTTAAATGCATGAATTCCATCAATGTGACATCACATCGGACGTGCTGGTTTCAGGTGTTGGGCGTGGCTCGACACGCCGGGGTGCGAGGGCCCTCATAACGCTGCTTGCAGCTTTAATTAGGGCCCGAGCACTGATAGTGCGAAGGCCCTATTGTAATTGCTCTGTTTATTATTATTATTATTATTATTATTTCGGCAAATGAATTGGCCGTTTGAGGGCCTAAACATGCTCGAAAACTCATGAAATTTTGCACACGCGTCAGGTCTGGTGAAAATTTACGTATTTTAATGTTCTCAGACATGGCCAGGGAAAATTAGCTCAGTAGCGCCACCTAGAAAAATGAAAAACGCGAGCCCCCGGTATGGGTATGACCTACATGTTTGAAAGTCGGTACACCTATATAATGTTCAGAGTCGAACAAAAAAGTCTATTATGGCAATGTCCTAAACCCAACAGGAAGTCCGCCATTTTGGATTGAAGGTGACATTTTGGCTCTGATTTTACCATTTCCATGCCTCGAACTTTGACGAACTCCTCCTTGGGGTTTGATTTCATAACCTTCATATTTGGTCAGTGCCAACTACACCCTTGTGCCATGTTAAATTGCGGAGCTTTTGAGTTTTCACAATACTATGAGGCCGTGGCGCCATGGCGAATTTCGATGACTCGCCATGAAAATCATATTGCCTCTCATTTTGTCATACATGTTCCGATCTGGACCAAAGAGCACACATATGATAAGGCTCCACCCCTGAACATATTTCAACTGCCATATTTGACATCAAGGACAGCGCCACCTAGTGGGAACAGGAAATGTCATGTTTTACACTTTGGGGTACAGTATAGTGATGGGTGACATCTGCAGCCTCAAATTTCTCCAGGAAAGCCTTAAGGAGTTGGTCTTGGGTTACAGTGAAAACTGTGACTTTTCGCAAAAGGGTGTGACCCCAGCAGCATGGCGAACTTTGATGTCACGCCATGAATAAACAAATTAGTATAACTCAATGAAATCCAGTCTGATCAGTACCAGACTTTACAGGCATGATGGCAGACCCGCCCTGAACAGATTGATGTGCCCATTGTCGGAAATACGGACAGCGCCACCTAATGGCAACAGGAAATGTCATGGCTTTAATTTTGTTGTACTGATTTTCACAGGTTCATCGTGGCCACCTCAAAAGCGGTGAATATCAACATCAGTCCCTCGTGATGCTTCAGTGCAAAAATTGTGACTTTAAACTGAACGGCGCACCCTGGTGGCAACGCGGTTCACCATGAAAGATGAAGTGGCTTTTGAGGGGCTTGGAAAGTTTATAGAGGCTTGAAATTTGGCACACACCTCCAAATGGATGAAGGCATTGTTGTTATGTAACCATTTTCCTTGAATAGCGCAAAATGGCTCCACAGCGCCCCCTACAATATTTCAAAACATCAGCCCCTGCTCTGTGTTTCATCTATGAGTCTGACACTTGGTAAGCTTGTGTAAGATATCAAGATGTACAAAAAAGTCTCTGGGAGCAATATCCCAAATCCAACAGGAAGTCAGCCATTTTAAAATTAATGTGTAATTTTGATGACATTTTCCCCCCTTTTCAGGCCTCATACTTTGACGAACTCCTCCAAGGGATTTCATCATATTGAAGCATTCTTCAGTGTGTAGAATCTAAAGACCTTTGTGATGTTAAATTGCGAAGCTTTTTCCGTTCAGGGAAACGGGGTGGTCATGGCGGCACGTAGAGTTTCAATCACTCGCAAAAAGCAGTAATCTGCTGTCACTAAAAAACACAATGTCCAATCTCTCCCAAAGGTCGCAGGTGTGATGAGACTCGAGCTTGGAAATGTTTGTTATGCCATTTGTCAATAATGGTTAGAGCGCCACCTAGTGGCATGACTATAATCCTGGTTGAATAAGATGAAATGTTAGCTGGTGATTAAAAGCATGAAATCCATCAATGTGACATCACATCGGACGTGCCGGTTTGAGGTGTTGGCAGTGGCTCGACGTGCCGGGGGTGCGAGGGCCCTCATAACGCTGCTTGCAGCTTTAATTAGGGCCCGAGCACCGAGAGTGCGAAGGCCCTATTGTATCTGCTCCGTTTCTTTTTATTATTATTATTCACCCCAAACAAGGGCCTTTTTGAGGGCCTAAACATGCTCAAAAACTCATGAAATTTTGCACACATGCCAGGTCTGGTGAAAAATTTTGTTTTTTAATGGTTTTACATATGAGCACTGGGAAATGGCTCTAGAGCGCCACCTATGCCTTGTTAAATGCAGCCCTACGACCACATCGTTTGGGCTACATGTATGAAATTTGGCACACATGTGTATCATGCCAAGACGAACAAAAAAGTCTGTGGGCCCATTGACGCAAACCCAACAGGAAGTCCGCCATTTGGAAGAGAAGGTGACATTTTGGCTCTAATTTTGCCATTTCCATGCCTCGAACTTTTGCGAACTCCTCCTTGGGGTTTGATTTCATAACCTTCATATTTGGTCAGTGTCAACTACACCCTTGTGCCATGTTAAATTGCGGAGCTTTTGAGTTTTCACAATACTATGAGGCCGTGGCGCCATGGCGAATTTCGATGACTCGCCATGAAAATCTTATTGCCTCTCATTTTGTCATACATTTTCTGACCTTGACCAAAGTGAACACATATGATAAGGCTCCACCCCTGAACATATTTCAACTGCCATATTTGACATCAAGGACAGCGCCACCTAGTGGGAACAGGAAATGTCATGTTTTACACTTTGGGGTACAGTATAGTGATGGGTGACATCTGCAGCCTCAAATTTCTCCAGGAAAGCCTTAAGGAGTTGGTCTTGGGTTACAGTGAAAACTGTGAGTTTTCGCGAAAGGGTGTGACCCCAGCAGCATGGCGAACTTTGATGTCACGCCATGAAGAAACAAATTAGTATAACTCAATGAAATCCAGTCTGATCAGTACCAGACTTTACAGGCATGATGTCAGACCCACCCTGAACAGATTGATGTGCCCATTGTCGGAAATACGGACAGCGCCACCTAGTGGCAACAGGAAATGTCATGGCTTTAATTTTGTTGTACTGATTTTCACAGGTTCATCGTGGCCACCTCAAAAGCGGTGAATATCCCCATCAGTCCCTCGTGATGCTTCAGTGCAAAAATTGTGACTTTAAACTGAACGGCGCACCCTGGTGGCAACGCTGTTCAACATGAAAGATGAAGTGGCTTTTGAGGGGCTTGGAAAGAATATAGAGGCTTTAAATTTAGCACACACCTCCAAATGGATGAAGGCTTTGTTGTCATGTGATCATTTTCCTTGAATAGCGCAAAATGGCTCCACAGCGCCCCCTACAAACTTTCAAAACCACAGCCCCTGCTCTGTGTTTTATGTATGAGTCTGAAACCTGGTAAGCTTATAGGAGATATCAAGATGTACAAAAAAGTCTCTTGGAGCAATATCCCAAATCCAACAGGAAGTCAGCCATTTTAAAATGAATGTGCAATTTTGGCAACATTTTGCCCTCTTTCCAGGCACCCTTCTTTGACGAACTCCTCCAAGGGATTTCATCAGATTGAACCAATCTCCAGTGTGAGGAATCTAAAGACCTTTGTGATGTTAAATTGCGAAGGTTTTTACGTTCAGGGAAACGGGGTTGTCATGGCGGCACGTGGAGTTTCAATCACTCGCCAAAAAGCAGTAATCTGCTGTCACTCAAAGACACAATGTCCAATCTCTCCCAAAGCTCATAGGAGTGATGAGACTCGAGCTCAGAAATGTTTATTATGTCATTTGTACATAATGGTTAGAGCGCCACCTAGTGGAACGACTAACTAATCATGAATGAATGAGTTGAAATGTTAGCTGGTGGTTAAATGCATGAATTCCATCAATGTGACATCAGATCGGACGTGCTGGTTGTAGGTGTTGGGCGTAGCTCGACGCGATGGGGTGCGAGGGCCCTCATAACGCTGCTTGCAGCTTTAATTATTATTATTATTATTATTTCGGCAAATGAATCGGCCTTTTGAGGACCTAAACATGCTCGAAAACTCATGAAATTTTGCACACGCGTCAGGTCTGGTGAAAATTTACGTATTTTAATGTTCTCAGACATGGCCAGGGAAAATTAGCTCAGTAGCGCCACCTAGAAAAATGAAAAATGCGAGCCCCCGGTATGGGTATCACCTACATGTTTGAAAGTCGGTACACCTATATAACGTTCAGAGTCGAACAAAAAAGTCTATTATGGCAATGTCCTAAACCCAACAGGAAGTCCGCCATTTTGGATTGAATGTGACATTTTGGCTCTGATTTTACCGTTTCCATGCCTCGAACTTTTGCGAACTCCTCCTTGGGGTTTCATTTCATAACCTTCAAATTTGGACAGTGTCAACTACACCCTTGTGCCATGTTAAATTGCGGAGCTTTTGAGTTTTCACAATACTATGAGGCCGTGGCGCCATGGCGAATTTCGATGACTCGCCATGAAAATCTTATTGCCTCTCATTTTGTCATACATGTTCCGATCTGGACCAAAGAGCACACATATGATAAGGCTCCACCCCTGAACATATTTCAACTGCCATATTTGACACCAGGGACAGCGCCACCTAGTGGGAACAGGAAATGTCATGTTTTACACTTTGGGGTACAGTATAGTGATGGGTGACATCTGCAGCCTCAAATTTCTCCAGGAAAGCCTTAAGGAGTTGGTCTTGGGTTACAGTGAAAACTGTGAGTTTTCGCCAAAGGGTGTGACCCCAGCAGCATGGCGAACTTTGATGTCACGCCATGAAGAAACAAATTAGTATAACTCAATGAAATCCAGTCTGATCAGTACCAGACTTTACAGGCATGATGTCAGACGCGCCCTGAACAGATTGATGTGCCCATTGTCGGAAATACGGACAGCGCCACCTAGTGGCAACAGGAAATGTCATGGCTTTAATTTTGTTGTACTGATTTTCACAGGTTCATCGTGGCCACCTCAAAAGTGGTGAATATCACCATCAGTCCCTCGTGATGCTTCAGTGCAAAAATTGTGACTTTAAACTGAACGGCGCACCCTGGTGGCAATGCTGTTCAACATGAAAGATGAAGTGGCTTTTGAGGGTCTTGGCAAGTTTATAGAGGCTTGAAATTTGGCACACACCTCCAAATGGATGAACGCTTTGTTGGCATGTGATCATTTTCATTGAATAGCGCGAAGTGGCTCCACAGCGCCCCCTACAAAATTTCAAAACCACAGCCCCTGCTCTGTGTTCTACGTATGATTCTGAAACCTGGTAAGCTTATAGGAGGTATCAAGATGTACAAAAAAGTCTCTTGGTGCAATATCCCAAATCCAACAGGAAGTCAGCCATTTTAAAATTAATGTGTAATTTTGGCAACATTTTCCCCTCTTTCCAGGCACCGTTCTTTGACGAACTCCTCCAAGGGATTTCATCATTTTGAACCAATCTCCAGTGTGTGGAATCTAAAGACCTTTGTGATGTTAAATTGCGAAGCTTTTTACGTTCAGTGAAACGGGGTGGTTATGGTGGCACTTAGAGTTTGAATCACTCGCCAAAAAGCAGTAATCTGCTGTCACTCAAAAACACAATGTCCAATCTCTCCCAAAGCTCATAGGCGTGATGAGACTCGAGCTCGGAAATGTTTGTTATGCCATTTGTACATAATGGTTAGAGCGCCACCTAGTGGGACGACTATACTCATGGTTGAAGCAAATGAAATGTTAACTGGTGGTTAAATGCATGAATTCCATCAATGTGACATCAGATCGGACGTGCTGGTTTCAGGTGTTGGGCATGGCTCGACACGCCGGGTGTGCGAGGGCCCTCATAACGCTGCTTGCAGCTTTAATTAGGGCCCGAGCACCGACAGTGCGAAGGCCCTATTGTATCTGCTCCGTTTCTTATTATTATTATTATTATTATTATTATTATTATTATTATTATTATTATTATTAGGGCCCGAGCACTGACAGTGCGAAGGCCCTATTGTAATTGCTCTGTTTATTATTATTATTATTATTATTATTATTATTATTATTATTATTCCGGCAAATGAATTGGCCGTTTGAGGGCCTAAACATGTTCGAAAACTCATGAAATTTTGCACACGCGTCCGGTCTGGTGAAAATTTACGTATTTTAATGTTCTCAGACATGGCCAGGGAAAATTAGCTCAGTAGCGCCACCTAGAAAAATGAAAAACGCGAGCCCCCGGTATGGGTATGACCTACACGTTTGAAAGTTGGTACACCTATATAACGTTCAGAGTCGAACAAAAAAGTCTATTATGGCAATGTCCTAAACCCAACAGGAAGTCCGCCATTTTGGATTGAAGGTGACATTTTGGCTCTGATTTTACCGTTTCCATGCCTTGTACTTTAACGAACTCCTCCTTGGGATTTGGTCCTATAAACTTCAAATTTGGACAGTGTCAACTACACCCTTGTGCCATGTTAAATTGCGGAGCTTTTGAGTTTTCACAATACTATGAGGCCGTGGCGCCATGGCGAATTTCGATGACTCGCCATGAAAATCTTATTGCCTCTCATTCTGTCATACATGTTCCGATCTGGACCAAAGAGCACACATATGATAAGGCTCCACCCCTGAACATATTTCAACTGCCATATTTGACATCAGCGACAGCGCCACCCAGTGGGAACAGGAAATGTCATGTTTTACACTTTGGGGTACAGTATAGTGATGGGTGACATCTGCAGCCTCAAATTTCTCCAGGAAAGGCGTAAGGAGTTGGTCTTGGGTTACAGTGAAAACTGTGAGTTTTCACGAAAGGGTGTGACCTCAGCAGCATGGCGAACTTTGATATCTCGCCATGAAGAAACAAATTAGTATAACTCAATGAAATCCAGTCTGATCAGTACCAGACTTTACAGGCATGATGTCAGACCCGCCCTGAACAGATTGATGTGCCCATTGTCAGGAATATGAAGAGCGCCACCTAGTGGGAACAGGAAATGTCATGTCTTACACTTCGTTGTACTGATTTTCACAGGTTCATCGTGGCCACCTCAAAAGCGGTGAATATCACCATCAGTCCCTTGTGATGCTTCAGTGCAAAAATTGTGACTTTAAACTGAACGGCGCACCCTGGTGGCAACGCGGTTCATCATGAAAGATGAAGTGGCTTTTGAGGGGCTTGAAAAGTTTATAGAGGCTTGAAATTTGGCACACACCTCCAAATGGATGAAGGCATTGTTGTTATGTAACCATTTTCCTTGAATAGCGCAAAATGGCTCCACAGCGCCCCCTACAATATTTCAAAACATCAGCCCCTGCTCTGTGTTTTATCTATGAGTCTGACACTTGGTAAGCTTGTGTAAGATATCAAGATGTACAAAAAAGTCTCTTGGAGCAATATCCCAAATCCAACAGGAAGTCAGCCATTTTAAAATTAATGTGTAATTTTGATGACATTTTCCCCCCTTTTCAGGCCTCATACTTTGACGAACTCCTCCAAGGGATTTCATCATATTGAAGCATTCTTCAGTGTGTAGAATCTAAAGACCTTTGTGATGTTAAATTGCGAAGCTTTTTCCGTTCAGGGAAACGGGGTGGTCATGGCGGCACGTGGAGTTTCAATCACTCGCAAAAAGCAGTAATCTGCTGTCACTAAAAAACACAATGTCCAATCTCTCCCAAAGGTCGCAGGTGTGATGAGACTCGAGCTTGGAAATGTTTGTTATGCTATTTGTCAATAATGGTTAGAGCGCCACCTAGTGGCATGACTATAATCCTGGTTGAATAAGATGAAATGTTAGCAGGTGATTAAAAGCATGAAATCCATCAATGTGACATCAGATCGGACGTGCCGGTTTGAGGTGTTGGCAGTGGCTCGACGTGCCGGGGGTGCGAGGGCCCTCATAACGCTGCTTGCAGCTTTAATTATTATTATTATTATTATTATTCAGGCAAAACAAGGGCCTTTTTGAGGGCCTAAACATGCTCAAAAACTCATGAAATTTTGCACACATGCCAGGTCTGGTGAAAAATTTTGTATTTTAATGGTTTTACTTATGAGCACTGGGAAATGGCTCTAGAGCGCCACCTATGCCTTGTTAAATGCAGCCCTACGACCACATGGTTTGAGCTACATGTATGAAATTTGGCACACATGTGTATCATTCCAAGACGAACAAAAAAGTCTGTGGGCCCATTGACGCAAACCCAACAGGAAGTCCGCCATTTGGAAGAGAAGGTGACATTTTGGCTCTAATTTTGCCATTTCCATGCCTCGAACTTTAACGAACTCCTCCTTGGGATTTGGTCCTATAAACTTCAAATTTGGACAGTGTCAACTACACCCTTGTGCCATGTTAAATTGCGGAGCTTTTGAGTTTTCACAATACCATGAGGCCGTGGCGCCATGGCGAATTTCGATGACTCGCCAAGAAAATCTTATTGCCTCTCATTTTGTCATACATTTTCTGACCTTGACCAAAGAGCACACATATGATAAGGCTCCACCCCTGAACATATTTCAAGTGCCATATTTGACATAAGGGCCAGCGCCACCTAGTGGGAACAGGAAATGTCATGTTTTACACTTTGGGGTACAGTATTGTGATGGGTGACATCTGCAGCCTCATATTTCTCCAGGAAAGCCTTAAGGAGTTGGTCTTGGGGTACAGTGAAAACTGTGAGTTTTCGCGAAAGGGTGTGACCCCAGCAGCATGGCGAACTTTGATGTCTCGCCATGAAGAAACAAATTAGTATAACTCAATGAAATCCAGTCTGATCAGTACCAGACTTTACAGGCGTGATGTCAGACCCGCCCTGAACAGATTGATGTGCCCATTGTCAGGAATATGAAGAGCGCCACCTAGTGGGAACAGGAAATGTCATGTCTTACACTTTGTTGTACTGATTTTCACAGGTTCATCGTGGCCACCTCAAAAGCGGTGAATATCAACATCAGTCCCTCGTGATGTTTCAGTGCAAAAATTGTGACTTTAAACTGAACGGCGCACCCTGGTGGCAACGCTGTTCACCATGAAAGATGAAGTGGCTTTTGAGGGTCTTGGCAAGTTTATAGAGGCTTGAAATTTGGCACACACCTCCAATGTGATGAAGGCTTTGTTGTCATGTGATCATTTTCATTGAATATCCCAAAATGGCTCCACAGCGCCCCCTACAAAATTTCAAAACCACAGCCCCAGCTCTGTGTTTTATGTATGAATCTGAAACCTGGTAGGCTTATAGGAGATATCAAGATGTACAAAAAAGTCTCTTGGAGCAATATCCCAAATCCAACAGGAAGTCAGCCATTTTAAAATTAATGTGCAATTTTGGCAACATTTTACCCCTCTTTTCAGGCACCGTGCTTTGACGTACTCCTCCAAGGGATTTCATCAGATTGATGCAATCTCCTGTGTGTGGAATCTAAAGACCTTTGTGATGTTAAATTGCGAAGCTTTTTACAGTCAGGGAAACGGGGTGGTCATGGCGGCACGTAGAGTTTCAGTCACTCGCCAAAAAGCAGTAATCTGCTGTTACTCAAAAACACAATGTCCAATCTCTCCCAAAGCTCATAGGCGTGATGAGACTCGAGCTCGGAAATGTTTGTTATGCCATTTGTACATAATGGTGAGAGCGCCACCTAGTGGAACGACTAACTAATCACGAATGAATGAGTTGAAA
Source organism: Rhamphochromis sp. 'chilingali' (assembly GCF_963969265.1). Lineage (NCBI taxonomy): Eukaryota > Metazoa > Chordata > Actinopteri > Cichliformes > Cichlidae > Rhamphochromis > Rhamphochromis sp. 'chilingali'. The sequence goes on from NC_137940.1 coordinate 31,949,161, forward strand.
TGTTAGCTGGTGGTTAAATGCATGAATTCCATCAATGTGACATCAGATCGGACGTGCTGGTTTTAGGTGTTGGGCGTGGCTCGACGCGCCGGGGGTGCGAGGGCCCTCATAACGCTGCTTGCAGCTTTAATTATTATTATTATTATTATTCCGGCAAATGAATTGGCCTTTTGAGGGCCTAAACATGCTCGAAAACTCATGAAATTTTGCACACGCATCAGGTCTGGTGAAAATTTACGTATTTTAATATTCTCAGACATGGCCAGGGAAAATTAGCTCAGTAGCGCCACCTAGAAAAATGAAAAATGCGAGCCCCCGGTATGGGTATGACCTACATATTTGAAAGTCGGTACACCTATATAACGTTGAGAGTCGAACAAAAAAGTCTATTATGGCAATGTCCTAAACCCAACAGGAAGTCCGCCATTTTGGATTGAAGGTGACATTTTGGGTCTGATTTTACCGTTTCCATGCGTTGTACTTTAACAAACTCCTCCTTGGGATTTGGTCCTATAAGCTTCAAATTTGGACAGTGTCAACTACACCCTTGTGCCATGTTAAATTGCGGAGCTTTTGAGTTTTCACAATAGTATGAGGCCGTGGCGCCATGGCGAATTTTGATGACTCGCCATGAAAATCTTATTGCCTCTCATTCTGTCATACATGTTCCGATCTGGACCAAAGAGCACACATATGATAAGGCTCCACCCCTGAACATATTTCAACTGCCATATTTGACATCAAGGACAGCGCCACCTAGTGGGAACAGGAAATGTCATGTTTTACACTTTGGGGTACAGTATAGTGATGGGTGACATCTGCAGCCTCAAATTTCTCCAGGAAAGCCTTAAGGAGTTGGTCTTGGGTTACAGTGAAAACTGTGACTTTTCGCAAAAGGGTGTGATACCAGCGGCATGGCGAACTTTGATGTCACGCCATGAAGAAAGAAATTAGTATAACTCAATGAAATCCAGTCTGATCAGTACCAGACTTTACAGGCATGATGTCAGACCCGCCCTGAACAGATTGATGTGCCCATTGTCAGGAATATGAAGAGCGCCACCTAGTGGCAACAGGAAATGTCATGTCTTACACTTTGTTGTACTGATTTTCACAGGTTCATAGTGGCCACGTCAAAAGCGGTGAATATCACCATCAGTCCTTGATGATGCTTTAGTGCAAAAATTGTGACTTTAAACTGAACGGCGCCCCCTGGTGGGAATGCTGTTCACCATGAAAAATGAAGTGGCTTTTGAGGGGCTTGGAAAGTTTATAGAGGCTTGAAATTTGGCACACACCTCCATTGTGCTTAAGGCTTTGTTGTTATGTGATCATTTTCATTGAATAGCGCAAAATGGCTCCACAGCGCCCCCTACAAAATTTCAAAACATCAGCCCCAGCTATGTGTTTTATGTATGAGTCTGAAACCTGGTAAGCTTATAGGAGATATCAAGATGTACAAAAAAGTCTCTTGGAGCAATATCCCAAATCCAACAGGAAGTCAGCCATTTTAAAATTAATGTGCAATTTTGGCAACATTTTCCCCTCTTTTCAGGCATCGTTCTTTGACGAACTCCTCCAAGGGATTTCATCAGATTGCACTATTCTTCAGTGTGTGGAATCTAAAGACCTTTGTGTTGTTAAATTGCGAAGCTTTTTACGTTCAGGGAAACGGGGTGGTTATGGCGGCACGTAGACTCTCAATCACTCGCCAAAACGCAGTAATCTGCTGTTACTCAAAAACACAATGTCCAATCTCACCCAAAGGTCGCAGGCATAATGAGACTCGAGTTCGGAAATGTTTGTTATGCCATTTGTACATAATGGTTAGAGCGCCACCTAGTGGAACGACTAGCTAATCATGAATGAATGAGTTGAAATGTTAGCTGGTGGTTAAATGCATGAATTCCATCAATGTGACATCGATCGGACGTGCTGGTTTTAGGTGTTGGGCGTGGCTCGACGCGCCGGGGGTGCGAGGGCCCTCATAACGCTGCTTGCAGCTTTATTAGGGCCCGAGCACCGAGAGTGCGAAGGCCCTATTGTATCTGCTCCGTTTCTTATTAGGGCCCGAGCACTGAGAGTGCGAAGGCCCTATTGTATCTGCTCCGTTTCTTCTTATTATTATTATTATTAGGGCCCGAGCACTGACAGTGCGAAGGCCCTATTGTAATTGCTCTGTTTATTATTATTATTATTATTATTAGGGCCCGAGCACTGACAGTGCGAAGGCCCTATTGTAATTGCTCTGTTTATTATTATTATTATTATTATTATTATTTCGGCAAATGAATTGGCCGTTTGAGGGCCTAAACATGCTCGAAAACTCATGAAATTTTGCACACGCGTCAGGTCTGGTGAAAATTTACGTATTTTAATGTTCTCAGACATGGCCAGGGAAAATTAGCTCAGTAGCGCCACCTAGAAAAATGAAAAACGCGAGCCCCCGATATGGGTATGACCTACATGTTTGAAAGTCGGTACACCTATATAACGTTCAGAGTCGAACAAAAAAGTCTATTATGGCAATGTCCTAAACCCAACAGGAAGTCCGCCATTTTGGATTGAAGGTGACATTTTGGCTCTGATTTTACCGTTTCCATGCCTCGAACTTTAACGAACTCCTCCTTGGGGTTTGATTTCATAACCTTCATATTTGGTCAATGCCAACTACACCCTTGTGCCATGTTAAATTGCGGAGCTTTTGAGTTTTCACAATACCATGAGGCCGTGGCGCCACGGCGAATTTCGATGACTCGCCATGAAAATCTTATTGCCTCTCATTTTGTCATACATTTTCTGACCTTGACCAAAGTGAACACATATGATAAGGCTCCACCCCTGAACATACTTCAACTGCCATATTTGACATCAAGGACAGCGCCACCTAGTGGGAACAGGAAATGTCATGTTTTACACTTTGGGGTACAGTATAGTGATGAGTGACATCTGCAGCCTCAAATTTCTCCAGGAAAGCCTTAAGGAGTTGGTCTTGGGGTACAGTGAAAACTGTGGCTTTTCACGAAAGGGTGTGACCTCAGCAGCATGGCGAACTTTGATATCTCGCCATGAAGAAACAAATTAGTATAACTCCATGAAATCCAGTCTGATTAGTACCAGACTTTACAGGCATGATGTCACACCCGCCCTGAACAGATTGATGTGCCCATTGTCAGGAATATGAAGAGCGCCACCTAGTGGGAACAGGAAATGTCATGTCTTACACTTTGTTGTACTGATTTTCACAGGTTCATAGTGGCCACCTCAAAAGCGGTGAATATCACCATCAGTCCTTGATGATGCTTTAGTGCAAAAATTGTGACTTTAAACTGAACGGTGCACCCTGGTGGCAACGCTGTTCACCATGAAAAATGAAGTGGCTTTTGAGGGGCTTGGAAAGTTTATAGAGGCTTGAAATTTGGCGCACACCTCCATTGTGATGAAGGCTTTGTTGTTATGTGATCATTTTCATTAAATAGCGCAAAATGGCTCCACAGCGCCCCCTACAAAATTTCAAAACATCAGCCCCAGCTCTGTGTTTTATGTCCAATATGTCCCAAAGGTCGCAGGTGTGATGAGACTCGAGCTCGGAAATGTTTGTTATGTCATTTGTCAGTAATGGTTAGAGCGCCACCTAGTGGGACGACTATAATCATGATTGAATGAGATGAAATGTTAGCTGGTGGTTGAATGCATGAATTTCATCAATGTGACATCAGATCGGAGGTGCTGGTTGTAGGTGTTGGGCGTAGCTCGACGCGATGGGGTGCGAGGGCCCTCATAACGCTGCTTGCAGCTTTAATTATTATTATTATTATTATTTCGGCAAATGAATTGGCCATTTGAGGGCCTAAACATGCTCGAAAACTCATGAAATTTTGCACACGCGTCAGGTCTGGTGAAAATTTACGTATTTTAATGTTCTCAGACATGGCCAGGGAAAATTAGCTCAGTAGCGCCACCTAGAAAAATGAAAAACGCGAGCCCCCGGTATGGGTATGACCTACATGTTTGAAAGTCGGTACACCTATATAACGTTCAGAGTCGAACAAAAAAGTCTATTATGGCAATGTCCTAAACCCAACAGGAAGTCCGCCATTTTGGATTGAAGGTGACATTTTGGGTCTGATTTTACCGTTTCCATGCCTTGTACTTTAACGAACTCCTCCTTGGGATTTGGTCCTATAAACTTCAAATTTGGACAGTGTCAACTACACCCTTGTGCCATGTTAAATTGCGGAGCTTTTGAGTTTTCACAATACTATGAGGCCGTGGCGCCATGGCGAATTTCGATGACTCGCCATGAAAATCTTATTGCCTCTCATTCTGTCATACATGTTCCGATCTGGACCAAAGAGCACACATATGATAAGGCTCCAGCCCTGAACATATTTCAACTGCCATATTTGACATCAAGGACAGCGCCACCTAGTGGGAACAGGAAATGTCATGTTTTACACTTTGGGGTACAGTATAGTGATGGGTGACATCTGCAGCCTCAAATTTCTCCAGGAAAGCCTTAAGGAGTTGGTCTTGGGTTACAGTGAAAACTGTGACTTTTCGCAAAAGGGTGTGACCCCAGCAGCATGGCGAACTTTGATGTCACGCCATGAAGAAACAAATTAGTATAACTCAATGAAATCCAGTCTGATCAGTACCAGACTTTACAGGCATGATGTCAGACCCGCCCTGAACAGATTGATGTGCCCATTGTCGGAAATACGGACAGCGCCACCTAGTGGGAACAGGAAATGTCATGGCTTTAATTTTGTTGTACTGATTTTCACAGGTTCATCTTGGCCACCTCAAAAGCGGTGAATATCACCATCAGTCCCTCGTGATGCTTCAGTGCAAAAATTGTGAGTTTAAACTGAACGGTGCACCCTGGTGGCAACGCTGTTCAACATGAAAGATGAAGTGGCTTTTGAGGGTCTTGGCAAGTTTATAGAGGCTTGAAATTTGGCACACACCTCCAAATGGATGAACGCTTTGTTGGCATGTGATCATTTTCATTGAATAGCGCGAAGTGGCTCCACAGCGCCCCCTACAAAATTTCAAAACCACAGCCCCTGCTCTGTGTTCTATGTATGATTCTGAAACCTGGTAAGCTTATAGGAGATATCAAGATGTACAAAAAAGTCTCTTGGTGCAATATCCCAAATCCAACAGGAAGTCAGCCATTTTAAAATTAATGTGTAATTTTGGCAACATTTTCCCCTCTTTCCAGGCACCGTTCTTTGACGAACTCCTCCAAGGGATTTCATCATATTGAACCAATCTCCAGTGTGTGGAATCTAAAGACCTTTGTGATGTTAAATTGCGAAGCTTTTTACGTTCAGTGAAACGGGGTGGTTATGGCGGCACGTAGAGTTTGAATCACTCGCCAAAAAGCAGTAATCTGCTGTCACTCAAAAACACAATGTCCAATCTCTCCCAAACGTCTCAGGTGTGATGAGACTCGAGCTCGGAAGTGATTGTTATGCCATTTGTACATAATGGTTAGAGCGCCACCTAGTGGAACAACTAACTAATCATGAATGAATGACTTGAAATGTTAGCTGGTGGTTAAATGCATGAATTCCATCAATGTGACATCAGATCGGACGTGCTGGTTTCAGGTGTTGGGCATGGCTCGACACGCCGGGGGTGCGAGGGCCCTCATAACGCTGCTTGCAGCTTTAATTATTATTATTATTATTATTATTTCGGCAAATGAATTGGCCGTTTGAGGGCCTAAACATGCTCGAAAACTCATGAAATTTTGCACACGCGTCAGGTCTGGTGAAAATTTACGTATTTTAATGTTCTCAAACATGGCCAGGGAAAATTAGCTCAGTAGCGCCACCTAGAAAAATGAAAAACGCGAGCCCCCGGTATGGGTATGACCTACATGTTTGAAAGTCGGTACACCTATATAATGTTCCGAGTCGAACAAAAAAGTCTATTATGGCAATGTCCTAAACCCAACAGGAAGTCCGCCATTTTGGATTGAAGGTGACATTTTGGCTCTGATTTTACCATTTCCATGCCTCGAACTTTGACGAACTCCTCCTTGGGGTTTGATTTCATAACCTTCATATTTGGTCAGTGCCAACTACACCCTTATGCCATGTTAAATTGCGGAGCTTTTGAGTTTTCACAATACCATGAGGCCGTGGCGCCATGGCGAATTTCGATGACTCGCCATGAAAATCTTATTGCCTCTCATTTTGTCATACATTTTCTGACCTTGACCAAAGTGAACACATATGATAAGGCTCCATCCCTGAACATATTTCAACTGCCATATTTTACATCAGGGACAGCGCCACCTAGTGGGAACAGGAAATGTCATGTTTTACACTTTGGGGTACAGTATTGTGATGGGTGACATCTGCAGCCTCAAATTTCTCCAGGAAAGCCTTAAGGAGTTGGTCTTGGGTTACAGTGAAAACTGTGACTTTTCGCAAAAGGGTGTGACACCAGCGGCATGGCGAACTTTGATGTCACGCCATGAAGAAACAAATTAGTATAACTCAATGAAATCCAGTCTGATCAGTACCAGACTTTACAGGCATGATGTCAGACCCGCCCTGAACAGATTGATGTGCCCATTGTCGTGAATACGTACAGCGCCACCTAGTGGCAACAGGAAATGTCATGGCTTTAATTTTGTTGTACTGATTTTCACAGGTTCATCGTGGCCACCTCAAAAGCGGAGAATATCACCATCAGTCCCTCATGATGCTTCAGTGCAAAAATTGTGACTTTAAACTGAACGGCGCACCCTGGTGGCAACGCGGTCCACCATGAAAGATGAAGTGGCTTTTGAGGGGCTTGGAAAGTTTATAGAGGCTTGAAATTTGGCACACACCTCCAATGTGATGAAGGCTTTGTTGTTATGTGATCATTTTCATTGAATAGCGCGAAATGGCTCCACAGCGCCCCCTACAATGTTTCAAAATATCAGCCCCTGCTCTGTGTTTTATGTATGATTCTGAAACCTGGTAAGCTTATAGGAGATATCAAGATGTACAAAAAAGTCTCTTGGAGCAATATCCCAAATCCAACAGGAAGTCAGCCATTTTAAAATTAATGTGCAATTTTGGCAACATTTTCCCCTCTTTTCAGGCACCCTTCTTTGACGAACTCCTCCAAGGGATTTCATCAGATTGATGCGATCTCCTGTGTGTGGAATCTAAAGACCTTTGTGATGTTAAATTGCGAAGCTTTTTACATTCAGGGAAACGGGGTGGTCATGGCGGCACGTAGAGTTTCAATCACTCGCCAAAAAGCAGTAATCTGCTGTAAATCAAAGACACAATGTCCAATCTCTCCCAAAGCTCATAGGCGTGATGAGACTCAAGCTCGGAAATGTTTGTTATGCCATTTGTACATGATGGTTAGAGCGCCACTTAGTGGAACGACTAACTAATCATGAATGAATGAGTTGAAATGTTAGCTGGTGGTTAAATGCATGAATTCCATCAATGTGACATCAGATCGGACGTGCTGGTTTTAGGTGTTGGGCGTGGCTCGACGCGCCGGGGGTGCGAGGGCCCTCATAACGCTGCTTGCAGCTTTAATTATTAGGGCCCGAGCACTGACAGTGCGAAGGCCCTATTGTAATTGCTCTGTTTATTATTAGGGCCCGAGCACTGACAGTGCGAAGGCCCTATTGTAATTGCTCTGTTTATTATTATTATTATTAGGGCCCGAGCACTGAGAGTGCGAAGGCCCTATTGTATCTGCTCCGTTTCTTATTATTATTATTATTATTATTATTATTATTATTATTATTATTATTCACCCCAAACAAGGGCCTTTTTGAGGGCCTAAACATGCTCAAAAACTCATGAAATTTTGCACACATGCCAGGTCTGGTGAAAAATTTTGTATTTTAATGGTTTTACATATGAGCACTGGGAAATGGCTCTACAGCGCCACCTATGCCTTGTTAAATGCAGCCCTACGACCATATCGTTTCAGCTACATGTATGAAATTTGGCACACATGTGTATCATGCCGAGTCGAACAAAAAAGTCTGTGGGCCCATTGATGCAAACCCAACAGGAAGTCCGCCATTTGGAACAGAAGGTGACATTTTGGCTCTAATTTTGCCATTTCCATGCCTCGAACTTTTGCGAACTCCTCCTTGGGATTTGGTTGTATAAGCTTCATCTTTGGTCAGTGTCAACTACACACCTGGGCCATGTTAAATTGCGGAGCTTTTGAGTTTTCACAATACTATGAGGCCGTGGCGCCATGGCGAATTTCGATGACTCGCCATGAAAATCTTATTGCCTGTCATTTTGTCATACATTTTCTGACCTTGACCAAAGTGAACACATATGATAAGGCTCCACCCCTGAACATATTTCAACTGCCATATTTGACACCAGGGACAGCGCCACCTAGTGGGAACAGGAAATGTCATGTTTTACACTTTGGGGTACAGTATAGTGATGGGTGACACCTGCAGCCTCAAATTTCTCCAGGAAAGCCTTAAGGAGTTGGTCTTGGGTTACAGTGAAAACTGTGAGTTTTCGCAAAAGGGTGTGACCCCAGCAGCATGGCGAACTTTGATGTCACGCCATGAAGAAACAAATTAGTATAACTCAATGAAATCCAGTCTGTTCAGTACCAGACTTTACAGGCATGATGTCAGACCCGCCCTGAACAGATTGATGTGCCCATTGTCGGGAATACGTACAGCGCCACCTAGTGGCAACAGGAAATGTCATGGCTTTAATTTTGTTGTACTGATTTTCACAGGTTCATCGTGGCCACCTCAAAAGCGGTGAATATCACCATCAGTCCCTCGTGATGCTTCAGTGCAAAAATTGTGACTTTAAACTGAACGGCGCACCCTGGTGGCAACGCGGTCCACCATGAAAGATGAAGTGGCTTTTGAGGGGCTTGGATAGTATATAGAGGCTTTAAATTTAGCACACCCCTCCAAATGGATGAAGGCTTTGTTGTCATGTGATCATTTATATTGAATAGCGCGAAATGGCTCCACAGCGCCCCCTACAAAATTTCAAAACCACAGCCCCAGCTCTGTGTTTTATGTATGAGTCTGAAACCTGGTAAGCTTATAGGAGATATCAAGATGTACAAAAAAGTCTCTTGGAGCAATATCCAAAATCCAACAGGAAGTCAGCCATTTTAAAATTAATGTGCAATTTTGGCAACATTTTCCCCTCTTTCCAGGCACCGTTCTTTGACGAACTCCTCCAAGGGATTTCATCATATTGAACCAATCTCCAGTGTGTGGAATCTAAAGACCTTTGTGATGTTAAATTGCGAAGCTTTTTACGTTCAGTGAAACGGGGTGGTTATGGTGGCACTTAGAGTTTGAATCACTCGCCAAAAAGCAGTAATCTGCTGTCACTCAAAAACACAATGTCCAATCTCTCCCAAAGCTCATAGGCGTGATGAGACTCGAGCTCGGAAATGTTTGTTATGCCATTTGTGCATAAGGGTTAGAGCGCCACCTAGTGGAACGACTAACAAATCATGAATGAATGAGTTGAAATGTTAGCTGGTGGTTAAATGCATGAATTCCATCAATGTGACATGAGATCGGAGGTGCTGGTTTTAGGTGTTGGGCGTGGCTCGACGCGCCGGGGGTGCGAGGGCCCTCATAACGCTGCTTGCAGCTTTAATTATTATTATTATTATTTCGGCAAATGAATTGGCCGTTTGAGGGCCTAAACATGCTCGAAAACTCATGAAATTTTGCACATGCGTCAGGTCTGGTGAAAATTTACGTATTTTACTCTTCTCAGACATGGCCAGGGAAAATTAGCTCAGTAGCGCCACCTAGAAAAATGAAAAAGGCGAGCCCCCGGTATGAGTATGGCCTACATGTTTGAAAGTCGGTACACTTATAAAACGTTCAGAGTCGAACAAAAAAGTCTATTATGGCAATGTCCTAAACCCAACAGGAAGTCCGCCATTTGGAAGAGAAGGTGACATTTTGGCTCTAATTTTGCCATTTCCATGCCTCGAACTTTTGCGAACTCCTCCTTGGGGTTTCATTTCATAAACTTCAAATTTGGACAGTGTCAACTACACCCTTGTGCCATGTTAAATTGCGGAGCTTTTGAGTTTTCACAATACCATGAGGCCGTGGCGCCATGGCGAATTTCGATGACTCGCCAAGAAAATCTTATTGCCTCTCATTTTGTCATACATTTTCTGACCTTGACCAAAGAGCACACATATGATAAGGCTCCACCCCTGAACATATTTCAAGTGCCATATTTGACATAAGGGCCAGCGCCACCTAGTGGGAACAGGAAATGTCATGTTTTACACTTTGGGGTACAGTATTGTGATGGGTGACATCTGCAGCCTCATATTTCTCCAGGAAAGCCTTAAGGAGTTGGTCTTGGGGTACAGTGAAAACTGTGAGTTTTCGCGAAAGGGTGTGACCCCAGCAGCATGGCGAACTTTGATATCTCGCCATGAAGAAACAAATTAGTATAACTCAATGAAATCCAGTCTGATCAGTACCAGACTTTACAGGCGTGATGTCAGACCCGCCCTGAACAGATTGATGTGCCCATTGTCAGGAATATGAAGAGCGCCACCTAGTGGGAACAGGAAATGTCATGTCTTACACTTTCTTGTACTGATTTTCACAGGTTCATCGTGGCCACCTGAAAAGCGGTGAATATCAACATCAGTCCCTCGTGATGTTTCAGTGCAAAAATTGTGACTTTAAACTGAACGGCGCACCCTGGTGGCAACGCTGTTCACCATGAAAGATGAAGTGGCTTTTGAGGGTCTTGGCAAGTTTATAGAGGCTTGAAATTTGGCACACACCTCCAATGTGATGAAGGCTTTGTTGTCATGCGATCATTTTCATTGAATATCCCAAAATGGCTCCACAGCGCCCCCTACAAATTTTCAAAACCACAGCCCCAGCTCTGTGTTTTATGTATGAATCTGAAACCTGGTAGGCTTATAGGAGATATCAAGATGTACAAAAAAGTCTCTTGGAGCAATATCCCAAATGCAACAGGAAGTCAGCCATTTTAAAATTAATCTGTAATTTTGGCGACATTTTCCCCTCTTTTCAGGCTTCATACTTTGACGAACTCCTCCAAGGGATTTCATCAGATTGAACTATTCTTCAGTGTGTGGAATCTAAAGACCTTTGTGATGTTAAATTGCGAAGCTTTTTACATTCAGGGAAACGGGGTGGTCATGGCGGCACGTAGAGTTTTAATCACTCGCCAAAAAGCAGTAATCTGCTGTCACTCAAAGACACAATGTCCAATCTCTCCCAAAGCTCATAGGCGTGATAAGACTCGAGCTCGGAAATGTTTGTTATGCCATTTGTACATAATGGTTAGAGCGCCGCCTAGTGGAACGACTAACTAATCATGAATGAATGAGTTGAAATGTTAGCTGGTTGGTTAAATGCATGAATTCCATCAATGTGACATCAGATTGGAGGTGCTGGTTTTAGGTGTTGGGCGTGGCTCGACGCGCCGGGGGTGCGAGGGCCCTCATAACGCTGCTTGCAGCTTTAATTATTATTATTATTATTATTATTATTATTATTATTATTATTCCGGCAAATGAATTGGCCATTTGAGGGCCTAAACATGCTCGAAAACTCATGAAATTTTGCACACGCGTCAGGTCTGGTGAAAATTTACGTATTTTAATGTTCTCAGACATGGCCAGGGAAAATTAGCTCAGTAGCGCCACCTAGAAAAATGAAAAACGCGAGCCCCCGGTATGGGTATGACCTACATGTTTGAAAGTCGGTACACCTATAAAATGTTCAGAGTCGAACAAAAAAGTCTATTATGGCAATGTCCTAAACCCAACAGGAAGTCCGCCATTTTGGATTGAAGGTGACATTTTGGCTATGATTTTACCATTTCCATGCCTCGAACTTTAACGAACTCCTCCTTGGGATTTGGTCCTATAAACTTCAAATTTGGACAGTGTCAACTACACCCTTGTGCCATGTTAAATTGCGGAGCTTTTGAGTTTTCACAATACTATGAGGCCGTGGCGCCATGGCGAATTTCGATGACTCGCCATGAAAATCTTATTGCCTCTCATTTTGTCATACATTTTCTGACCTTGACCAAAGTGAACACATATGATAAGGCTCCACCCCTGAACATATTTCAACTGCCATATTTAAAATCAAGGACAGCGCCACCTAGTGGGAACAGGAAATGTCATGTTTTACACTTTGGGATACAGTATTGTGATGGGTAACATCTGCAGCCTCAAATTTCTCCAGGAAAGCCTTAAGGAGTTGGTCTTGGGTTACAGTGAAAACTGTGACTTTTCGCAAAAGGGTGTGACCCCAGCGGCATGGCGAACTTTGATATCTCGCCATGAAGAAACAAATTAGTATAACTCAATGAAATCCAGTCTGATCAGTACCAGACTTTACAGGCATGATGTCAGACCTGCCCTGAACAGATTGATGTGCCCATTGTCGGGAATACGGACAGCGCCACCTAGTGGCAACAGGAAATGTCATGGCTTTAATTTTGTTGTACTGATTTTCACAGGTTCATCGTGGCCACCTCAAAAGCGGTGAATATCACCATCAGTCCCTCGTGATGCTTCAGTGCAAAAATTGTGACTTTAAACTGAACGGCGCACCCTGGTGGCAACGCCGTCCACCATGAAAGATGAAGTGGCTTTTGAGGGGCTTGGAAAGTCTATAGAGGCTTGAAATTTGGCACACACCTCCAATGTGACGAAGGCTTTGATGTCATGTGATCATTTTCATTGAATAGCGAGAAATGGCTCCACAGCGCCCCCTACAAAATTTCAAAATATCAGCCCCAGCTCTGTGTTTTATGTATGAGTCTGAAACCTGGTAAGCTTATAGGAGATATCAAGATGTACAAAAAAGTCTCTTGGAGCAATATCCCAAATCACACAGGAAGTCAGCCATTTTAAAATTAATGTGTAATTTTGGCGACATTTTCCCCTCTTTTCAGGCTTCATACTTTGACGAACTCCTCCAAGGGATTTCATCATATTGAACCATTCTCCAGTGTGTGGAATCTAAAGACCTTTGTGATGTTAAATTGCGAAGCTTTTTACGTTCAAGGAAACGGGGTGGTCATGGTGGCACGTGGAGTTTCAATCACTGGCCAAAAAGCAGTAATCTGCTGTCACTCAAAATCAAAATATTGAATCTCTCCCAAAGGTCGCAGGTGTGATGAGACTCGAGCTCGGAAATGTTTGTTATGCCATTTGTCGGTAATAGTTAGAGCGCCACCTAGTGGGACGACTATAATCATGGTTCAATGAGATGAAATGTTAGATGGTGGTTAAATGCATGAATTCCATCAATGTGACATCACATCGGACGTGCTGGTTTTAGGTGTTGGGCGTGGCTCGACACGCCAGGGTGCGAGGGCCCTCATAACGCTGCTTGCAGCTTTAATTATTAGGGCCCGAGCACTGATAGTGCGAAGGCCCTATTGTAATTGCTCTGTTTATTATTATTATTAGGGCCCGAGCACTGACAGTGCGAAGGCCCTATTGTAATTGCTCTGTTTATTATTATTATTATTATTATTATTATTATTATTATTTCGGCAAATGAATTGGCCGTTTGAGGGCCTAAACATGCTCGAAAACTCATGAAATTTTGCACACGCGTCAGGTCTGGTGAAAATTTACGTATTTTAATGTTATCAGACATGGCCAGGGAAAATTAGCTCAGTAGCGCCACCTAGAAAAATGAAAAACGCGAGCCCCCGGTATGGGTATGACCTACATGTTTGAAAGTCGGTACACCTATATAGTGTTCAGAGTCGAACAAAAAAGTCTATTATGGCAATGTCCTAAACCCAACAGGAAGTCCGCCATTTTGGATTGAAGGTGACATTTTGGCTCTGATTTTGCCATTTCCATGCCTCGAACTTTGACGAACTCCTCCTTGGGGTTTGATTTCATAACCTTCATATTTGGTCAGTGCCAACTACACCCTTATGCCATGTTAAATTGCGGAGCTTTTGAGTTTTCACAATACTATGAGGCCGTGGCGCCATGGCGAATTTCGATGACTCGCCATGAAAATCTTATTGCCTCTCATTTTGTCATACATTTTCTGACCTTGACCAAAGTGAACACATATGATAAGGCTCCACCCCTGAACATATTTCAACTGCCATATTTGACCTCAAGGACAGCGCCACCTAGTGGGAACAGGAAATGTTATGTTTTACACTTTGGGGTACAGTATAGTGATGGGTGACATCTGCAGCCTCAAATTTCTCCAGAAAAGCCTTAAGGAGTTGGTCTTGGGTTACAGTGAAAACTGTGAGTTTTCGTGAAAGGGTGTGACCCCAGCAGCATGGCGAACTTTGATGTCACGCCATGAAGAAACAAATTAGTATAACTCAATGAAATCCAGCCTGATCAGTACCAGACTTTACAGGCATGATGTCAGACTCGCCCTGAACAGATTGATGTGCCCATTGTCAGAAATACGGACAGCGCCACCTAGTGGCAACAGGAAATGTCATGGCTTTAATTTTGTTGTACTGATTTTCACAGGTTCATCGTGGCCACCTCAAAAGCGGTGAATATCACCATCAGTCCCTCGTGATGCTTCAGTGCAAAAATTGTGACTTTAAACTGAACGGCGCACCCTGGTGGCAACGCTGTTCACCATGAAAGATGAAGTGGCTTTTGAGGGTCTTGGCAAGTTTATAGAGGCTTGAAATTTGGCACACACCTCCAATGTGACGATGGCTTTGTTGTCATGTGATCATTTTCATTGAATATCCCAAAATGGCTCCACAGCGCCCCCTACAAAATTTCAAAACCACACCCCCAGCTCTGTGTTTTATGTATGAATCTGAAACCTGGTAGGCTTATAGGAGATATCAAGATGTACAAAAAAGTCTCTTGGAGCAATATCCCAAATCCAACAGGAAGTCAGCCATTTTAAAATTAATGTGCAATTTTGGCAACATTTTCCCCTCTTTTCAGGCACCGTGCTTTGACGTACTCCTGCAAGGGATTTCATCAGATTGATGCAATCTCCTGTGTGTGGAATCTAAAGACCTTTGTGATGTTAAATTGCGAAGCTTTTTACATCCAGGGAAACGGGGTGGTCATGGCGGCACGTAGAGTTTCAATCACTCGCCAAAAAGCAGTAATCTGCTGTCACTCAAAAACACAATGTCCAATCTCTCCCAAAGCTCATAGGCGTGATGAGACTCGAGCTAGGAAATGTTTGTTATGCCATTTGTCAGTAATGGTTAGAGCACCACCTAGTGGGACAACTATAATCATGATTGAATGAGATGAATTGTTAGCTGGTGGTTAAATGCATGAATTCCATCAATGTGACATCAGATCGGAGGTGCTGGTTTTAGGTGTTGGGCGTGGTTCGACGCGCCGGGGGTGCGAGGGCCCTCATAACGCTGCTTGCAGCT
The DNA here is from genome assembly GCF_963969265.1 of Rhamphochromis sp. 'chilingali'. Lineage (NCBI taxonomy): Eukaryota > Metazoa > Chordata > Actinopteri > Cichliformes > Cichlidae > Rhamphochromis > Rhamphochromis sp. 'chilingali'. Next base: position 31,964,589 of record NC_137940.1, read on the forward strand.
TTAATTAGGGCCCGAGCACTGACAGTGCGAAGGCCCTATTGTAATTGCTCTGTTTATTATTATTATTATTATTATTATTATTATTTCGGCAAATGAATTGGCCGTTTGAGGGCCTAAACATGCTCGAAAACTCATGAAATTTTGCACACGCGTCAGGTCTGGTGAAAATTTACGTATTTTAATGTTCTCAGACATGGCCAGGGAAAATTAGCTCAGTAGCGCCACCTAGAAAAATGAAAAACGCGAGCCCCCGGTATGGGTATGACCTACATGTTTGAAAGTCGGTACACCTATATAATGTTCAGAGTCGAACAAAAAAGTCTATTATGGCAATGTCCTAAACCCAACAGGAAGTCCGCCATTTTGGATTGAAGGTGACATTTTGGCTCTGATTTTACCATTTCCATGCCTCGAACTTTGACGAACTCCTCCTTGGGGTTTGATTTCATAACCTTCATATTTGGTCAGTGCCAACTACACCCTTATGCCATGTTAAATTGCGGAGCTTTTGAGTTTTCACAATACCATGAGGCCGTGGCGCCATGGCGAATTTCGATGACTCGCCATGAAAATCTTATTGCCTCTCATTCGGTCATAGATTTTCTGACCTTGACCAAAGTGAACACATATGATAAGGCTCCATCCCTGAACATATTTCAACTGCCATATTTTACATCAGGGACAGCGCCACCTAGTGGGAACAGGAAATGTCATGTTTTACACTTTGGGGTACAGTATAGTGATGGGTGACATCTGCAGCCTCAAATTTCTCCAGGAAAGCCTTAAGGAGTTGGTCTTGGGTTACAGTGAAAACTGTGACTTTTCGCAAAAGGGTGTGACACCAGCGGCATGGCGAACTTTGATGTCACGCCATGAAGAAACAAATTAGTATAACTCAATGAAATCCAGTCTGATCAGTACCAGACTTTACAGGCATGATGTCAGACCCGCCCTGAACAGATTGATGTGCCCATTGTCGGGAATACGGACAGCGCCACCTAGTGGCAACAGGAAATGTCATGGCTTTAATTTTGTTGTACTGATTTTCACAGGTTCATTGCGGACACCTCAAAAGCGGTGAATATCACCATCAGTCCTTCATGATGCTGCAGTGCGAATATTGTGACTTTATACTGAACGGCGCACCCTGGTGGCAACGCTGTTCACCATGAAAAATGAAGTGGCTTTTGAGGGGCTTGGAAAGTTTAAAAAGTCTTGAAATTTGGCGCACACCTCCAATGTGCATAAGGCTTTGTTGTTATGTGATCATTTTCATTGAATAGCGCAAAATGGCTCCACAGCGCCCCCTACGAAATTTCAAAACATCAGCCCCAGCTCTGTGTTTTATGTATGAGTCTTAAACCTGGTAAGCTTATAGGAGATATCAAGATGTACAAAAAAGTCTCTTGGAGCAATATCCCAAATCCAACAGGAAGTCAGCCATTTTAAAATTAATGTGTAATTTTGGCAACATTTTGCCCTCTTTCCAGGCACCGTTCTTTGACGTACTCCTCCAAGGGATTTCATCATATTGAACCAATCTCCAGTGTGTGGAATCTAAAGACCTTTGTGATGTTAAATTGCGAAGCTTTTTACGTTCAGGGAAACGGGGTTGTCATGGTGGCACGTGGATTTTCAATCACTCGCCAAAAAGCAGTAATCTGCTGTCACTCAAAATCAAAATGTCCAATATGTCCCAAAGGTCGCAGGCGTGATGAGACTCGAGCTCGGAAATGTTTGTTATGCCATTTGTCAGTAATGGTTAGAGTGCCACCTAGTGGAACGACTATAATCATGATTGAATGAGATGAAATGTTAGCTGGTGGTTGAATGCATGAATTCCATCAATGTGACATCAGATCGGAGGTGCTGGTTGTAGGTGTTGGGCGTAGCTCGACGCGATGGGGTGCGAGGGCCCTCATAACGCTGCTTGCAGCTTTAATTATTATTATTATTATTATTTCGGCAAATGAATTGGCCGTTTGAGGGCCTAAACATGCTCGAAAACTCATGAAATTTTGCACACGCGTCAGGTCTGGTGAAAATTTACGTATTTTAATGTTCTCAGACATGGCCAGGGAAAATTAGCTCAGTAGCGCCACCTAGAAAAATGAAAAACGCGAGCCCCCGGTATGGGTATGGCCTACAAGTTTGAAAGTCGGTACACCTATATAATGTTCAGAGTCGAACAAAAAAGTCTATTATGGCAATGTCCTAAACCCAACAGGAAGTCCGCCATTTTGGATTGAAGGTGACATTTTGGCTCTGATTTTACCATTTCCATGCCTCGAACTTTGACGAACTCCTCCTTGGGGTTTGATTTCATAACCTTCATATTTGGTCAGTGCCAACTACACCCTTGTGCCATGTTAAATTGCGGAGCTTTTGAGTTTTCACAATACTATGAGGCCGTGGCGCCATGGCGAATTTCGATGACTCGCCATGAAAATCTTATTGCCTCTCATTTTGTCATACATTTTCTGACCTTGACCAAAGTGAACACATATGATAAGGCTCCACCCCTGAACATATTTCAACTGCCATATTTGACACCAGGGACAGCGCCACCTAGTGGGAACAGGAAATGTCATGTTTTACACTTTGGGGTACAGTATAGTGATGGGTGACACCTGCAGCCTCAAATTTCTCCAGGAAAGGCGTAAGGAGTTGGTCTTGGGTTACAGTGAAAACTGTGACTTTTCGCAAAAGGGTGTGACCCCAGCAGCATGGCGAACTTTGATGTCACGCCATGAAGAAACAAATTAGTATAACTCAATGAAATCCAGTCTGTTCAGTACCAGACTTTACAGGCATGATGTCAGACCCGCCCTGAACAGATTGATGTGCCCATTGTCGGGAATACGTACAGCGCCACCTAGTGGCAACAGGAAATGTCATGGCTTTAATTTTGTTGTACTGATTTTCACAGGTTCATCGTGGCCACCTCAAAAGCAGTGAATATCAACATCAGTCCCTCGTGATGCTTCAGTGCAAAAATTGTGACTTTAAACTGAACGGCGCACCCTGGTGGCAACGCTGTTCAACATGAAAGATGAAGTGGCTTTTGAGGGGCTTGCAAGTTTATAGAGGCTTGAAATTTGGCCCACACCTCCAAATGGATGAAGGCTTTGTTGTCATGTGATCATTTTCATTGAATAGCGCGAAATTGCTCCACAGCGCCCCCTACAAAATTTCAAAACAACAGCCCCTGCTCTGTGTTTCATCTATGAGTCTGAAACCTGGTAAGCTTATGGAAAATATCAAGATGTACAAAAAAGTCTCTTGGTGCAATATCCCAAATCCAACAGGAAGTCAGCCATTTTAAAATTAATGTGCAATTTTGGCGACATTTTCCCCTCTTTTCAGGCTTCATACTTTGACGAACTCCTCCAAGGGATTTCATCATATTGAACCATTCTCCAGTGTGTGGAATCTAAAGACCTTTGTGATGTTAAATTGCGAAGCTTTTTACGTTCAGTGAAACGGGGTGGTCATGGCGGCACGTGGAGTTTCAATCACTGGCCAAAAAGCAGTAATCTGCTGTCACTCAAAGACACAAAGTCCAATCTCTCCCAAAGGTCGCAGGCGTGATGAGACTCGAGCTCGGAAATGTTTGTTATGCCCTTTGTCTATAATGGTTAGAGCGCCACCTAGTGGGACGACTATACTCATGGTTGAACCAAATGAAATGTTAGCTGGTGGTTAAATGCATGAATTCCATCAATGTGACATGAGATCGGACGTGCTGGTTTTAGGTGTTGGGCGTGGCTCGACACGCCAGGGTGCGAGGGCCCTCATAACGCTGCTTGCAGCTTTAATTATTAGGGCCCGAGCACTGAGAGTGCGAAGGCCCTATTGTATCTGCTCCGTTTCTTATTATTATTATTATTATTATTCACCCCAAACAAGGGCCTTTTTGAGGGCCTAAACATGCTCAAAAACTCATGAAATTTTGCACACTTGCCAGGTTTGGTGAAAAATTTTGTATTTTAATGGTTTTACATATGAGCACTGGGAAATGGCTCTACAGCGCCACCTATGCCTTGTTAAATGCAGCCCTACGACCACATCGTTTCAGCTACATGTATGAAATTTGGCACACATGTGTATCATGACGAGTCGAACAAAAAAGTCTGTGGGCCCATTGATGCAAACCCAACAGGAAGTCCGCCATTTGGAAGAGAAGGTGACATTTTGGCTCTAATTTTGCCATTTCCATGCCTCGAACTTTTGCGAACTCCTCCTTGGGATTTGGTTGTATAAGCTTCATCTTTGGTCAGTGTCAACTACACACCTGGGCAATGTTAAATTGCGGAGCTTTTGAGTTTTCACAATACTATGAGGCCGTGGCACCATGGCGAATTTCGATGACTCGCCATGAAAATCTTATTGCCTCTCATTTTGTCATACATTTTCTGACCTTGACCAAAGTGAACACATATGATAAGGCTCCACCCCTGAACATATTTCAACTGCCATATTTGACACCAGGGACAGCGCCACCTAGTGGGAACAGGAAATGTCATGTTTTACACTTTGGGGTACAGTATAGTGATGGGTGACACCTGCAGCCTCAAATTTCTCCAGGAAAGCCTTAAGGAGTTGGTCTTGGGTTACAGTGAAAACTGTGAGTTTTCGCGAAAGGGTGTGACCCCAGCAGCATGGCGAACTTTGATGTCACGCCATGAAGAAACAAATTAGTATAACTCAATGAAATCCAGTCTGTTCAGTACCAGACTTTACAGGCATGATGTCAGACCCGCCCTGAACAGATTGATGTGCCCATTGTCGGGAATACGTACAGCGCCACCTAGTGGCAACAGGAAATGTCATGGCTTTAATTTTGTTGTACTGATTTTCACAGGTTCATCGTGGCCACCTCAAAAGCGGTGAATATCAACATCAGTCCCTCGTGATGCTTCAGTGCAAAAATTGTGACTTTAAACTGAACGGTGCACCCTGGTGGCAACGCTGTTCAACATGAAAGATGAAGTGGCTTTTGAGGGGCTTGCAAGTTTATAGAGGCTTGAAATTTGGCCCACACCTCCAAATGGATGAAGGCTTTGTTGTCATGTGATCATTTTCATTGAATAGCGCGAAATTGCTCCACAGCGCCCCCTACAAAATTTCAAAACAACAGCCCCTGCTCTGTGTTTCATCTATGAGTCTGAAACCTGGTAAGCTTATGGAAAATATCAAGATGTACAAAAAAGTCTCTTGGAGCAATATCCCAAATCCAACAGGAAGTCAGCCATTTTAAAATTAATGTGCAATTTTGGCGACATTTTCCCCTCTTTTCAGGCTTCATACTTTGACGAACTCCTCCAAGGGATTTCATCATATTGAACCATTCTCCAGTGTGTGGAATCTAAAGACCTTTGTGATGTTAAATTGCGAAGCTTTTTACGTTCAAGGAAACGGGGTGGTCATGGCGGCACGTGGAGTTTCAATCACTGGCCAAAAAGCAGTAATATGCTGTCACTCAAAGACACAAAGTCCAATCTCTCCCAAAGGTCGCAGGCGTGATGAGACTCGAGCTCGGAAATGTTTGTTATGCCCTTTGTCTATAATGGTTAGAGCGCCACCTAGTGGGACGACTATAATGATGACTGAATGAGATGAAATGTTAGCTGGTGGTTAAATGCATGAATTCCATCAATGTGACATCAGATCGGAGGTGCTGGTTGTAGGTGTTGGGCGTGGCTCGACGCGATGGGGTGCGAGGGCCCTCATAACGCTGCTTGCAGCTTTAATTATTATTATTATTATTATTCCGGCAAATGAATCGGCCTTTTGAGGGCCTAAACATGCTCGAAAACTCATGAAATTTTGCACACGCGTCAGGTCTGGTGAAAATTTACGTATTTTAATGTTCTCAGACATGGCCAGGGAAAATTAGCTCAGTAGCGCCACCTAGAAAAATGAAAAACGCGAGCCCCCGGTATGGGTATGACCTACATGTTTGAAAGTCGGTACACCTATATAACGTTCAGAGTCGAACAAAAAAGTCTATTATGGCAATGTCCTAAACCCAACAGGAAGTCCGCCATTTTGGATTGAAGGTGACATTTTGGGTCTGATTTTACCGTTTCCATGCCTTGTACTTTAACGAACTCCTCCTTGGGATTTGGTCCTATAAACTTCAAATTTGGACAGTGTCAACTACACCCTTGTGCCATGTTAAATTGCGGAGCTTTTGAGTTTTCACAATACTATGAGGCCGTGGCGCCATGGCGAATTTCGATGACTCGCCATGAAAATCTTATTGCCTCTCATTCTGTCATACATGTTCCGATCTGGACCAAAGAGCACACATATGATAAGGCTCCACCCCTGAACATATTTCAACTGCCATATTTGACATCAAGGACAGCGCCACCTAGTGGGAACAGGAAATGTCATGTTTTACACTTTGGGGTACAGTATTGTGATGGGTGACACCTGCAGCCTCAAATTTCTCCAGGAAAGCCTTAAGGAGTTGGTCTTGGGTTACAGTGAAAACTGTGACTTTTCGCAAAAGGGTGTGACCCCAGCAGCATGGCGAACTTTGATGTCACGCCATGAAGAAACAAATTAGTATAACTCAATGAAATCCAGTCTGATCAGTACCAGACTTTACAGGCATGATGTCACACCCGCCCTGAACAGATTGATGTGCCCATTGTCAGGAATATGAAGAGCGCCACCTAGTGGGAAGAGGAAATGTCATGTCTTACACTTTGTTGTACTGATTTTCACAGGTTCATAGTGGCCACCTCAAAAGCGGTGAATATCACCATCAGTCCCTCGTGATGCTTTAGTGCAAAAATTGTGACTTTAAACTGAACGGCGCACCCTGGTGGCAACGCTGTTCACCATGAAAGATGAAGTGGCTTTTGAGGGTCTTGGCAAGTTTATAGAGGCTTGAAATTTGGCACACACCTCCAATGTGATGAAGGCTTTGTTGTCATGTGATCATTTTCATTGAATATCCCAAAATGGCTCCACAGCGCCCCCTACAAAATTTCAAAACCACAGCCCCAGCTCTGTGTTTTATGTATGAATCTGAAACCTGGTAGGCTTATAGGAGATATCAAGATGTACAAAAAAGTCTCTTGGAGCAATATCCCAAATCCAACAGGAAGTCAGCCATTTTAAAATTAATGTGCAATTTTGGCAACATTTTCCCCTCTTTTCAGGCACCGTGCTTTGACGTACTCCTCCAAGGGATTTCATCATATTGAACCAATCTCCTGTGCGTGGAATCTAAAGACCTTTGTGATGTTAAATTGCGAAGCTTTTTACGTTCAGTGAAACGGGGTGGTTATGGTGGCACTTAGAGTTTGAATCACTCGCCAAAAAGCAGTAATCTGCTGTCACTCACAAACACAATGTCCAATCTCTCCCAAAGCTCATAGGCGTGATGAGACTCGAGCTCGGAAATGTTTGTTATGCCATTTGTACATAATGGTTAGAGCGCCACCTAGTGGAACGACTAACTAATCATGAATGAATGAGTTGAAATGTTAGCTGGTGGTTAAATGCATGAATTCCATCAATGTGACATCAGATCGGAGGTGCTGGTTTTAGGTGTTGGGCTTGGCTCGACGCGCCGGGGGTGCGAGGGCCCTCGTAACGCTGCTTGCAGCTTTAATTAGGGCCCGAGCACTGACAGTGCGAAGGCCCTATTGTAATTGCTCTGTTTATTATTATTATTATTAGGGCCCGAGCACTGAGAGTGCGAAGGCCCTATTGTATCTGCTCCGTTTCTTATTAGGGCCCGAGCACCGAGAGTGCGAAGGCCCTATTGTATCTGCTCCGTTTCTTTTTATTATTATTATTCACCCCAAACAAGGGCCTTTTTGAGGGCCTAAACATGCTCAAAAACTCATGAAATTTTGCACACATGCCAGGTCTGGTGAAAAATTTTGTTTTTTAATGGTTTTACATATGAGCACTGGGAAATGGCTCTAGAGCGCCACCTATGCCTTGTTAAATGCAGCCCTACGACCACATCGTTTGGGCTACATGTATGAAATTTGGCACACATGTGTATCATGCCAAGACGAACAAAAAAGTCAGTGGGCCCATTGACGCAAACCCAACAGGAAGTCCGCCATTTGGACGTGAAGGTGACATTTTGGCTCTAATTTTGCCATTTCCATGCCTCGAACTTTTTCGAACTCCTCCTTGGGATTTGGTTGTATAAGCTTCATCTTTGGACAGTGTCAACTACACCCTTGTGCCATGTTAAATTGCGGAGCTTTTGAGTTTTCACAATACTATGAGGCCGTGGCGCCATGGCGAATTTCGATGACTCGCCATGAAAATCTTATTGCCTCTCATTTTGTCATACATTTTCTGACCTTGACCAAAGTGAACACATATGATAAGGCTCCACCCCTGAACATATTTCAACTGCCATATTTGACATCAAGGACAGCGCCACCTAGTGGGAACAGGAAATGTCATGTTTTACACTTTGGGGTACAGTATAGTGATGGGTGACATCTGCATCCTCAAATTTCTCCAGGAAAGCCTTAAGGAGTTGGTCTTGGGTTACAGTGAAAACTGTGAGTTTTCGCGAAAGGGTGTGACCCCAGCAGCATGGCGAACTTTGATGTCACGCCATGAAGAAACAAATTAGTATAACTCAATGAAATCCAGTCTGATCAGTACCAGACTTTACAGGCATGATGTCAGACCCGCCCTGAACAGATTGATGTGCCCATTGTCGGAAATACGGACAGCGCCACCTAGTGGCAACAGGAAATGTCATGGCTTTAATTTTGTTGTACTGATTTTCACAGGTTCATCTTGGCCACCTCAAAAGCGGTGAATATCACCATCAGTCCCTCGTGATGCTTCAGTGCAAAAATTGTGAGTTTAAACTGAACGGCGCACCCTGGTGGCAACGCTGTTCAACATGAAAGATGAAGTGGCTTTTGAGGGTCTTGGCAAGTTTATAGAGGCTTGAAATTTGGCACACACCTCCAAATGGATGTAGGCTTTGTTGTCATGTGATCATTTTCATTGAATAGCGCGAAATTGCTCCACAGCGCCCCCTACAAAATTTCAAAACATCAGCCCCAGCTCTGTGTTTCATCTATGAGTCTGAAACCTGGTAAGCTTATGGAAAATATCAAGATGTACAAAAAAGTCTCTTGGAGCAATATCCCAAATCCAACAGGAAGTCAGCCATTTTAAAATTAATGTGTAATTTTGGCGACATTTTCCCCTCTTTTCAGGCTTCATACTTTGACGAACTCCTCCAAGGGATTTCATCATATTGAACCATTCTCCAGTGTGTGGAATCTAAAGACCTTTGTGATGTTAAATTGCGAAGCTTTTTACGTTCAAGGAAACGGGGTGGTCATGGCGGCACGTGGAGTTTCAATCACTCGCCAAAAAGCAGTAATATGCTGTCACTCAAAGACACAAAGTCCAATCTCTCCCAAAGGTCGCAGGCGTGATGAGACTCAAGCTCGGAAATGTTTGTTATGCCCTTTGTCTATAATGGTTAGAGCGCCACCTAGTGGGACGACTATACTCATGGTTGAACCAAATGAAATGTTAGCTGGTGGTTAAATGCATGAATTCCATCAATGTGACATCAGATCGGACGTGCTGGTTTCAGGTGTTGGGCATGGCTCGACACGCCGGGGGTGCGAGGGCCCTCATAACGCTGCTTGCAGCTTTAATTATTATTATTATTCACCCCAAACAAGGGCCTTTTTGAGGGCCTAAACATGCTCAAAAACTCATGAAATTTTGCACACATGCCAGGTCTGGTGAAAAATTTTGTATTTTAATGGTTTTACATATGAGCACTGGGAAATGGCTCTACAGCGCCACCTATGCCTTGTTAAATGCAGCCCTACGACCACATCGTTTGAGCTACATGTAGGAAATTTGGCACACATGTGTATCATGCCAAGACGAACAAAAAAGTCAGTGGGCCCATTGACGCAAACCCAACAGGAAGTCCGCCATTTGGAAGAGAAGGTGACATTTTGGCTCTAATTTTGCCATTTCCATGCCTCGAACTTTTTCGAACTCCTCCTTGGGATTTGGTTGTATAAGCTTCATCTTTGGACAGTGTCAACTACACACCTGGGCCATGTTAAATTGCGGAGCTTTTGAGTTTTCACAATACGGTGACGCCGTGGCGCCATGGCGAATTTCGATGACTCGCCATGAAAATCTTATTGCCTCTTATTTTGTCATACATTTTCTGACCTTGACCAAAGAGCACACATATGATAAGGCTCCACCCCTGAACATATTTCAAGTGCCATATTTGACATAAGGGCCAGCGCCACCTAGTGGGAACAGGAAATGTCATGTTTTACACTTTGGGGTACAGTATTGTGATGGGTGACATCTGCAGCCTCATATTTCTCCAGGAAAGCCTTAAGGAGTTGGTCTTGGGGTACAGTGAAAACTGTGAGTTTTCGCGAAAGGGTGTGACCCCAGCAGCATGGCGAACTTTGATGTCACGCCATGAAGAAACAAATTAGTATAACTCAATGAAATCCAGTCTGATCAGTACCAGACTTTACAGGCGTGATGTCAGACCCGCCCTGAACAGATTGATGTGCCCATTGTCAGGAATATGAAGAGCGCCACCTAGTGGGAACAGGAAATGTCATGTCTTACACTTTGTTGTACTGATTTTCACAGGTTCATCGTGGCCACCTCAAAAGCGGTGAATATCAACATCAGTCCCTCGTGATGTTTTAGTGCAAAAATTGTGACTTTAAACTGAACGGCGCACCCTGGTGGCAACGCTGTTCACCATGAAAGATGAAGTGGCTTTTGAGGGTCTTGGCAAGTTTATAGAGGCTTGAAATTTGGCACACACCTCCAATGTGATGAAGGCTTTGTTGTCATGTGATCATTTTCATTGAATATCCCAAAATGGCTCCACAGCGCCCCCTACAAAATTTCAAAACCACAGCCCCAGCTCTGTGTTTTATGTATGAATCTGAAACCTGGTAGGCTTATAGGAGATATCAAGATGTACAAAAAAGTCTCTTGGTGCAATATCCCAAATCCAACAGGAAGTCAGCCATTTTAAAATTAATGTGCAATTTTGGCAACATTTTCCCCTCTTTTCAGGCACCGTGCTTTGACGTACTCCTCCAAGGGATTTCATCAGATTGATGCAATCTCCTGTGTGTGGAATCTAAAGACCTTTGTGATGTTAAATTGCGAAGCTTTTTACATTCAGGGAAACGGGGTGGTCATGGCGGCACGTAGAGTTTCAGTCACTCGCCAAAAAGCACTAATCTGCTGTCACTCAAAAACACAATGTCCAATCTCTCCCAAAGCTCATAGGCGTGATGAGACTCGAGCTCGGAAATGTTTGTTATGCCATTTGTACATAATGGTTAGAGCGCCACCTAGTGGGACGACTATACTCATGGTTGAACCAAATGAAATGTTAACTGGTGGTTAAATGCATGAATTCCATCAATGTGACATCAGATCGGAGGTGCTGGTTTCAGGTGTTGGGCATGGCTCGACACGCCGGGGGTGCGAGGGCCCTCATAACGCTGCTTGCAGCTTTAATTATTATTATTATTATTATTATTATTATTCCGGCAAATGAATTGGCCGTTTGAGGGCCTAAACATGTTCGAAAACTCATGAAATTTTGCACACGCGTCCGGTCTGGTGAAAATTTACGTATTTTAATGTTCTCAGACATGGCCAGGGAAAATTAGCTCAGTAGCGCCACCTAGAAAAATGAAAAACGCGAGCCCCCGGTATGGGTATGACCTACACGTTTGAAAGTTGGTACACCTATATAACGTTCAGAGTCGAACAAAAAAGTCTATTATGGCAATGTCCTAAACCCAACAGGAAGTCCGCCATTTTGGATTGAAGGTGACATTTTGGCTCTGATTTTACCGTTTCCATGCCTTGTACTTTAACGAACTCCTCCTTGGGATTTGGTCCTATAAACTTCAAATTTGGACAGTGTCAACTACACCCTTGTGCCATGTTAAATTGCGGAGCTTTTGAGTTTTCACAATACTATGAGGCCGTGGCGCCATGGCGAATTTCGATGACTCGCCATGAAAATCTTATTGCCTCTCATTCTGTCATACATGTTCCGATCTGGACCAAAGAGCACACATATGATAAGGCTCCACCCCTGAACATATTTCAACTGCCATATTTGACATCAGCGACAGCGCCACCCAGTGGGAACAGGAAATGTCATGTTTTACACTTTGGGGTACAGTATAGTGATGGGTGACATCTGCAGCCTCAAATTTCTCCAGGAAAGGCGTAAGGAGTTGGTCTTGGGTTACAGTGAAAACTGTGAGTTTTCACGAAAGGGTGTGACCTCAGCAGCATGGCGAACTTTGATATCTCGCCATGAAGAAACAAATTAGTATAACTCAATGAAATCCAGTCTGATCAGTACCAGACTTTACAGGCATGATGTCAGACCCGCCCTGAACAGATTGATGTGCCCATTGTCAGGAATATGAAGAGCGCCACCTAGTGGGAACAGGAAATGTCATGTCTTACACTTTGTTGTACTGATTTTCACAGGTTCATCGTGGCCACCTCAAAAGCGGTGAATATCACCATCAGTCCCTTGTGATGCTTCAGTGCAAAAATTGTGACTTTAAACTGAACGGCGCACCCTGGTGGCAACGCGGTTCATCATGAAAGATGAAGTGGCTTTTGAGGGGCTTGAAAAGTTTATAGAGGCTTGAAATTTGGCACACACCTCCAAATGGATGAAGGCATTGTTGTTATGTAACCATTTTCCTTGAATAGCGCAAAATGGCTCCACAGCGCCCCCTACAATATTTCAAAACATCAGCCCCTGCTCTGTGTTTTATCTATGAGTCTGACACTTGGTAAGCTTGTGTAAGATATCAAGATGTACAAAAAAGTCTCTTGGAGCAATATCCCAAATCCAACAGGAAGTCAGCCATTTTAAAATTAATGTGTAATTTTGATGACATTTTCCCCCCTTTTCAGGCCTCATACTTTGACGAACTCCTCCAAGGGATTTCATCATATTGAAGCATTCTTCAGTGTGTAGAATCTAAAGACCTTTGTGATGTTAAATTGCGAAGCTTTTTCCGTTCAGGGAAACGGGGTGGTCATGGCGGCACGTGGAGTTTCAATCACTCGCAAAAAGCAGTAATCTGCTGTCACTAAAAAACACAATGTCCAATCTCTCCCAAAGGTCGCAGGTGTGATGAGACTCGAGCTTGGAAATGTTTGTTATGCTATTTGTCAATAATGGTTAGAGCGCCACCTAGTGGCATGACTATAATCCTGGTTGAATAAGATGAAATGTTAGCAGGTGATTAAAAGCATGAAATCCATCAATGTGACATCAGATCGGACGTGCCGGTTTGAGGTGTTGGCAGTGGCTCGACGTGCCGGGGGTGCGAGGGCCCTCATAACGCTGCTTGCAGCTTTAATTAGGGCCCGAGCACTGACTGTGCGAAGGCCCTATTGTATCTGCTCCGTTTCTTATTATTATTATTATTCACCCCAAACAAGGGCCTTTTTGAGGGCCTAAACATGCTCAAAAACTCATGAAATTTTGCACACATGCCAGGTCTGGTGAAAAATTTTGTATTTTAATGGTTTTACATATGAGCACTGGGAAATGGCTCTAGAGCGCCACCTATGCCTTGTTAAATGCATCCCTACGACCACATCGTTTGAGCTACATGTATGAAATTTGGCACACATGTGTATCATGCCAAGACGAACAAAAAAGTCTGTGGGCCCATTGACGCAAACCCAACAGGAAGTCCGCCATTTGGAAGAGAATGTGACATTTTGGCTCTAATTTTGCCATTTCCATGCCTCGAACTTTTGCGAACTCCTCCTTGGGGTTTGATTTCATAACCTTCATATTTGGTCAGTGTCAACTACACCCTTGTGCCATGTTAAATTGCGGAGCTTTTGAGTTTTCACAATACTATGAGGCCGTGGCGCCATGGCGAATTTCGATGACTCGCCATGAAAATCTCATTGCCTCTCATTTTGTCATACATGTTCCGATCTGGACCAAAGTGAACACATATGATAAGGCTCCACCCCTGAACATATTTCAACTGCCATATTTGACACCAGGGACAGCGCCACCTAGTGGGAACAGGAAATGTCATGTTTTACACTTTGGGGTACAGTATAGTGATGGGTGACACCTGCAGCCTCAAATTTCTCCAGGAAAGCCTTAAGGAGTTGGTCTTGGGTTACAGTGAAAACTGTGACTTTTCGCAAAAGGGTGTGACCCCAGCAGCATGGCGAACTTTGATGTCACGCCATGAAGAAACAAATTAGTATAACTCAATGAAATCCAGTCTGTTCAGTACCAGACTTTACAGGCATGATGTCAGACCCGCCCTGAACAGATTGATGTGCCCATTGTCGGGAATACGTACAGCGCCACCTAGTGGCAACAGGAAATGTCATGGCTTTCATTTTGTTGTACTGATTTTCACAGGTTCATCGTGGCCACCTCAAAAGCGGTGAATATCAACATCAGTCCCTCGTGATGCTTCAGTGCAAAAATTGTGACTTTAAACTGAACGGCGCACCCTGGTGGCAACGCGGTCCACCATGAAAGATGAAGTGGCTTTTGAGGGGCTTGGATAGTATATAGAGGCTTTAAATTTAGCACACCCCTCCAAATGGATGAAGGCTTTGTTGTCATGTGATCATTTTTATTGAATAGCGCGAAATGGCTCCACAGCGCCCCCTACAAAATTTCAAAACCACAGCCCCAGCTCTGTGTTTTATGTATGAGTCTGAAACCTAGTAAGCTTATAGGAGATATCAAGATGTACAAAAAAGTCTCTTGGAGCAATATCCAAAATCCAACAGGAAGTCAGCCATTTTAAAATTAATGTGCAATTTTGGCAACATTTTCCCATCTTTTCAGGCACCGTACTTTGACGAACTCCTCCAAGGGATTTCATCAGATTGGACCGATCTGCAGTTTGTGGAATCTAAAGACCTTTGTGATGTTAAATTGCGAAGCTTTTTACGTCCAGGGAAACGGGGTGGTTATGGCGGCACTTAGAGTTTGAATCACTCGCCAAAAAGCAGTAATCTGCTGTCACTCAAAAACACAATGTCCAATCTCTCCCAAACGTCTCAGGTGTGATGAGACTCGAGCTTGGAAGTGTTTGTTATGCCATTTGTACATAATGGTTAGAGCGCCACCTAGTGGAACGACTAACAAATCATGAATGAATGAGTTGAAATGTTAGCTGGTGGTTAAATGCATGAATTCCATCAATGTGACATGAGATCGGAGGTGCTGGTTTTAGGTGTTGGGCGTGGCTCGACGCGCCGGGGGTGCGAGGGCCCTCATAACGCTGCTTGCAGCTTTAATTATTATTATTATTATTATTTCGGCAAATGAATTGGCCGTTTGAGGGCCTAAACATGCTCGAAAACTCATGAAATTTTGCACACGCGTCAGGTCTGGTGAAAATTTACGTATTTTAATGTTCTCAGACATGGCCAGGGAAAATTAGCTCAGTAGCGCCACCTAGAAAAATGAAAAACGCGAGCCCCCGGTATGGGTATGACCTACATGTTTGAAAGTCGGTACACCTATATAATGTTCAGAGTCGAACAAAAAAGTCTATTATGGCAATGTCCTAAACCCAACAGGAAGTCCGCCATTTTGGATTGAAGGTGACATTTTGGCTCTGATTTTACCATTTCCATGCCTCGAACTTTGACGAACTCCTCCTAGGGGTTTGATTTCATAACCTTCATATTTGGTCAGTGCCAACTACACCCTTGTGCCATGTTAAATTGCGGAGCTTTTGAGTTTTCACAATACTATGAGGCCGTGGCGCCATGGCGAATTTCGATGACTCGCCATGAAAATCTTATTGCCTCTCATTTTGTCATACATGTTCCGATCTGGACCAAAGAGCACACATATGATAAGGCTCCACCCCTGAACATATTTCAACTGCCATATTTGACATCAAGGACAGCGCCACCTAGTGGGAACAGGAAATGTCATGTTTTACACTTTGGGGTACAGTATAGTGATGGGTAACATCTGCAGCCTCAAATTTCTCCAGGAAAGCCTTAAGGAGTTGGTCTTGGGTTACAGTGAAAACTGTGACTTTTCGCAAAAGGGTGTGACCCCAGCAGCATGGCGAACTTTGATGTCACGCCATGAATAAACAAATTAGTATAACTCAATGAAATCCAGTCTGATCAGTACCAGACTTTACAGGCATGATGGCAGACCCGCCCTGAACAGATTGATGTGCCCATTGTCGGAAATATGGACAGCGCCACCTAATGGCAACAGGAAATGTCATGGCTTTAATTTTGTTGTACTGATTTTCACAGGTTCATCGTGGCCACCTCAAAAGCGGTGAATATCAACATCAGTCCCTCGTGATGCTTCAGTGCAAAAATTGTGACTTTAAACTGAACGGCGCACCCTGGTGGCAACGCGGTTCATCATGAAAGATGAAGTGGCTTTTGAGGGGCTTGGAAAGTTTATAGAGGCTTGAAATTTGGCACACACCTCCAAATGGATGAAGGCATTGTTGTTATGTAACCATTTTCCTTGAATAGCGCAAAATGGCTCCACAGCGCCCCCTACAATATTTCAAAACATCAGCCCCTGCTCTGTGTTTCATCTATGAGTCTGACACTTGGTAAGCTTGTGTAAGATATCAAGATGTACAAAAAAGTCTCTTGGAGCAATATCCCAAATCCAACAGGAAGTCAGCCATTTTAAAATTAATGTGTAATTTTGATGACATTTTCCCCCCTTTTCAGGCCTCATACTTTGACGAACTCCTCCAAGGGATTTCATCATATTGAAGCATTCTTCAGTGTGTAGAATCTAAAGACCTTTGTGATGTTAAATTGCGAAGCTTTTTCCGTTCAGGGAAACGGGGTGGTCATGGCGGCACGTAGAGTTTCAATCACTCGCAAAAAGCAGTAATCTGCTGTCACTAAAAAACACAATGTCCAATCTCTCCCAAAGGTCGCAGGTGTGATGAGACTCGAGCTTGGAAATGTTTGTTATGCCATTTGTCAATAATGGTTAGAGCGCCACCTAGTGGCATGACTATAATCCTGGTTGAATAAGATGAAATGTTAGCTGGTGATTAAAAGCATGAAATCCATCAATGTGACATCACATCGGACGTGCCGGTTTGAGGTGTTGGCAGTGGCTCGACGTGCCGGGGGTGCGAGGGCCCTCATAACGCTGCTTGCAGCTTTAATTAGGGCCCGAGCACTGATAGTGCGAAGGCCCTATTGTAATTGCTCTGTTTATTATTATTAGGGCCCGAGCACCGAGAGTGCGAAGGCCCTATTGTATCTGCTCCGTTTCTTATTATTATTATTATTATTATTATTATTATTATTCAGGCGAAACAAGGGCCTTTTTGAGGGCCTAAACATGCTCAAAAACTCATGAAATTTTGCACACATGCCAGGTCTGGTGAAAAATTTTGTATTTTAATGGTTTTACATATGAGCACTGGGAAATGGCTCTAGAGCGCCACCTATGCCTTGTTAAATGCAGCCCTACGACCACATCGTTTGAGCTACATGTATGAAATTTGGCACACATGTGTATCATGCCAAGACGAACAAAAAAGTCAGTGGGCCCATTGACGCAAACCCAACAGGAAGTCCGCCATTTGGAAGAGAAGGTGACATTTTGGCTCTAATTTTGCCATTTCCATGCCTCGAACTTTTGCGAACTCCTCCTTGGGGTTTCATTTCATAACCTTCATATTTGGTCAGTGTCAACTACACCCTTGTGCCATGTTAAATTGCGGAGCTTTTGAGTTTTCACAATACTATGAGGCCGTGGCGCCATGGCGAATTTCGATGACTCGCCATGAAAATCTTATTGCCTCTCATTTTGTCATACATTTTCTGACCTTGACCAAAGTGAACACATATGATAAGGCTCCACCCCTGAACATATTTCAACTGCCATATTTGACATCAGGGACAGCGCCACCTAGTGGGAACAGGAAATGTCATGTTTTACACTTTGGGGTACAGTATAGTGATGGGTGACATCTGCAGCCTCAAATTTCTCCAGGAAAGGCGTAAGGAGTTGGTCTTGGGGTACAGTGAAAACTGTGAGTTTTCAGGAAAGGGTGTGACCTCAGCAGCATGGCGAACTTTGATATCTCGCCATGAAGAAACAAATTAGTATAACTCCATGAAATCCAGTCTGATTAGTACCAGACTTTACAGGCATGATGTCACACCCGCCCTGAACAGATTGATGTGCCCATTGTCAGGAATATGAAGAGCGCCACCTAGTGGGAACAGGAAATGTCATGTCTTACACTTTGTTGTACTGATTTTCACAGGTTCATTGTGGCCACCTCAAAAGCGGTGAATATCACCATCAGTCCTTCATGATGGTTTAGTGCGAAAACTGTGACTTTAAACTGAACGGCGCACCCTGGTGGCAGCGCATTTCACCATGAAAGATGAAGTTGCTTTTGAGGGCCTTGGAAAGTTTATAGAGGCTTTAAATTTGGCCCACGCCTCCAATGTGATGAAGGCTTTGTTGTTATGTAACCATTTTCCGTGAATAGCGCAAAATGGCTCCACAGCGCCCCCTACAAAATTCCAAAATATCAGCCCCTGCTCTGTGTTTTATCTATGAGTCTGAAACTTGGTAAGCTTATGGAAGATCTTAAGATGTACAAAAAAGTCTCTTGGAGCAATATCCCAAATCCAACAGGAAGTCAGCCATTTTAAAGTTAATGTGTAATTTTGGCGACATTTTCCCATCTTTTCAGGCACCGTACTTTGACGAACTCCTCCAAGGGATTTCATCAGATTGGACCGATCTGCAGTTTGTGGAATCTAAAGACCTTTGTGATGTTAAATTGCGAAGCTTTTTACGTCCAGGGAAACGGGGTGGTTATGGCGGCACTTAGAGTTTGAATCACTCGCCAAAAAGCAGTAATCTGCTGTCACTCAAAAACACAATGTCCAATCTCTCCCAAACGTCTCAGGTGTGATGAGACTCGAGCTTGGAAGTGTTTGTTATGCCATTTGTACATAATGGTTAGAGCGCCACCTAGTGGAACGACTAACTAATCATGAATGAAATGAGTTGAAATGTTAGCTGGTGGTTAAATGCATGAATTCCATCAATGTGACATCAGATCGGACGTGCTGGTTTTAGGTGTTGGGCGTGGCTCGACGCGCCGGGGGTGCGAGGGCCCTCATAACGCTGCTTGCAGCTTTAATTATTATTATTATTATTATTTCGGCAAATGAATTGGCCGATTGAGGGCCTAAACATGCTCGAAAACTCATGAAATTTTGCACACGCGTCAGGTCTGGTGAAAATTTACGTATTTTAATGTTCTCAGACATGGCCAGGGAAAATTAGCTCAGTAGCGCCACCTAGAAAAATGAAAAACGCGAGCCCCCGGTATGGGTATGACCTACATGTTTGAAAGTCGGTACACCTATATAACGTTCAGAGTCGAACAAAAAAGTCTATTATGGCAATGTCCTAAACCCAAAAGGAAGTCCGCCATTTTGGATTGAAGGTGACATTTTGGGTCTGATTTTACCGTTTCCATGCCTTGTACTTTAACGAACTCCTCCTTGGGATTTGGTCCTATAAACTTCAAATTTGGACAGTGTCAACTACACCCTTGTGCCATGTTAAATTGCGGAGCTTTTGAGTTTTCACAATACTATGAGGCCGTGGCGCCATGGCGAATTTCGATGACTCGCCATGAAAATCTTATTGCCTCTCATTCTGTCATACATGTTCCGATCTGGACCAAAGAGCACACATATGATAAGGCTCCACCCCTGAACATATTTCAACTGCCATATTTGACATCAAGGACAGCGCCACCTAGTGGGAACAGGAAATGTCATGTTTTACACTTTGGGGTACAGTATAGTGATGGGTGACATCTGCAGCCTCAAATTTCTCCAGGAAAGCCTTAAGGAGTTGGTCTTGGGTTACAGTGAAAACTGTGACTTTTCGCAAAAGGGTGTGACCCCAGCGGCGTGGCGAACTTTGATGTCACGCCATGAAGAAACAAATTAGTATAACTCAATGAAATCCAGTCTGATCAGTACCAGACTTTACAGGCATGATGTCAGACCCGCCCTGAACAGATTGATGTGCCCATTGTCGGAAATACGGACAGCGCCACCTAGTGGCAACAGGAAATGTCATGGCTTTAATTTTGTTGTACTGATTTTCACAGGTTCATCTTGGCCACCTCAAAAGCGGTGAATATCACCATCAGTCCCTCGTGATGCTTCAGTGCAAAAATTGTGACTTTAAACTGAACGGCGCACCCTGGTGGCAACGCTGTTCAACATGAAAGATGAAGTGGCTTTTGAGGGTCTTGGCAAGTTTATAGAGGCTTGAAATTTGGCACACACCTCCAAATGGATGAAGGCTTTGTTGTTATGTGACCATTTTCCTTGAATAGCGCAAAATGGCTCCACAGCGCCCCCTACAAAATTTCAAAACCACAGCCCCTGCTCTGTGTTCTATGTATGATTCTGAAACCTGGTAAGCTTATAGGAGATATCAAGATGTACAAAAAAGTCTCTTGGAGCAATATCCCAAATCCAACAGGAAGTCAGCCATTTTAAAGTTAATGTGTAATTTTGGCGACATTTTCCCATCTTTTCAGGCACCGTACTTTGACGAACTCCTCCAAGGGATTTCATCAGATTGGACCGATCTGCAGTTTGTGGAATCTAAAGACCTTTGTGATGTTAAATTGCGAAGCTTTTTACGTCCAGGGAAACGGGGTGGTTATGGCGGCACTTAGAGTTTGAATCACTCGCCAAAAAGCAGTAATCTGCTGTCACTCAAAAACACAATGTCCAATCTCTCCCAAACGTCTCAGGTGTGATGAGACTCGAGCTTGGAAGTGTTTGTTATGCCATTTGTACATAATGGTTAGAGCGCCACCTAGTGGAACGACTAACTAATCATGAATGAATGAGTTGAAATGTTAGCTGGTGGTTAAATGCATGAATTCCATCAATGTGACATCAGATCGGAGGTGCTGGTTTTAGGTGTTGGGCGTGGCTCGACGCGCCGGGGGTGCGAGGGCCCTCATAACGCTGCTTGCAGCTTTAATTAGGGCCCGAGCACTGACAGTGCGAAGGCCCTATTGTAATTGCTCTGTTTATTATTATTATTATTATTATTATTATTATTATTATTATTATTATTATTATTATTATTATTATTAGGGCCCGAGCACTGATAGTGCGAAGGCCCTATTGTAATTGCTCTGTTTATTATTATTATTATTATTATTATTATTAGGGCCCGAGCACTGACAGTGCGAAGGCCCTATTGTAATTGCTCTGTTTATTATTAGGGCCCGAGCACTGACAGTGCGAAGGCCCTATTGTAATTGCTCTGTTTATTATTATTATTATTATTATTAGGGCCCGAGCACTGACAGTGCGAAGGCCCTATTGTAATTGCTCTGTTTATTATTATTATTATTATTATTATTAGGGCCCGAGCACTGACAGTGCGAAGGCCCTATTGTAATTGCTCCGTTTATTATTATTATTATTATTAGGGCCCGAGCACTGATAGTGCGAAGGCCCTATTGTAATTGCTCTGTTTATTATTATTATTATTATTATTATTATTATTATTATTTCGGCAAATGAATTGGCCGTTTGAGGGCCTAAACATGCTCGAAAACTCATGAAATTTTGCACACGCGTCAGGTCTGGTGAAAATTTACGTATTTTAATGTTCTCAGACATGGCCAGGGAAAATTAGCTCAGTAGCGCCACCTAGAAAAATGAAAAACGCGAGCCCCCGGTATGGGTATGGCCTACAAGTTTGAAAGTCGGTACACCTATATAATGTTCAGAGTCGAACAAAAAAGTCTATTATGGCAATGTCCTAAACCCAACAGGAAGTCCGCCATTTTGGATTGAAGGTGACATTTTGGCTCTGATTTTACCATTTCCATGCCTCGAACTTTGACGAACTCCTCCTTGGGGTTTGATTTCATAACCTTCATATTTGGTCAGTGCCAACTACACCCTTGTGCCATGTTAAATTGCGGAGCTTTTGAGTTTTCACAATACTATGAGGCCGTGGCGCCATGGCGAATTTCGATGACTCGCCATGAAAATCTTATTGCCTCTCATTTTGTCATACATTTTCTGACCTTGACCAAAGTGAACACATATGATAAGACTCCACCCCTGAACATATTTCAACTGCCATATTTGACACCAGGGACAGCGCCACCTAGTGGGAACAGGAAATGTCATGTTTTACACTTTGGGGTACAGTATAGTGATGGGTGACACCTGCAGCCTCAAATTTCTCCAGGAAAGGCGTAAGGAGTTGGTCTTGGGTTACAGTGAAAACTGTGACTTTTCGCAAAAGGGTGTGACCCCAGCAGCATGGCGAACTTTGATGTCACGCCATGAAGAAACAAATTAGTATAACTCAATGAAATCCAGTCTGTTCAGTACCAGACTTTACAGGCATGATGTCAGACCCGCCCTGAACAGATTGATGTGCCCATTGTCGGGAATACGTACAGCGCCACCTAGTGGCAACAGGAAATGTCATGGCTTTAATTTTGTTGTACTGATTTTCACAGGTTCATCGTGGCCACCTCAAAAGCGGTGAATATCAACATCAGTCGCTCGTGATGTTTCAGTGCAAAAATTGTGACTTTAAACTGAACGGCGCACCCTGGTGGCAACGCTGTTCACCATGAAAAATGAAGTGGCTTTTGAGGGTCTTGGCAAGTTTATAGAGGCTTGAAATTTGGCACACACCTCCAATGTGATGAAGGCTTTGTTGTCATGTGATCATTTTCATTGAATATCCCAAAATGGCTCCACAGCGCCCCCTACAAAATTTCAAAACCACAGCCCCAGCTCTGTGTTTTATGTATGAATCTGAAACCTGGTAGGCTTATAGGAGATATCAAGATGTACAAAAAAGTCTCTTGGAGCAATATCCCAAATCCAACAGGAAGTCAGCCATTTTAAAATTAATGTGCAATTTTGGCAACATTTTCCCCTCTTTTCAGGCACCGTGCTTTGACGTACTCCTCCAAGGGATTTCATCAGATTGATGCAATCTCCTGTGTGTGGAATCTAAAGACCTTTGTGATGTTAAATTGCGAAGCTTTTTACATTCAGGGAAACGGGGTGGTCATGGCGGCACGTAGAGTTTCAGTCACTCGCCAAAAAGCACAAATCTGCTGTCACTCAAAAACACAATGTCCAATGTCTCCCAAAGCTCATAGGCGTGATGAGACTCGAGCTCGGAAATGTTTGTTATGTCATTTGTACATAATGGTTAGAGCGCCACCTAGTGGAATGACTAACTAATCACGAATGAATGAGTTGAAATGTTAGCTGGTGGTTAAATGCATGAATTCCATCAATGTGACATCAGATCGGACGTGCTGGTTTTAGGTGTTGGGCGTGGCTCGACGCGCCGGGGGTGCGAGGGCCCTCATAACGCTGCTTGCAGCTTTAATTAGGGCCCGAGCACCGAGAGTGCGAAGGCCCTATTGTATCTGCTCCGTTTCTTATTATTATTATTATTATTATTATTATTATTATTATTATTATTAGGGCCCGAGCACTGACAGTGCGAAGGCCCTATTGTAATTGCTCTGTTTATTATTATTATTATTATTATTATTATTTCGGCAAATGAATTGGCCTTTTGAGGGCCTAAACATGCTCGAAAACTCATGAAATTTTGCACACGCGTCAGGTCTGGTGAAAATTTACGTATTTTAATGTTCTCAGACATGGCCAGGGAAAATTAGCTCAGTAGCGCCACCTAGAAAAATGAAAAACGCGAGCCCCCGGTATGGGTATGACCTACATGTTTGAAAGTCGGTACACCTATATAACGTTCAGAGTCGAACAAAAAAGTCTATTATGGCAATGTCCTAAACCCAACAGGAAGTCCGCCATTTTGGATTGAAGGTGACATTTTGGCTCTGATTTTACCGTTTCCATGCCTCGAACTTTAACGAACTCCTCCTTGGGGTTTGATTTCATAACCTTCATATTTGGTCAGTGCCAACTACACCCTTGTGCCATGTTAAATTGCGGAGCTTTTGAGTTTTCACAATACCATGAGGCCGTGGCGCCACGGCGAATTTCGATGACTCGCCATGAAAATCTTATTGCCTCTCATTTTGTCATACATTTTCTGACCTTGACCAAAGTGAACACATATGATAAGGCTCCACCCCTGAACATATTTCAACTGCCATATTTGACATCAAGGACAGCGCCACCTAGTGGGAACAGGAAATGTCATGTTTTACACTTTGGGGTACAGTATAGTGATGGGTGACATCTGCAGCCTCAAATTTCTCCAGGAAAGCCTTAAGGAGTTGGTCTTGGGGTACAGTGAAAACTGTGGCTTTTCACGAAAGGGTGTGACCTCAGCAGCATGGCGAACTTTGATATCTTGCCATGAAGAAACAAATTAGTATAACTCCATGAAATCCAGTCTGATTAGTACCAGACTTTACAGGCATGATGTCACACCCGCCCTGAACAGATTGATGTGCCCATTGTCAGGAATATGAAGAGCGCCACCTAGTGGGAACAGGAAATGTCATGTCTTACACTTTGTTGTACTGATTTTCACAGGTTCATAGTGGCCACCTCAAAAGCGGTGAATATCACCATCAGTCCTTGATGATGCTTTAGTGCAAAAATTGTGACTTTAAACTGAACGGCGCACCCTGGTGGCAACGCTGTTCACCGTGAAAAATGAAGTGGCTTTTGAGGGGCTTGGAAAGTTTATAGAGGCTTGAAATTTGGCACACACCTCCATTGTGCTTAAGGCTTTGTTGTTATGTGATCATTTTCATTGAATAGCGCAAAATGGCTCCACAGCGCCCCCTACAATATTTCAAAACATCAGCCCCAGCTCTGTGTTTTATGTATGAGTCTGAAACCTGGTAAGCTTATAGGAGATATCAAGATGTACAAAAAAGTCTCTTGGAGCAATATCCCAAATCTAACAGGAAGTCAGCCATTTTAAAATTAATGTGTAATTTTTGTGACATTTTCCCCTCTTTCCAGGCACCGTTCTTTGACGAACTCCTCCAAGGGATTTCATCATATTGAACCAATCTCCAGTGTGTGGAATCTAAAGACCTTTGTGATGTTAAATTGCGAAGCTTTTTACGTCCAGGGAAACGGGGTGGTTATGGCGGCACTTAGAGTTTGAATCACTCGCCAAAAAGCAGTAATCTGCTGTCACTCAAAAACACAATGTCCAATCTCTCCCAAACGTCTCAGGTGTGATGAGACTCGAGCTCGGAAATGTTTGTTATGCCATTTGTACATAATGGTTAGAGCGCCACCTAGTGGAACGACTAACTAATCATGAATGAATGAGTTGAAATGTTAGCTGGTGGTTAAATGCATGAATTCCATCAATGTGACATCAGATCGGACGTGCTGGTTTTAGGTGTTGGGCGTGGCTCGACGCGCCGGGGGTGCGAGGGCCCTCATAACGCTGCTTGCAGCTTTAATTATTATTATTATTATTATTTCGGCAAATGAATTGGCCGTTTGAGGGCCTAAACATGCTCGAAAACTCATGAAATTTTGCACACGCGTCAGGTCTGGTGAAAATTTACGTATTTTAATGTTCTCAGACATGGCCAGGGAAAATTAGCTCAGTAGCGCCACCTAGAAAAATGAAAAACGCGAGCCCCCGGTATGGGTATGACCTACATGTTTGAAAGTCGGTACACCTATATAATGTTCAGAGTCGAACAAAAAAGTCTATTATGGCAATGTCCTAAACCCAACAGGAAGTCCGCCATTTTGGATTGAAGGTGACATTTTGGCTCTGATTTTACCATTTCCATGCCTCGAACTTTGACGAACTCCTCCTTGGGGTTTGATTTCATAACCTTCATATTTGGTCAGTGCCAACTACACCCTTGTGCCATGTTAAATTGCGGAGCTTTTGAGTTTTCACAATACTATGAGGCCGTGGCGCCATGGCGAATTTCGATGACTCGCCATGAAAATCTTATTGCCTCTCATTTTGTCATACATGTTCCGATCTGGACCAAAGAGCACACATATGATAAGGCTCCACCCCTGAACATATTTCAACTGCCATATTTGACACCAGGGACAGCGCCACCTAGTGGGAACAGGAAATGTCATGTTTTACACTTTGGGGTACAGTATAGTGATGGGTGACACCTGCAGCCTCAAATTTCTCCAGGAAAGCCTTAAGGAGTTGGTCTTGGGTTACAGTGAAAACTGTGACTTTTCGCAAAAGGGTGTGACCCCAGCAGCATGGCGAACTTTGATGTCACGCCATGAAGAAACAAATTAGTATAACTCAATGAAATCCAGTCTGATCAGTACCAGACTTTACAGGCATGATGTCAGACCCGCCCTGAACAGATTGATGTGCCCATTGTCGGGAATACGTACAGCGCCACCTAGTGGCAACAGGAAATGTCATGGCTTTAATTTTGTTGTACTGATTTTCACAGGTTCATCGTGGCCACCTCAAAAGCGGTGAATATCAACATCAGTCCCTCGTGATGCTTCAGTGCAAAAATTGTGACTTTAAACTGAACGGCGCACCCTGGTGGCAACGCGGTCCACCATGAAAGATGAAGTGGCTTTTGAGGGGCTTGGATAGTATATAGAGGCTTTAAATTTAGCACACCCCTCCAAATGGATGAAGGCTTTGTTGTCATGTGATCATTTTTATTGAATAGCGCGAAATGGCTCCACAGCGCCCCCTACAAAATTTCAAAACCACAGCCCCAGCTCTGTGTTTTATGTATGAGTCTGAAACCTGGTAAGCTTATAGGAGATATCAAGATGTACAAAAAAGTCTCTTGGAGCAATATCCAAAATCCAACAGGAAGTCAGCCATTTTAAAATTAATGTGCAATTTTGGCAACATTTTCCCCTCTTTCCAGGCACCGTTCTTTGACAAACTCCTCCAAGGGATTTCATCATATTGAACCAATCTCCAGTGTGTGGAATCTAAAGACCTTTGTGATGTTAAATTGCGAAGCTTTTTACGTTCAGTGAAACGGGGTGGTCATGGCGGCACGTGGAGTTTGAATCACTCGCCAAAAAGCAGTAATCTGCTGTCACTCAAAAACACAATGTCCAATCTCTCCCAAAGCTCATAGGCGTGATGAGACTCGAGCTCGGAAATGTTTGTTATGCCATTTGTGCATAAGGGTTAGAGCGCCACCTAGTGGAACGACTAACTAATCATGAATGAATGAGTTGAAATGTTAGCTGGTGGTTAAATGCATGAATTCCATCAATGTGACATCAGATCGGACGTGCTGGTTTTAGGTGTTGGGCGTGGCTCGACGTGCCGGGGGTGCGAGGGCCCTCATAACGCTGCTTGCAGCTTTAATTATTATTATTATTATTATTCCGGCAAATGAATTGGCCTTTTGAGGGCCTAAACATGCTCGAAAACTCATGAAATTTTGCACACGCGTCAGGTCTGGTGAAAATTTACGTATTTTAATGTTCTCAGACATGGCCAGGGAAAATTAGCTCAGTAGCGCCACCTAGAAAAATGAAAAATGCGAGCCCCCGGTATGGGTATGACCTACATATTTGAAAGTCGGTACACCTATATAACGTTGAGAGTCGAACAAAAAAGTCTATTATGGCAATGTCCTAAACCCAACAGGAAGTCCGCCATTTTGGATTGAAGGTGACATTTTGGCTCTGATTTTACCGTTTCCATGCCTCGAACTTTAACGAACTCCTCCTTGGGGTTTGATTTCATAACCTTCATATTTGGTCAGTGCCAACTACACCCTTGTGCCATGTTAAATTGCGGAGCTTTTGAGTTTTCACAATACTATGAGGCCGTGGCGCCATGGCGAATTTCGATGACTCGCCATGAAAATCTTATTGCCTCTCATTTTGTCATACATTTTCTGACCTTGACCAAAGTGAACACATATGATAAGGCTCCACCCCTGAACATATTTCAACTGCCATATTTGACGTCAGCGACAGCGCCACCTAGTGGGAACAGGAAATGTCATGTTTTACACTTTGGGGTACAGTATTGTGATGGGTGACATCTGCAGCCTCAAATTTCTCCAGGAAAGGCGTAAGGAGTTGGTCTTGGGGTACAGTGAAAACTGTGACTTTTCACGAAAGGGTGTGACCTCAGCAGCATGGCGAACTTTGATATCTCGCCATGAAGAAACAAATTAGTATAACTCAATGAAATCCAGTCTGATTAGTACCAGACTTTACAGGCATGATATCAGACCCGCCCTGAACAAATTGATGTGCCCATTGTCAGGAATATGAAGAGCGCCACCTAGTGGGAACAGGAAATGTCATGTCTTACACTTTGTTGTACTGATTTTCACAGGTTCATTGTGGATACCTCAAAAGCGGTGAATGTCACCGTCAGTCCTTCATGATGCTGCAGTGCGAAAATTGTGACTTTATACTGAACGGCGCACCCTGGTGGCAACGCTGTTCACCATGAAAAATGAAGTGGTTTTTGAGGGGCTTGGAAAGTTTAAAAAGTCTTGAAATTTGGCCCACACCTCCAATGTCCTTAAGGCTTTGTTGTTATGTGATCATTTTCATTGAATATCCCAAAATGGCTCCACAGCGCCCCCTACAAAATTTCAAAACCACAGCCCCAGCTCTGTGTTTTATGTATGAGTCTGAAACCTGGTAAGCTTATAGGAGATATCAAGATGTACAAAAAAGTCTCTTGGAGCAATATCCCAAATACAACAGGAAGTCAGCCATTTTAAAATTAATGTGCAATTTTGGCAACATTTTCCCCTCTTTCCAGGCACCGTTCTTTGACGAACTCCTCCAAGGGATTTCATCATATTGAACCAATCTCCAGTGTGTGGAATCTAAAGACCTTTGTGATGTTAAATTGCGAAGCTTTTTACGTTCAGGGAAACGGGGTTGTCATGGCGGCACGTGGAGTTTCAATCACTCGCCAAAAAGCAGTAATCTGCTGTCACTCAAAATCAAAATGTCCAAACTCTCCCAAAGGTCGCAGGCGTGATGAGACTCGAGCTAGGAAATGTTTGTTATGCCATTTGTCAGTAATGGTTAGAGCGCCACCTAGTGGGACGACTATAATGATGATTGAATGAGATGAAATGTTAGCTGGTGGTTAAATGCATGAATTCCATCAATGTGACATCAGATTGGAGGTGCTGGTTGTAGGTGTTGGGCGTGGCTCGACGCGATGGGGTGCGAGGGCCCTCATAACGCTGCTTGCAGCTTTAATTATTATTATTATTATTATTATTATTATTATTATTATTCCGGCAAATGAATTGGCCGTTTGAGGGCCTAAACATGCTCGAAAACTCATGAAATTTTGCACACGCGTCAGGTCTGGTGAAAATTTACGTATTTTAATGTTCCCAGACATGGCCAGGGAAAATTAGCTCAGTAGCGCCACCTAGAAAAATGAAAAACGCGAGCCCCCGGTATGGGTATGACCTACACATTTGAAAGTCGGTACACCTATATAACGTTCAGAGTCGAACAAAAAAGTCTATTATGGCAATGTCCTAAACCCAACAGGAAGTCCGCCATTTTGGATTGAAGGTGACATTTTGGGTCTGATTTTACCGTTTCCATGCCTTGTACTTTAACGAACTCCTCCTTGGGATTTGGTCCTATAAACTTCAAATTTGGACAGTGTCAACTACACCCTTGTGCCATGTTAAATTGCGGAGCTTTTGAGTTTTCACAATACTATGAGGCCGTGGCGCCATGGCGAATTTCGATGACTCGCCATGAAAATCTTATTGCCTCTCATTCTGTCATACATGTTCCGATCTGGACCAAAGAGCACACATATGATAAGGCTCCACCCCTGAACATATTTCAACTGCCATATTTGACATCAAGGACAGCGCCACCTAGTGGGAACAGGAAATGTCATGTTTTACACTTTGGGGTACAGTATAGTGATGGGTGACATCTGCAGCCTCAAATTTCTCCAGAAAAGCCTTAAGGAGTTGGTCTTGGGTTACAGTGAAAACTGTGAGTTTTCGCAAAAGGGTGTGACCCCAGCAGCATGGCGAACTTTGATGTCACGCCATGAAGAAACAAATTAGTATAACTCAATGAAATCCAGTCTGATCAGTACCAGACTTTACAGGCATGATGTCAGACCCGCCCTGAACAGATTGATGTGCCCATTGTCGGAAATACGGACAGCGCCACCTAGTGGCAACAGGAAATGTCATGTCTTACACTTTGTTGTACTGATTTTCACAGGTTCATTGTGGACACCTCAAAAGCGGTGAATATCACCGTCAGTCCTTCATGATGCTGCAGTGCGAATATTGTGACTTTATACTGAACGGCGCACCCTGGTGGCAACGCTGTTCACCATGAAAGATGAAGTGGCTTTTGAGGGGCTTGGAAAGTTTATAGAGGCTTGAAATTTGGCACACACCTCCAATGTGATGAAGGCTTTGTTGTCATGTGATCATTTTAATTGAATAGCGCGAAATTGCTCCACAGCGCCCCCTACAATATTTCAAAACATCAGCCCTTGCTCTGTGTTTTATCTATGAGTCTGAAACCTGGTAAGCTTATGGAAAATATCAAGATGTACAAAAAAGTCTCTTGGAGCAATATCCCAAATCCAACAGGAAGTCAGCCATTTTAAAATTAATGTGTAATTTTGGCGACATTTTCCCCTCTTTTCAGGCTTCATACTTTGACGAACTCCTCCAAGGGATTTCATCAGATTGGACCGATCTGAAGTTTGTGGAATCTAAAGACCTTTGTGATGTTAAATTGCGAAGCTTTTTACGTTCAAGGAAACGGGGTGGTCATGGCGGCACGTGGAGTTTCAATCACTCGCCAAAAAGCAGTAATATGCTGTCACTCAAAGACACAAAGTCCAATCTCTCCCAAAGGTCGCAGGCGTGATGAGACTCGAGCTCGGAAATGTTTGTTATGCCCTTTGTCTATAATGGTTAGAGCGCCACCTAGTGGGATGACTATACTCACGGTTCAATGAGATGAAATGTTAGCTGGTGGTTAAATGCATGAATTCCATCAATGTGACATCAGATCGGACGTGGTGGTTTCAGGTGTTGGGCATGGCTCGACACGCCGGGGGTGCGAGGGCCCTCATAACGCTGCTTGCAGCTTTAATTATTATTATTATTATTATTATTATTATTATTATTTCGGCAAATGAATTGGCCGTTTGAGGGCCTAAACATGCTCGAAAACTCATGAAATTTTGCACACGCGTCAGGTCTGGTTAAAATTTACGTATTTTAATGTTCTCAGACATGGCCAGGGAAAATTAGCTCAGTAGCGCCACCTAGAAAAATGAAAAACGCGAGCCCCCGATATGGGTATGACCTACATGTTTGAAAGTCGGTACACTTATATAACGTTCAGAGTCGAACAAAAAAGTCTATTATGGCAATGTCCTAAACCCAACAGGAAGTCCGCCATTTTGGATTGAAGGTGACATTTTGGCTCTGATTTTACCGTTTCCATGCCTCGAACTTTAACGAACTCCTCCTTGGGGTTTGATTTCATAACCTTCATATTTGGTCAGTGCCAACTACACCCTTGTGCCATGTTAAATTGCGGAGCTTTTGAGTTTTCACAATACCATGAGGCCGTGGCGCCACGGCGAATTTCGATGACTCGCCATGAAAATCTTATTGCCTCTCATTTTGTCATACATTTTCTGACCTTGACCAAAGTGAACACATATGATAAGGCTCCACCCCTGAACATATTTCAACTGCCATATTTGACATCAAGGACAGCGCCACCTAGTGGGAACAGGAAATGTCATGTTTTACACTTTGGGGTACAGTATAGTGATGGGTGACATCTGCAGCCTCAAATTTCTCCAGGAAAGCCTTAAGGAGTTGGTCTTGGGGTACAGTGAAAACTGTGGCTTTTCACGAAAGGGTGTGACCTCAGCAGCATGGCGAACTTTGATATCTCGCCATGAAGAAACAAATTAGTATAACTCCATGAAATCCAGTCTGATAAGTACCAGACTTTACAGGCATGATGTCACACCCGCCCTGAACAGATTGATGTGCCCATTGTCAGGAATATGAAGAGCGCCACCTAGTGGGAACAGGAAATGTCATGTCTTACACTTTGTTGTACTGATTTTCACAGGTTCATCTTGGCCACCTCAAAAGCGGTGAATATCACCATCAGTCCCTCGTGATGCTTCAGTGCAAAAATTGTGAGTTTAAACTGAACGGCGCACCCTGGTGGCAACGCTGTTCAACATGAAAGATGAAGTGGCTTTTGAGGGTCTTGGAAAGTTTATAGAGGCTTGAAATTTGGCACACACCTCCAAATGGATGAAGGCTTTGTTGTTATGTAACCATTTTCCTTGAATAGCGCGAAATTGCTCCACAGCGCCCCCTACAAAATTCCAAAACCACAGCCCCTGCTCTGTGTTCTATGTATGAGTCTGAAACCTGGTAAGCTTATGGAAGATCTTAAGATGTACAAAAAAGTCTCTTGGAGCAATATCCCAAATCCAACAGGAAGTCAGCCATTTTAAAGTTAATGTGTAATTTTGGCGACATTTTCCCATCTTTTCAGGCACCGTACTTTGACGAACTCCTCCAAGGGATTTCATCAGATTGGACCGATCTGCAGTTTGTGGAATCTAAAGACCTTTGTGATGTTAAATTGCGAAGCTTTTTACGTCCAGGGAAACGGGGTGGTTATGGCGGCACTTAGAGTTTGAATCACTCGCCAAAAAGCAGTAATCTGCTGTCACTCAAAAACACCATGTCCAATCTCTCCCAAACGTCTCAGGTGTGATGAGACTCGAGCTTGGAAGTGTTTGTTATGCCATTTGTACATAATGGTTAGAGCGCCACCTAGTGGAACGACTAACTAATCATGAATGAATGAGTTAAAATGTTAGCTGGTGGTTAAATGCATGAATTCCATCAATGTGACATCAGATCGGACGTGCTGGTTTTAGGTGTTGGGCGTGGCTCGACGCGCCGGGGGTGCGAGGGCCCTCATAACGCTGCTTGCAGCTTTAATTATTATTATTATTATTATTTCGGCAAATGAATTGGCCGTTTGAGGGCCTAAACATGCTCGAAAACTCATGAAATTTTGCACACGCGTCAGGTCTGGTGAAAATTTACGTATTTTAATGTTCTCAGACATGGCCAGGGAAAATTAGCTCAGTAGCGCCACCTAGAAAAATGAAAAACGCGAGCCCCCGGTATGGGTATGACCTACATGTTTGAAAGTCGGTACACCTATATAACGTTCAGAGTCGAACAAAAAAGTCTATTATGGCAATGTCCTAAACCCAACAGGAAGTCCGCCATTTTGGATTGAAGGTAAAATTTTGGGTCTGATTTTACCGTTTCCATGCCTTGTACTTTAACGAACTCCTCCTTGGGATTTGGTCCTATAAACTTCAAATTTGGACAGTGTCAACTACACCCTTGTGCCATGTTAAATTGCGGAGCTTTTGAGTTTTCACAATACGGTGAGGCCGTGGCGCCATGGCGAATTTCGATGACTCGCCATGAAAATCTTATTGCCTCTCATTTTGTCATACATTTTCTGACCTTGACCAAAGAGCACACATATGATAAGGCTCCACCCCTGAACATATTTCAACTGCCATATTTGACATAAGGGCCAGCGCCACCTAGTGGGAACAGGAAATGTCATGTTTTATACTTTGGGGTACAGTATTGTGATGGGTGACATCTGCAGCCTCATATTTCTCCAGGAAAGCCTTAAGGAGTTGGTCTTGGGGTACAGTGAAAACTGTGGGTTTTCGCGAAAGGGTGTGACCCCAGCAGCATGGCGAACTTTGATGTCTCGCCATGAAGAAACAAATTAGTATAACTCAATGAAATCCAGTCTGATCAGTACCAGA
Organism: Rhamphochromis sp. 'chilingali'; assembly: GCF_963969265.1. Lineage (NCBI taxonomy): Eukaryota > Metazoa > Chordata > Actinopteri > Cichliformes > Cichlidae > Rhamphochromis > Rhamphochromis sp. 'chilingali'. The sequence continues at coordinate 31,998,562 of NC_137940.1, forward strand.
CTTTACAGGCGTGATGTCAGACCCGCCCTGAACAGATTGATGTGCCCATTGTCAGGAATATGAAGAGCGCCACCTAGTGGGAACAGGAAATGTCATGTCTTACACTTTGTTGTACTGATTTTCACAGGTTCATCGTGGCCACCTCAAAAGCGGTGAATATCAACATCAGTCCCTCGTGATGTTTCAGTGCAAAAATTGTGACTTTAAACTGAACGGCGCACCCTGATGGCAACGCTGTTCACCATGAAAGATGAAGTGGCTTTTGAGGGTCTTGGCAAGTTTATAGAGGCTTGAAATTTGGCACACACCTCCAATGTGATGAAGGCTTTGTTGTCATGTGATCATTTTCATTGAATAGCGCGAAATGGCTCCACAGCGCCCCCTACAATATTTCAAAACCACAGCCCCAGCTCTGTGTTTTATGTATGAGTCTGAAACCTGGTAGGCTTATAGGAGATATCAAGATGTACAAAAAAGTCTCTTGGAGCAATATCCCAAATCCAACAGGAAGTCAGCCATTTTAAAATTAATGTGCAATTTTGGCAACATTTTACCCCTCTTTTCAGGCACCGTGCTTTGACGTACTCCTCCAAGGGATTTCATCAGATTGATGCAATCTCCTGTGTGTGGAATCTAAAGACCTTTGTGATGTTAAATTGCGAAGCTTTTTACAGTCAGGGAAACGGGGTGGTCATGGCGGCACGTAGAGTTTCAGTCACTCGCCAAAAAGCACTAATCTGCTGTTACTCAAAAACACAATGTCCAATCTCTCCCAAAGCTCATAGGCGTGATGAGACTCGAGCTCGGAAATGTTTGTTATGCCATTTGTGCATAAGGGTTAGAGCGCCACCTAGTGGAACAACTAACAAATCATGAATGAATGAGTTGAAATGTTAGCTGGTGGTTAAATGCATGAATTCCATCAATGTGACATCAGATCGGACGTGCTGGTTTTAGGTGTTGGGCGTGGCTCGACGCGCCGGGGGTGCGAGGGCCCTCATAACGCTGCTTGCAGCTTTAATTATTATTATTATTATTATTTCGGCAAATGAATTGGCCGTTTGAGGGCCTAAACATGCTCGAAAACTCATGAAATTTTGCACACGCGTCAGGTCTGGTGAAAATTTACGTATTTTAATGTTGTCAGACATGGCCAGGGAAAATTAGCTCAGTAGCGCCACCTAGAAAATTGAAAAACGCGAGCCCCCGGTATGGGTATGGCCTACAAGTTTGAAAGTCGGTACACCGTTATAACGTTCAGAGTCGAACAAAAAAGTCTATTATGGCAATGTCCTAAACCCAACAGGAAGTCCGCCATTTTGGATTGAAGGTGACATTTTGGCTCTGATTTTACCGTTTCCATGCCTTGTACTTTAACGAACTCCTCCTTGGGATTTGGTCCTATAAACTTCAAATTTGGACAGTGTCAACTACACCCTTGTGCCATGTTAAATTGCGGAGCTTTTGAGTTTTCACAATACTATGAGGCCGTGGCGCCATGGCGAATTTCGATGACTCGCCATGAAAATCTTATTGCCTCTCATTTTGTCATACATTTTCTGACCTTGACCAAAGTGAACACATATGATAAGGCTCCACCCCTGAACATATTTCAACTGCCATATTTGACATCAAGGACAGCGCCACCTAGTGGGAACAGGAAATGTCATGTTTTACACTTTGGGGTACAGTATAGTGATGGGTGACATCTGCAGCCTCAAATTTCTCCAGGAAAGCCTTAAGGAGTTGGTCTTGGGTTACAGTGAAAACTGTGAGTTTTCGCAAAAGGGTGTGACCCCAGCAGCATGGCGAACTTTGATGTCACGCCATGAAGAAACAAATTAGTATAACTCAATGAAATCCAGTCTGATCAGTACCAGACTTTACAGGCATGATGTCAGACCCGCCCTGAACAGATTGATGTGCCCATTGTCGGAAATACGGACAGCGCCACCTAGTGGCAACAGGAAATGTCATGGCTTTAACTTTGTTGTACTGATTTTCACAGGTTGATCGTGGCCACCTCAAAAGCGGTGAATATCACCATCAGTCCCTCGTGATGCTTCAGTGCAAAAATTGTGACTTTAAACTGAACGGCGCACCCTGGTGGCAACGCGGTTCATCATGAAAGATGAAGTGGCTTTTGAGGGGCTTGGAAAGTTTATAGAGGCTTGAAATTTGGCACACACCTCCAAATGGATGAAGGCATTGTTGTTATGTAACCATTTTCCTTGAATAGCGCAAAATGGCTCCACAGCGCCCCCTACAATATTTCAAAACATCAGCCCCTGCTCTGTGTTTCATCTATGAGTCTGACACTTGGTAAGCTTGTGTAAGATATCAAGATGTACAAAAAAGTCTCTTGGAGCAATATCCCAAATCCAACAGGAAGTCAGCCATTTTAAAATTAATGTGTAATTTTGATGACATTTTCCCCCCTTTTCAGGCCTCATACTTTGACGAACTCCTCCAAGGGATTTCATCATATTGAAGCATTCTTCAGTGTGTAGAATCTAAAGACCTTTGTGATGTTAAATTGCGAAGCTTTTTCCGTTCAGGGAAACGGGGTGGTCATGGCGGCACGTAGAGTTTCAATCACTCGCAAAAAGCAGTAATCTGCTGTCACTAAAAAACACAATGTCCAATCTCTCCCAAAGGTCGCAGGTGTGATGAGACTCGAGCTTGGAAATGTTTGTTATGCTATTTGTCAATAATGGTTAGAGCGCCACCTAGTGGCATGACTATAATCCTGGTTGAATAAGATGAAATGTTAGCTGGTGATTAAAAGCATGAAATCCATCAATGTGACATCACATCGGACGTGCCGGTTTGAGGTGTTGGCAGTGGCTCGACGTGCCGGGGGTGCGAGGGCCCTCATAACGCTGCTTGCAGCTTTAATTAGGGCCCGAGCACTGACAGTGCGAAGGCCCTATTGTAATTGCTCTGTTTATTATTATTAGGGCCCGAGCACTGATAGTGCGAAGGCCCTATTGTAATTGCTCTGTTTATTATTATTATTATTATTATTATTATTATTATTATTATTATTATTTCGGCAAATGAATTGGCCGTTTGAGGGCCTAAACATGCTCGAAAACTCATGAAATTTTGCACACGCGTCAGGTCTGGTGAAAATTTACGTATTTTAATGTTCTCAGACATGGCCAGGGAAAATTAGCTCAGTAGCGCCACCTAGAAAAATGAAAAACGCGAGCCCCCGGTATGGGTATGACCTACATGTTTGAAAGTCGGTACACCTATATAATGTTCAGAGTCGAACAAAAAAGTCTATTATGGCAATGTCCTAAACCCAACAGGAAGTCCGCCATTTTGGATTGAAGGTGACATTTTGGCTCTGATTTTACCATTTCCATGCCTCGAACTTTGACGAACTCCTCCTTGGGGTTTGATTTCATAACCTTCATATTTGGTCAGTGCCAACTACACCCTTGTGCCATGTTAAATTGCGGAGCTTTTGAGTTTTCACAATACTATGAGGCCGTGGCGCCATGGCGAATTTCGATGACTCGCCATGAAAATCTTATTGCCTCTCATTTTGTCATACATGTTCCTATCTGGACCAAACAGCACACATATGATAAGGCTCCACCCCTGAACATATTTCAACTGCCATATTTGACATCAAGGACAGCGCCACCTAGTGGGAACAGGAAATGTCATGTTTTACACTTTGGGGTACAGTATAGTGATGGGTGACATCTGCAGCCTCAAATTTCTCCAGGAAAGCCTTAAGGAGTTGGTCTTGGGTTACAGTGAAAACTGTGACTTTTCGCAAAAGGGTGTGACCCCAGCAGCATGGCGAACTTTGATGTCACGCCATGAATAAACAAATTAGTATAACTCAATGAAATCCAGTCTGATCAGTACCAGACTTTACAGGCATGATGGCAGACCCGCCCTGAACAGATTGATGTGCCCATTGTCGGAAATACGGACAGCGCCACCTAATGGCAACAGGAAATGTCATGGCTTTAATTTTGTTGTACTGATTTTCACAGGTTCATCGTGGCCACCTCAAAAGCGGTGAATATCAACATCAGTCCCTCGTGATGCTTCAGTGCAAAAATTGTGACTTTAAACTGAACGGCGCACCCTGGTGGCAACGCGGTTCACCATGAAAGATGAAGTGGCTTTTGAGGGGCTTGGAAAGTTTATAGAGGCTTGAAATTTGGCACACACCTCCAAATGGATGAAGGCATTGTTGTTATGTAACCATTTTCCTTGAATAGCGCAAAATGGCTCCACAGCGCCCCCTACAATATTTCAAAACATCAGCCCCTGCTCTGTGTTTCATCTATGAGTCTGACACTTGGTAAGCTTGTGTAAGATATCAAGATGTACAAAAAAGTCTCTTGGAGCAATATCCCAAATCCAACAGGAAGTCAGCCATTTTAAAATTAATGTGTAATTTTGATGACATTTTCCCCCCTTTTCAGGCCTCATACTTTGACGAACTCCTCCAAGGGATTTCATCATATTGAAGCATTCTTCAGTGTGTAGAATCTAAAGACCTTTGTGATGTTAAATTGCGAAGCTTTTTCCGTTAAGGGAAACGGGGTGGTCATGGCGGCACGTAGAGTTTCAATCACTCGCAAAAAGCAGTAATCTGCTGTCACTAAAAAACACAATGTCCAATCTCTCCCAAAGGTCGCAGGTGTGATGAGACTCGAGCTTGGAAATGTTTGTTATGCTATTTGTCAATAATGGTTAGAGCGCCACCTAGTGGCATGACTATAATCCTGGTTGAATAAGATGAAATGTTAGCTGGTGATTAAAAGCATGAAATCCATCAATGTGACATCACATCGGACGTGCCGGTTTGAGGTGTTGGCAGTGGCTCGACGTGCCGGGGGTGCGAGGGCCCTCATAACGCTGCTTGCAGCTTTAATTATTATTATTATTATTATTTCGGCAAATGAATTGGCCTTTTGAGGGCCTAAACATGCTCGAAAACTCATGAAATTTTGCACACGCGTCAGGTCTGGTGAAAATTTACGTATTTTAATGTTCTCAGACATGGCCAGGGAAAATTAGCTCAGTAGCGCCACCTAGAAAAATGAAAAACGCGAGCCCCCGGTATGGGTATGACCTACATGTTTGAAAGTCGGTACACCTATATAACGTTCAGAGTCGAACAAAAAAGTCTATTATGGCAATGTCCTAAACCCAACAGGAAGTCCGCCATTTTGGATTGAAGGTGACATTTTGGCTCTGATTTTACCGTTTCCATGCCTCGAACTTTAACGAACTCCTCCTTGGGGTTTGATTTCATAACCTTCATATTTGGTCAGTGCCAACTACACCCTTGTGCCATGTTAAATTGCGGAGCTTTTGAGTTTTCACAATACCATGAGGCCGTGGCGCCACGGCGAATTTCGATGACTCGCCATGAAAATCTTATTGCCTCTCATTTTGTCATACATTTTCTGACCTTGACCAAAGTGAACACATATGATAAGGCTCCACCCCTGAACATATTTCAACTGCCATATTTGACATCAAGGACAGCGCCACCTAGTGGGAACAGGAAATGTCATGTTTTACACTTTGGGGTACAGTATAGTGATGGGTGACATCTGCAGCCTCAAATTTCTCCAGGAAAGCCTTAAGGAGTTGGTCTTGGGGTACAGTGAAAACTGTGGCTTTTCACGAAAGGGTGTGACCTCAGCAGCATGGCGAACTTTGATATCTTGCCATGAAGAAACAAATTAGTATAACTCCATGAAATCCAGTCTGATTAGTACCAGACTTTACAGGCATGATGTCACACCCGCCCTGAACAGATTGATGTGCCCATTGTCAGGAATATGAAGAGCGCCACCTAGTGGGAACAGGAAATGTCATGTCTTACACTTTGTTGTACTGATTTTCACAGGTTCATAGTGGCCACCTCAAAAGCGGTGAATATCACCATCAGTCCTTGATGATGCTTTAGTGCAAAAATTGTGACTTTAAACTGAACGGCGCACCCTGGTGGCAACGCTGTTCACCGTGAAAAATGAAGTGGCTTTTGAGGGGCTTGGAAAGTTTATAGAGGCTTGAAATTTGGCACACACCTCCATTGTGCTTAAGGCTTTGTTGTTATGTGATCATTTTCATTGAATAGCGCAAAATGGCTCCACAGCGCCCCCTACAAAATTTCAAAACATCAGCCCCAGCTCTGTGTTTTATGTATGAGTCTGAAACCTGGTAAGCTTATAGGAGATATCAAGATGTACAAAAAAGTCTCTTGGAGCAATATCCCAAATCTAACAGGAAGTCAGCCATTTTAAAATTAATGTGTAATTTTTGTGACATTTTCCCCTCTTTCCAGGCACCGTTCTTTGACGAACTCCTCCAAGGGATTTCATCATATTGAACCAATCTCCAGTGTGTGGAATCTAAAGACCTTTGTGATGTTAAATTGCGAAGCTTTTTACGTCCAGGGAAACGGGGTGGTTATGGCGGCACTTAGAGTTTGAATCACTCGCCAAAAAGCAGTAATCTGCTGTCACTCAAAAACACAATGTCCAATCTCTCCCAAACGTCTCAGGTGTGATGAGACTCGAGCTCGGAAATGTTTGTTATGCCATTTGTACATAATGGTTAGAGCGCCACCTAGTGGAACGACTAACTAATCATGAATGAATGAGTTGAAATGTTAGCTGGTGGTTAAATGCATGAATTCCATCAATGTGACATCAGATCGGACGTGCTGGTTTTAGGTGTTGGGTGTGGCTCGACGCGCCGGGGGTGCGAGGGCCCTCATAACGCTGCTTGCAGCTTTAATTAGGGCCCGAGCACCGAGAGTGCGAAGGCCCTATTGTATCTGCTCCGTTTCTTATTATTATTATTATTATTATTATTATTATTATTATTCAGGCGAAACAAGGGCCTTTTTGAGGGCCTAAACATGCTCAAAAACTCATGAAATTTTGCACACATGCCAGGTCTGGTGAAAAATTTTGTATTTTAATGGTTTTACATATGAGCACTGGGAAATGGCTCTAGAGCGCCACCTATGCCTTGTTAAATGCAGCCCTACGACCACATGGTTTGAGCTACATGTATGAAATTTGGCACACATGTGTATCATGCCAAGACGAACAAAAAAGTCAGTGGGCCCATTGACGCAAACCCAACAGGAAGTCCGCCATTTGGAAGAGAAGGTGACATTTTGGCTCTAATTTTGCCATTTCCATGCCTCGAACTTTTGCGAACTCCTCCTTGGGGTTTGATTTCGTAACCTTCATATTTGGTCAGTGTCAACTACACCCTTGTGCCATGTTAAATTGCGGAGCTTTTGAGTTTTCACAATACTATGAGGCCGTGGCGCCATGGCGAATTTCGATGACTCGCCATGAAAATCTTATTGCCTCTCATTCTGTCATACATGTTCCGATCTGGACCAAAGAGCACACATATGATAAGGCTCCACCCCTGAACATATTTCAACTGCCATATTTGACATCAAGGACAGCGCCACCTAGTGGGAACAGGAAATGTCATGTTTTACACTTTGGGGTACAGTATAGTGATGGGTGACATCTGCAGCCTCAAATTTCTCCAGGAAAGCCTTAAGGAGTTGGTCTTGGGTTACAGTGAAAACTGTGACTTTTCGCGAAAGGGTGTGACCCCAGCAGCATGGCGAACTTTGATGTCACGCCATGAAGAAACAAATTAGTATAACTCAATGAAATCCAGTCTGATCAGTACCAGACTTTACAGGCATGATGTCAGACCCGCCCTGAACAGATTGATGTGCCCATTGTCGGAAATACGGACAGCGCCACCTAGTGGCAACAGGAAATGTCATGGCTTTAACTTTGTTGTACTGATTTTCACAGGTTGATCGTGGCCACCTCAAAAGCGGTGAATATCACCATCAGTCCCTCGTGATGCTTCAGTGCAAAAATTGTGACTTTAAACTGAACGGCGCACCCTGGTGGCAACGCGGTTCATCATGAAAGATGAAGTGGCTTTTGAGGGGCTTGGAAAGTTTATAGAGGCTTGAAATTTGGCACACACCTCCAAATGGATGAAGGCATTGTTGTTACGTAACCATTTTCCTTGAATAGCGCAAAATGGCTCCACAGCGCCCCCTACAATATTTCAAAACATCAGCCCCTGCTCTGTGTTTCATCTATGAGTCTGACACTTGGTAAGCTTGTGTAAGATATCAAGATGTACAAAAAAGTCTCATGGAGCAATATCCCAAATCCAACAGGAAGTCAGCCATTTTAAAATTAATGTGTAATTTTGATGACATTTTCCCCCCTTTTCAGGCCTCATACTTTGACGAACTCCTCCAAGGGATTTCATCATATTGAAGCATTCTTCAGTGTGTAGAATCTAAAGACCTTTGTGATGTTAAATTGCGAAGCTTTTTCCGTTCAGGGAAACGGGGTGGTCATGGCGGCACGTAGAGTTTCAATCACTCGCAAAAAGCAGTAATCTGCTGTCACTAAAAACACAATGTCCAATCTCTCCCAAAGGTCGCAGGTGTGATGAGACTCGAGCTTGGAAATGTTTGTTATGCTATTTGTCAATAATGGTTAGAGCGCCACCTAGTGGCATGACTATAATCCTGGTTGAATAAGATGAAATGTTAGCTGGTGATTAAAAGCATGAAATCCATCAATGTGACATCACATCGGACGTGCCGGTTTGAGGTGTTGGCAGTGGCTCGACGTGCCGGGGGTGCGAGGGCCCTCATAACGCTGCTTGCAGCTTTAATTATTATTATTATTATTATTTCGGCAAATGAATTGGCCGTTTGAGGGCCTAAACATGCTCGAAAACTCATGAAATTTTGCACATGCGTCAGGTCTGGTGAAAATTTACGTATTTTACTGTTCTCAGACATGGCCAGGGAAAATTAGCTCAGTAGCGCCACCTAGAAAAATGAAAAAGGCGAGCCCCCGGTATGAGTATGGCCTACATGTTTGAAAGTCGGTACACTTATATAACGTTCAGAGTCGAACAAAAAAGTCTATTATGGCAATGTCCTAAACCCAACAGGAAGTCCGCCATTTGGAAGAGAAGGTGACATTTTGGCTCTAATTTTGCCATTTCCATGCCTCGAACTTTTGCGAACTCCTCCTTGGGGTTTCATTTCATAAACTTCAAATTTGGACAGTGTCAACTACACCCTTGTGCCATGTTAAATTGCGGAGCTTTTGAGTTTTCACAATACCATGAGGCCGTGGCGCCATGGCGAATTTCGATGACTCGCCAAGAAAATCTTATTGCCTCTCATTTTGTCATACATTTTCTGACCTTGACCAAAGAGCACACATATGATAAGGCTCCACCCCTGAACATATTTCAAGTGCCATATTTGACATAAGGGCCAGCGCCACCTAGTGGGAACAGGAAATGTCATGTTTTACACTTTGGGGTACAGTATTGTGATGGGTGACATCTGCAGCCTCATATTTCTCCAGGAAAGCCTTAAGGAGTTGGTCTTGGGGTACAGTGAAAACTGTGAGTTTTCGCGAAAGGGTGTGACCCCAGCAGCATGGCGAACTTTGATATCTCGCCATGAAGAAACAAATTAGTATAACTCAATGAAATCCAGTCTGATCAGTACCAGACTTTACAGGCGTGATGTCAGACCCGCCCTGAACAGATTGATGTGCCCATTGTCAGGAATATGAAGAGCGCCACCTAGTGGGAACAGGAAATGTCATGTCTTACACTTTGTTGTACTGATTTTCACAGGTTCATCGTGGCCACCTGAAAAGCGGTGAATATCAACATCAGTCCCTCGTGATGTTTCAGTGCAAAAATTGTGACTTTAAACTGAACGGCGCACCCTGGTGGCAACGCTGTTCACCATGAAAGATGAAGTGGCTTTTGAGGGTCTTGGCAAGTTTATAGAGGCTTGAAATTTGGCACACACCTCCAATGTGATGAAGGCTTTGTTGTCATGCGATCATTTTCATTGAATATCCCAAAATGGCTCCACAGCGCCCCCTACAAATTTTCAAAACCACAGCCCCAGCTCTGTGTTTTATGTATGAATCTGAAACCTGGTAGGCTTATAGGAGATATCAAGATGTACAAAAAAGTCTCTTGGAGCAATATCCCAAATCCAACAGGAAGTCAGCCATTTTAAAATTAATGTGCAATTTTGGCGACATTTTCCCCTCTTTTCAGGCTTCATACTTTGACGAACTCCTCCAAGGGATTTCATCATATTGAACCATTCTCCAGTGTGTGGAATCTAAAGACCTTTGTGATGTTAAATTGCGAAGCTTTTTACGTTCAGGGAAACGGGGTGGTCATGGCGGCACGTAGAGTTTCAATCACTCGCCAAAAAGCAGTAATCTGCTGTCACTCAAAAACACAATGTCCAATCTCTCCCAAAGCTCATAGGCGGGATGAGACTCGAGCTCGGAAATGTTTGTTATGCCATTTGTACATAATGGTTAGAGCCCCACCTAGTGGAACGACTAACTAATCATGAATGAATGAGTTGAAATGTTAGCTGGTGGTTAAATGCATGAATTCCATCAATGTGACATCAGATCGGACGTGCTGGTTTTAGGTGTTGGGCGTGGCTCGACGCGCCGGGGGTGCGAGGGCCCTCATAACGCTGCTTGCAGCTTTAATTAGACTTGCTTTTGTTTAAACAGACAAAAGCAGAAAAATAACTGGCACATTTTGACAAGTTCTACATGAGGAAAAAACAGTCATCTATATGTAGCTGACTGACAAACTGAAGAGACTTTTAAGCATATGAGTAGGTTTTGCATTTAAATTAGATGCAGCATATAAGAAGTTATTGAAAAACGCACTCTTGCTAATGTAGCTAAATGATTGTTATGGATGAGCCATGATTGCAAGCTTACGCAATCCATATAAAAACATATGAAATATATATCAGTATGTCCCTGTTCTCATGCATGAGTCACTCGCCCCTAGTGTTTGAAGAGCTGCTACTTAGATTTATACGCTTGATCTTCCCACTACATTTGTCTCCAGCTCATTTGAAGTTCAGACAGATTTGTGCTTAGCAGGCAATGTACTTTCAACTGCAGAGTTCAGATATCTATTCTAACAAAACCACTGTGCAACGAGGGTTTTTTTTTTTATTGTTTTGCTATCTCCTGGGAAACATTATGACTAAATATCAATTTAGGTTACTGCCTATGTAATGAGAATTGGTAATGTACTTGACTCTGAAAAATATGTTAGCTTTTCTTTTTACTTTTAAAGTTTCACCTCAGCAAATTTATGCTTTTTTTAGGATGGAAAAAAAGATAAGGATTCCACAAACTGCAACATGTGTGGAAAGAACAAATTTGCTATTGGTGCATCATTATTAATCCTGTTGCTAGTGCTGAACACACTCCAAGCATTTCTCTCGCTTTTATAGTAACGCCGTTGCTTAAAACTGCATGTAATTCCAAGGATGAAAGACATGTTAGGAATAGGAAAGCTGGAGAGGCAAAGCATGATTATAGGGTTTTAGGCAATTCTGAAAATAAAATCTGAAGCGTTAAAAAATATGAAAATGATTTTTACCACATTTCTATTGACATATGCATATAACATCACTGAGCCGTGCCTGTGCAGACAGTTACAGCTGCAAGTGGGATTACTGAAATGGACCAAAAATGTTAACAGCTATCAATAAAGTATTGATTATCTTTAATGGAGGTAAAATAAATTAAATAGCTGCAGATAAAAGCATTTACTGGAAGATCTGCCACATTTCAGATTTGTCTGATCTCACACAGTTTAGAGGCCAGACTTTTAATGTCCTTTATTATCTTCTGCTTATCCATGCACGGACACATCATTAGACACAATGCACATAGAACATATTCAATATTCATTCTCAAGGTGTCTTTTGAAATACAGATGTGGACATAAATTATTTATGTGTTATGGTGCCTTCCTCTGAACTGGATTATGTGACAACAGCATAAATTAAACACAGCGTTTTGGTCAGTCAGACAAAGAGGTTAGAAGTCAAAGGGTGTTGTTTGGGCGAGGAAAAAGAGATAAGATAAGATAAGATAAGATAAGATAAGATAAGATAAGATAAGATAAGATAGAACTTTATTAATCCCTCGGGTGGGTTCCTCTGGGAAATTCGATTTCCAAAAAGCACAGCACCGACAGAAGTTACAGAGTTATACACACACACATATATATAAATACAGAGACAATATAAATAAAATATACGAAGGGGATAAATAGAATAAATAGGAATAAAAATTATGAGATTATGAGTCGGGACCAGTTTTATGTTGTGAACTATCCAGGTTATTTAGCTTTGTTCCCTTAGAAACCAAATAAAAAGCAGCCATTTACAGAAAAAATATATATTTTGATGATTTGTCAAATGTGTCTTCTAAGCTACTCCCACCTTTTTTTCTTAGGCTTTATTGAAATGAGAAATGGCATGAGCTGTCTCCTTGATGGACGTGCCTCGGGGGACCTGTGTTTGTGCTCACTGTCCTGCAAATCAGTATTGATTGGCCTTGACTGGCTTTTAAAGTCCACAACCTCTTGGTTAATTACAGCAAAGAGCTCACCAGGGCATTAGAACAATAGATCTGTTCATTTACAACTTTCATTTGTTTTCTGCATGAGTGAGAGGGAGATATGGGTCATAATTGATTTAAAAACAAAAATCTGGGCTGGGGTGTAAAGGCTGTTCATTCCTCTGAAAGCTGCCGTGTTGTGACAGTTCACAGACTGATTAACACTGCTGATGAATGCATGTGCATTTGTTCCCGAGGTTAGTTGTTGCAGTGAGTCTTTTTTTTTTAGGTCATTTGGAGAAAAATGTGTTCCCTCAGCGGCACGCCAAGGCTGAAATAACCCTCAATCCATGCGCTAATGCACAGTTACTATTTAGATCATTATGTTGGTGACACATTAACATTTAGGAGTAATTAAAGCATAAAGTATTTGGTGCCACTGACTCATCACCACATATAATCCAAGGTTAGCAGATACAGTGGGGCAAAAAAGTATTTAGTCAGCCACCGATTGTGCAAGTTCCCCCACTTAAAATGATGACAGAGGTCAGTAATTTGCACCAGAGGTACACGTCAACTGTGAGAGACAGAATGTGAAAAAAAAATCCATGAATTCACATGGTAGGATTTGTAAAGAATTTATTTGTAAATTAGGGTGGAAAATAAGTATTTGGTCACCTCAAACATGGAAAATCTCTGGCTCTCACAGACCTGTAACGTCTTCTATAAGAAGCTTTTCTGTCCCCCACTCGTTACCTGTATGAATGGCACCTATTTGAACTCATCATCTGTATAAAATACACCTGTCCACAGCCTCAAACAGTCAGACTCCAAACTCCGCCATGGCCAAGACCAAAGAGCTTTCGAAGGACACCAGGAAAAGTATTGTAGACCTGCACCAGACTGGGAAGAGTGAATCTACAATAGGCAAGCAGCTTGGTGTGAAAAAATCAACTGTGGGAGCAATCATCAGAAAATGGAAGACATACAAGACCACTGATAATGTCCCTCGATCTGGGGCTCCACGCAAGATCTCATCCCGTGGGGTCAAAATGATCATGAGAACGGTGAGCAAAGATCCCAGAACCACACGGGGGGACCTGGTGAATGACCTGCAGAGAGCTGGGACCAAAGTAACAAAGGTCACCATCAGTAACACACTACAACGGCAGGGAATCAAATCCCGCAGTGCCAGACGTGTTCCGCTGCTGAAGCCAGTGCATGTCCAGGCCCGTCTGAAGTTTGCCAGAGAGCACATGGATGATACAGCAGAGGATTGGGAGAATGTCATGTGGTCAGATGAAACCAAAGTAGAACTTTTTGGTATAAACTCAACTCGTCGTGTTTGGAGGAAGAAGAATACTGAGTTGCATCCCAAGAACACCATACCTACTGTGAAGCATGGGGGTGGAAACATCATGCTATGGGGCTGTTTTTCTGCCAAGGGGACAGGACGACTGATCCGTGTTAAGGACAGAATGAATGGGGCCATGTATCGTGAGATTTTGAGCCAAAACCTCCTTCCATCAGTGAGAACTTTGAAGATGAAACGAGGCTGGGTCTTCCAACATGACAATGATCCAAAACACACCGCCCGGGCAACAAAGGAGTGGCTCCGTAAGAAGCATTTGAAAGTCCTGGAGTGGCCTAGCCAGTCTCCAGACCTCAACCCCATAGAAAATCTGTGGCGGGAGTTGAAAGTCCGTGTTGCTCGGCGACAGCCCCAAAACATCACTGCTCTCGAGAAGATCTGCATGGAGGAATGGGCCAAAATACCAGCTACTGTGTGTGCAAACCTGGTAAAGACCTATAGTAAACGTTTGACCTCTGTTATTGCCAACAAAGGTTATGTTACAAAGTATTGAGTTGTATTTTTGTTATTGACCAAATACTTATTTTCCACCCAGATTTACGAATAAATTCTTTACAAATCCTACCATGTGGATTCATGGATTTTTTTTTCACATTCTGTCTCTCACAGTTGACGTGTACCTCTGGTGCAAATTACTGACCTCTGTCATCATTTTAGGTGGGGGAACTTGCACAATCGGTGGCTGACTAAATACTTTTTTGCCCCACTGTATGTCTGCTTGGTCACATTCCTTGACTTAACAGTGCTTGATACTAGGCCATGTTTTCCATCAGCATACTTACTAAAGAAAACCAAAGACTGCCTTGAGTAATTCCCATAAGCCCACATCCACAAAACAATCTGCAGTATGCAGCAGAGTTGCATCTTCCATGAAAGGATTTTTTTTAAAAGAGGAGGGGGTAGCATCACAACTACTGGGCCCTGTCACTCACTGCTAATTAAATCCCATTGCTTATTCCGTTGAGAGGTCCTTTTTTTCCGGACAAACATCATTAGACAAAGCACACAGGCAGCTGCAGGTGGCCTGAAATCTATCCACTTGCACAGTCACAGGAATCTTCACAGTCAGATTATTTCTTATTTTTTCCTCGTGCGCTTTGTTGTCTAATGAATTCTCAGGTCATCCAAGAGAAGCGGCAACCTGCCTGCGGCTTGAAATAGTGCTTCATATAATTTTGCTGCATTTTAAACGGTAATCGGTGAACAACATTAATCACAATATGATTCTGAACTGTGTGGGTGACTTCTCATCCAGCAGAATGTGAAGGATCTGGAATAAAAATGTTACATCATATAATTTCATCGTACTTTCTTCTTATTTATTTATTTGTTTTAATTTTTAGGACACATCAGACACATGTTGCTTACAAGTAATTACCTACTCGAAAGACTCGTGCAATGAAATATATTAACTGAAAATTGTATCCTTTTAACAAAACAGTAAGTAAATCCAGAGGGAAAAGTAGAGTCTGTATAGTAGATAGAAATTAATTTATTAAAGCTTTTGATCAAAGTGACTGTGAGCATCTTAGTGCAGGTTTTTCGTGTTAGGCATTACAGTGAAGTACATTCTGCAGATTAGACAAACAACCCTTCAGGGCAGTTCAATAACAGCTGGTTATAAGCTAACATAATTCCAGCTAATGTTGAGCTCAAGTATCCTAAAAACAAATCAGACTTTCTTTTCCAACAAAGGTAGATCCACTTTCAAAGAAGGCTTCACTAATGCCAGCTAACAGCAGCTAACAGTGGCAAAAACAGAAGTGCTTACCAAAAGAAAAGTTCAGGATATCTTCACAACTCAACAGTATTCCTGACCTTGGACAGAAATGAGCGTCGCTGGCTCATGAACTTATTCCAAACCCTTTTTACAAAGTTTTACAGCCTTAATGAAAGTAAATAGACATGCATAGACTACAGATGAACAGCAGGCACCATAGCCAGGATCATGCACTTGAATTATAAGGGGAAATAAAACAATTCAATTGACTGCAATCTACTCATATCGAGTGGTGACATTTTAAACACTGTACTTAAGCTACATCATATTGTTATCAACCTCAGTCGTTTTAAATGATCCTGTCCAGCTGTTTATTTATTTGATTACTACTGGACTTTTTTGTCATTTCTATATGCTGTATTAAAATACATTAACAGTTTATCACAACATAAGATGCCATTTGAAAGGTAAGCCTAAAAGGTTATTCAGGTCTCAGTCACACAGCACAACAGTCTGCAAGCCCCTGACAACCTCCAGTTAAAGAGAATAATCTATTTCCTGACCACTTGGTGAGTGGTTTCTGCAGGTTGTTGGCTATCACTGGGTGAAATTGGTTGCAAAGAAGATGCTGCACCAACCTTCCAAACCTCCTTATGATTGCTTTGGTCATCAGCAGTAGTTTGCATGAAACACCAAATCCAAAGCAAACTCAAGGATGTTTTCAGTGCAGCACCTTATACCTCTTTTCAAACAATTTTACCCATTGACAGCCAGCAAACTCCATCAACAATTCACAAACTGGTTGCAGAAGAGCAACCAGTGTTTAACAGGTGCTCATTGACTGTCTGTGTAAATGGGACTTTAGCGATTGAGTTCACAACGACTATTAGTAACCACCTGCATCCAGCTGGGAAAACATATTTTTCCATTTGTCAGATATAGAACTGTCAGATGATCACTGCCTGTTCTGTGAGACAGAAGCCTAAAATTCTCACACTTCTTCTTGTGTGACTTGACTTGTACTCCATGCTAAACTAAGTTTAGAAACAAACGCACTGGTGTTCTTTTCACAGATGGCGCGCGTGCTTTGAATGGGGTTCATGGTGTGAGAGAGGGAGCAGGTTTCAAAGGCTTAGAGATCAAAGGTTAGGACAATTGTGACAAATTCTCGTTCCTTGTGGTACTGGGATAATGCATCTGTGCGCTACGTTAACTGACCACGGAACCAGCTAAAGGAGTTCTTAGAAAGCAGGATGACATCAGACTGTTCAGGTAGTGGATAAGGAAGAGTGACTGCAAAAACCACGCGTTTGTGCAAGAGCGTTTGCATATGAGTGTGCCTCGTTTTCATGGATATCAACTTGTCTGTGTACATATGGAGGAAGAGAAGTGCTGCTGGGTGACCCAGTGTGACAGAGAAACTATTTGAGGCCTTTGCCTTTGATGTCTGTCCAACAACACAGCATGATCTTTTTCTGTGAGCTGTCGGAGCGCTTATGATTTCATGGCAAAAGACATTTCAGTGCACCAGTCTGATTTTCCATCATACTCAAACTGAAGCTAAAAATGAATTTCTGCTCTTTTTGTTTTTGATACGTGCTGGCACTTGGAAAGGAGGCTTATTTAAGTCACCCTTCATTTATTGAAAACTGATGAGTAATCCGCTGAAGCTTCACATCTACCTCGATGTGCAAATGCCTCTTTTTTTCTATGGCTCATTTCCTTTCCTGAACTTTCCTTTGATGAACCTTCAAAAGATTAAAGGCATTTTTTAAGGCAGAAATTTAGTATGTCACCTTAACAAGTGTGTTATTTGCTAATGTAAACAGAGGGTTACAGTTCTTCTCTTCATTACTTTTTATGAAGGATATCTAAATGTTTCATCTTTTCATTTTCTCTTCCCTCTGTCCTCCATTTCTCCCTCTGAGCCACGTCTTCCAGTCATAACCAAGGCCATCTGAATCTGTGGCCAAAGGCAGAGGACTAGCAGTTTGGGAGAGTGATTGGAAACTGTGACAACAACTGATCACGACTATTACACATTTGGCTTAGATAACATTTGCAGCAGCAGTGACGGTTTGAGTCATAAGCACACACTGCATCTTACTACTTCGATATTATGTTATGATATTATATTAATTACATTATTATATCATAATAACATCTTATAACTACTACTGTATCGTTCAGTGGAAATAAAAAGAACATGCACTTTTAGACTGAAAGCAGAAACATAAGATGTCTTAACTCTCCACCCTTTTCTTTCATTCTATTCATATACACATGAATAACAATATAAAGAACAAATCATAAACCATTTATTTTTCCTATAGTGTTGGTGAACCTTAATTGTTCAAAATAGTGCTCAAAAACCATGGCCATTCAACAGCAGCCTTTATTTTGTGGAAAATACAGAGACAGCAATCTCTTCGAGCAAAATTAGATTTTTTTTTTTATGTTTACAGTTTTCAGAGAAATTACTAGGAAGTAGGAGAACCTATTCTCACTATTCTGCAGTTTAAATTTACTCCACTCCTCTTCCAGTCTCTTCCATAGCTCAGCAAAGTGTGTAAAGGGTTTATTAGCTATAATTTTGTCACCAGTGATTTTCCTGTGATTCTGACTTGGGTTCAGTTTATGACTCTGGGCTAACCATTTCATTATTTCAATGATCTGAGCTTCCGTGTTAATGCTTTACCCATTTTGCCGTGTGACGCATTCTACTCCAAACTGGGTGCAGCTTGATAGGAAACATAATGTCTCCCATGACACTCAACTAAACAGTGAACTTTTCACGCTTTTCACGAAGTAAGTCTTTGGCATATACATCAAGGTCAAATCACAGCACAAGAATGGTAAGAGGTGAGCCTGAGCATTACTGCCACACTAGCAGACGGTGTTTGGGGAAGAACAGGGAGATGAACCTGTTCGCAAGTGGGAACAGGAAGCCATTCTTATGCTGTGTATTGACCTTGATGTGTGTATCAAAGACTTACCCTGTCCTTCCTCTCCTCCATCGCACAATTTTAGGGCAATAATATCTTTATTTGAGATTAGATAAAGACAACACAATGATACATACCTAATATCACCATTAGCTAATTAAGAAATGTATTTTTTCCCATCAGCTTACCTCAGCCATGCCCAATTTCTCTTTCCATATCACTCTCTCCAGTCAAACCTTCTGTCTTTCACAACTTTCTGGCATTTTCACCGCTATCTGATTCCATCACACTGAGAGCAAAAGCCTTTAAACCCATTAAATCCTTCCCAATTCAATTTCAGGATGGCAAAACTACCTTGTGGGCTGCTGCCAACCAGGATTCTGTCATAGACAAGGCCCCACGATAATAAGAAACCCCTCCAGGTTTTCTAATCTATCAGTGCTTCCTAGGCTGGCGGGAGCAGATGCTTGGATATTCTGTTCAACTCTGCTGTGACATGAGACCACTGCCGCAGGTTTCTGTCTGGTTCTATTCTGTGTCCACTTTACACCATTAACAGCTTTACCTATCATCAATACAAATTACTAAATTTAGTTGACATTGCATTGTCTGTGGTCATCACATCACTTGCCATGTGTACACCCCTTGAATCACTCAATCTGATCAGATATTATCATTGACACGGCTAATCTTTGTCATTAATAAACAAATATATAATTTTAAAAGGATATTTTCCTCAAGATAACAAAGAGTATTCTCTGGAAACATCACACGTTCACATTGCATCAATGCAAACTAGCATCCTGCCTCAGATCTCTGTCTCCACTGTTTTTCAACCATCCCTGCACTTGCATGGGCACTCAGAAAGTAGCAAGGCCATCTGGTGGGCTGATTAAAGCTGCAGCATTTTTCCATCCTGCAACAGAAGATTAGCCACGGAACGTTCTGACTTTGGATTAAGAAGCTTTCTTTGTTTTTGAGAACATATTTAGAATTATAGCTTTTGCTGGCGCTGTTAGAGCGAAGTTTGTGGTTTTTGCATGCATGTTTTCATTGAACATTTGAAAGGCTGTTTTTCCCCGTAATGTTAACATTGTTACTACATTCTTTCTGCACTCTGCAACTGTAACATCTTCTGATGCATGAGAGATACGGATTTATTCATTGCAAATAGCTGATTGATTGATTGAACCAAAGCATAACAAGTTGGATAAAGAAATCTTTAGTTGGGGGTTCATAGTGTTTGTGTTAACACATTGTGCAACATACAATCCTATCAAGATTTTAAATGAAAATGGACAAATATAAAATACTGTCTTCCTGGCAATCTGTGGTTTTATGGGCTCTTTAAAGGGTTTTTTAACCATAAACAAAGACATTCTTTGAAACTTTATCCATGGTTTCTTTTTTCATAATCTCTGGTTTTCCACTGCATATCCAAGCACAGTTATTTCAAGTGTTATCACATGACTATAATACCTTATACGGTATGTAAATATGTATTATTTTTCATTAATTTTTAAGCATGGTGAATTTCTTATTTGAATAATGTATTTATACACATTTTATCAGATTTTTATCAAACAGTTAGAGATGCACTGATGACCAAAGCATTTGTCATTTTCATTTTTTTTTTCATTTTTCTTCTGCGAATCTACAGAGTAGCACAGCTGAGACATCATTACGGCTCAAGCAGACCTAGCAGAGTGAAAGCTCCGCCTGCAACCACCTGCAAGCTGACATCTTGCTGTTTAGACCCTCATAATCCACTATGATTGCAGGATTTTATTTGTGGCTGCGCCGCAGTGTGAGAGAACCAAGGGATCAGTGAGCTGAAAGACAGCAGCTGGCAGCTACTTACATTTATATGGATCCTTAAAATCCCACACAGTCACACACCAAAACAGCCAAATCCTCAGAGCTCCTCAACGAAAGAAATGTTTTTTAAACTTTAACTACATGCACTACTGCAGAGCAAAGATTTAGTCACTGGCATAGTTACATAATGTATAAGCATTATGCAGTCCTTGGAAGTTCTTGTTACTTTCTTCTCGGGGCATGCAATACTGATTAGAAATTATAAATAATGTAGTTCATTTTGTTTTATTTTCAGCTAGTATTTAAAAAAACTTCAAGCTATTAATTACAACTTCCCACATTTAAAAAAAAAATCATAGAAACATAATTATTTTTTTTGTAATCCTCTTTGTTAGTTTGTAACTAACAAAAGCTGACTTTGAGTAGAGACTTTCATATGATTTGATTTCTTATGGTTGATTTTAAAGATACAATACATAAAAATATGAATATACAACATAGAAACCTTTATATCTGGTACTCACAGGTCTATAGGCTTCTACATGATTAGTGAATATGTATCCTCTTAATAGATCACCATGCAGGGTGGATGTTGAATGATCCCTGTTCTGTAGCAGTGTCCCCTGATGGCAGATTAAATACATCTAACCCTTGATTGTCTGTATGACACTTGTACTAAAGCACCATCTTTACTTGCAAGGCACTACTTACTCCTCTCACATTTGACACAATGCAAACTAGACACCTGCAATGACTCACTATCACCTCTTGAGATATGACGGTATAACAAGACAGGACAGAGCCAAGGTTATCCTGTTAGTATGCTCACGTCAATAGATATCCCTGCAACACAACACACAGATGCCTTTGACGTGATGTCAGAAGGGTTTCAAATTTTGATGGTAACGTTGTCTATTTTTATGGAACATTTAAACATGGAAATCTTACTTGCTATACCTTTAAACTCATGTGTAGAAAACTCATGACCAGAAAAATTGAAAAGTGGGTCAGTTTTTTAGTGCCAAAACATAATTAAGTATCCCAAACTGTCCCATCTGTACCCAGCCTCATTAATTATTACTTTCCCCAGCCTCAGTTATCCCATTTTCAGTTAACTATTCATAATCCCTGTAATGATTAACAATATGTTTTGGGTTAATCTCTTTGTAAGGGAGGAGATTTTTTTAGAGATAATGCAAAATTCTTCAGCTGAGTGTGTTATTAAATACTTTTATTGACGTCCACAGTTTAGAATTGCTGAGGTCTGATGTTGTATTGACAGAATTTTTCTTTTTCATTTCAAACCGTGAAGCTCTAACGAAGGCCCAGATTCACCAATGAATCTCTCTACCTTTTTTGTTGTATATTTTATTATTTCTTTCTAACTCCTGTGGCAAATGATCAAGAAAATGTCAGTGTTCATCAAATAAAAGCAGACCATTTCAGTTAATGTAGCTCTTATTGCTAAAGCTAATTTGTTGACCTTGTTATTTGCTTGGGTTTTAAGAAATTATATTGAAAACATACCCAAAAAAGTTTAACAAACATAAACAAAAGCACAGCAAGCAGTAAGTGAAACAGAACAGAAACAGTAAATACTAAACCTGGAAATATAACAACAGTGAATGAAAATGGATGGATGGATAAATGTATGTATGGATGGATGTATGGATGGATGGATGGATGGATAAATATATGTATGTATGTATGTATGGATGGATGGATGGATGGATGGATGGATGGATGGAAGAAAAATAAGCTTCATTTAGTTTAGTTTTTAACTTCAGCTGAGCTTTTTCGCATTCCTAGTACTGCTCTCCATAAACAATGCACTGGTTGGTCTTTTCTCACATACTGTACTTACACGCAGACATACTTAGCAAAGCTTCCCTGCCTAAATGTGCCATGTGTATTTTATCCGCGGACATTAAACAAAGATGATGTCTGCATTCAGTGTTTTTCTTTTTTTAACTTTGCAGAATTGGTTCTGTGTTCCTCTGACCAGTGATGGTAGTGTCACACAGTCTGCCGCTGATCTTCATGCACATTTCAGACAAAAACGATGTCCACTTATAAAAAGATAATACTAACAATACTAACCATGACCACAAACCCCACAAGGTGGCTTTTAAAATCTGTTTTGTGTGCTCACAGGTGTAGGTTTATAAGTTCCAGTGCACCCATTGTTAGTATCACAAAAGAAATGGTGGCTTTGAACATATCAATGGAGGATTTGGGTCATTGTAAGTTTGCTTTTTATGTAGGATGAAGCTGTTAACACAGTAGATGAGTCCTTGCAAGAGAAGAAATTGACAGACATTCTTCACTTCTAAATCCTGCCTTTAGTGACAATACAAAATGAGCCAAATACTGCAGTGTAAAGTCTAAGTTCTAATAAGACTGTGTTTGGGGCTGTGGGATGTTAGAACAGGAAAATAGCAAACTTATTTGTTTGAGCCAGATAACATTCATCATAAAAGACCAAAGTGAAATGTGAAAGTCTGCCACATTTCACTTTGAAATGAGCTATTCCTCATTTCGAGAAGGTTAAACTGATAAACATACTTCTTTGACAGGTTTACTCATGTGGAAAATGTCACTTTGCAGACTGGGTGACACTGAAAGGCAATAAAAATTTTATTTCTTGAAAAATTAAATCTGTTTTAAATGTGTGCAACAGCTATGTTAAAGTCTATCACAGTGTACTAATACATCTCATACTTTCAGCTGGAATCTGTCTGTACAGTAATAGCATGTTCACAAGAGAACAAACAGTCTTACAGGCCCTGCATGCCAGCTCAAATATCCACCTGCAAGCTTTGATATTCAGTCCAATGAGCCCTGGAGTTACAGTTTATTAACTTAATCCATAAGCATATGTATAAGGTGTGAGGGGTCCTGTGCACCCCTTTGCTTTTAAAACCTGTCTTACAAGCACACAGCACATGTACTCCAGCAGGCTGAGGGCCAGTGCCAGTTTTGCGTTTTGTGGGTGAAAGGTACAGAGAAACAAAGACTACCTATCAGTTGTCCTTCTTGTCTCTATTGAATACTGAGCTTTTCACAGAGGAACTAATTAACATGGCAACTTGTACGGCAGTGCAGTTCTTCCACCATTCAGTCTGTATCCCATTTGCATTTAAGAGCTGTTTGAAGGCAGTAATTCAGCAAAATAAAACCTTGGTTCTCTTCAGAACGCCCACATTAGCTCACCTACAGAATTGGAAGCTCCTTTCAACTTCAGGCTCATAATGTACACATTTTAACGCTGGCACATTTTCTAGCTTTCTAAATGTTTATTCAGCTAAAAAAAATCTTAAGGCTACGACTATGAAAATTCAATAATTCTTATAGTTATTACAGTTTAAGGACAAAAAGCTGGGAATTCATTTGCAATAAAAACTTCTGAAAATCAGTGTTGTTAAAGAATGAGACTTATAAATGAAACATTTTATTTAAATTAAACAAAAAATAGACTTCAGAACAAAAAAACATACAATCTACACACTGGTGACAAACGAATAACGCCTCGACCTTTACAGCGAGAGGAATCGTTGGCTCTGGTGTGTTGTAAAGCATTTGCTGGGTCCACGTGACCCCTAAGATTGAAAAAAATATGCATATAAATCAGGACAAATGATGGCAGTGGCGCCCACTAGGATGGCAGTGCCCCAATACATAAGACATCAGCGATCGATGAATGGTGTGGTATAAAAATAATGTGGAAATGTAAAATATGGCTGTTATCACCGGCTCTCAAACCAATTAACGCTAATGATGAGTCTAGCATCTCTTACACTTGGTCGTAACAGCTGTTAAACTGTGATTGGTGCCTGGGAGTAGTGACATCATTACTGGCTTAGATTACAAATTATTTATATGCCTGTGAGAAAAGAAGGAAAACAATCTGGATTGTGGAATAACCCAAAAGGGTTATCCTGACAAAATTGTTATTATTAGTATTATTTTTACATTGATTAATGGTACAGCCTACATATAGGATTCTAAGTTGTTCATTTTTATTAAACAACATTGAAATATTGTCATCTAAATAAATATAATTTATCTACAGTCATTCGTGAGTTAACATCTGAAAGGAAACTTCCATATAATTATAAGTAAAATTTTATGTCTTTATAATCAGCGGGCCAAGGCGACAGGTGTATTATATTAATCGATCCAAATTGCTAAGGTGAAGCCAAATGACAGCGACACCGTGAGGTCACAGGGGATGGGAAAATGGTAGGAGGAGGAGTATGGGTGCGCACAGCTCGGGTTTTTTGAACGGGCTCTAAAGCAGCGGTGTAACCGATCCCAGCTGCTACTGTGTGGGGAATTGAGAGCTATTCCCGTCCCCCGTATGTTGATCACGTGTCCTTAGGGGACGTTTGCTTTGGGGATCACTTTGGGAGGTAAACGCAGCGCACCGGTGCGCGTAGCCAATTTGGAGAGAAACATCCTTAATAATAATCGTAATGATCCACCGGAGGATCAACCGGATCACTTTTGTTTCGGGGCGTTGTCATACACCCTGTACACTGGCTTGCTTTACACAGATCAGTAAGGGACTGGCACTCTTTGTGTGCTTCGTGACTCACTGACTTGTCAAAACTTCTGCGCTTACGAACCGCGATCTTTACTGCGAGCATCACATTGTTGCCATCTCCTGCAGCGAGTCGACGTACGGAGCTGTCACTGCGAGCCGAGGTAGGCTGTGTTTCCTTTATGTGTGTTGTTTTGGCGGAATAGCGAGAGTAACATGCACGAGAGTGCACACACTGGCTAGGAGCATGAGTTAGTTTGTGGAAGGCGCACGCTGTGCAGTATTGTGGGTTCCAGGGTTGCAACAGTGTAATGATCCATGTCAAATGATACAGTAAGTGTATGACTAGCTCTTATCTGTGTACAGAAACCTGCATCATGAAGACGTGTGTGAATGTGTGCCTAATCTTCTGCTTCGAAAAAGACGGTGAGAGAAAACAAAAACAAATGCGCTCTTGTACGTCTGTGGTGGGCAAATATTATGTCAGGGACTTAATGCAAGTGTTTAATGTTCACAGTGGCCTGCAAATTTATTCTCAAAAGTTTTTAAGAGTGCTAAAATTTCTGCACCCCTGTTGACGATGTCGCTGTTGAATATTCTGAATGAACTCTTGGAGTTTTGGAGTGGATTATATTAAAGACTGGTGAACATGCTTTAGCCTTTATGCTCTCATCAGTTTAGCCATTGTATACTACAACACAACATTAAAACCACTACTACAGCTGAAGCCTATGACACTCATCGTCCAACTACAATGCTGTGCTCTCCTGGGAAATCTTGGTTTCTGGCATTTATGTGGATTGGATGTTATTTTTGATATGTACCCACCTAAACGTTGAAAAACAAGGCATGTTTCATGACAATGGCGCTCCCAGATGGCAACAGCCTCCCCCATTGGAACACTTGCACCCCACCACACCACAAAAAACAGTTCAAGAACGATTCTAGGAATGCGACAGAGAGCCCAAGGTTTTGACCCGGCCTCCAAACTGCCAGATCCTAGTACAATAAAGCATTTACAGGATGCCCAGAACAAGCCTGCTTCTCTGAGACTCCACTCTTAAACCAGCAGGAGGCAAATGATCCACTTCTAATGTCCTGGTGCTTTTTCACACATGCCCATGTCTCAATCAGTTGCAGCTGTTTTAACAGCACAAGGTGGACTTGCACCACACTGGGCAGGTGGTTTTAAGTTTAAGGATGACTGATGTAGGAAAACGGGGACTAACCTGAGCTGACTCCCAGCCACGCCCTGCTGCTTCCAAGCAGCATTAAGAGAGGCAGTTTCTCATTTTCCCCCCAGAAAGATTAAAAGGAGATTTTTTTTAGGAATACATATAAAGTCGATTTTCTGAACAATCGCAGGAACACCAGTTGTCAAGTCTTGAATGTGTTTTGATTTTATGTGATGAAAATTTCATGTTATTAAATAAAAATGCCAAACTAGTCCAGCAGAAGGCACAAACCAATGCTGTCACCACAAACCTGCTAATAAATTTAATATGAATCCTGCAGAGTCCCTGTTGTGATATTAGACTGTCAGCCTGGTTATTGTGGAGACAGTGCTGCAGGTGACTGTAGAGGGACTCTGGCTTTGCCTTAAGAAAAGTGTAAAATGTCAGCCCCTTATCAATAATGCAGCACACCAAAAACAGTGGGGAGTAAGAAAATGGAACCCACTGTTAGAGACAGTTACCTAGTGCTTCATCATTATTCACATAATTGTATAACAAATACTTCATCAAAATCTACTTGGAGTAATTACCAGCAATGCAAATGTTTCCATTCTAATCCTAGTGCACAACCAAAACAAACCCATATGATGAGCTTTAATGTGCCATATCTTGTCACGCTGATCACCAGTGAAACAAATTTAATGTCTATTACAATTTTTTTTTCTTTTTAAAAATGGTGGTTCATCTTATAAAAATGATTTATTTCCCTGCTCTCTTACTGCCTGTCTTGTTAATGCATGATCACTGTGGTTAATGAGACAGGTCTCAGTGCATGGGGACTGACAGTTTCAGAGACTGCACTGCTAGTTGGGTGAACACAACTGACACCCTCATTCATCATGCATCCACGGGGTGCTGCTTGCTCTCCTAGTCTATCCACGCTGCGCTTCTCTCCCCTTGTCTTAGTCGAGTCTCGAGTTGCACCCTCAGATGATAATTATTAAGACATTATACTGATGACAATAGCAGTGCTTTTTTTTTCTGTAGAGACAGGGAGTCAGCTTCTACGTGCTGGGATGATTATAACTGTGAAAGAGGGTTGGCGTTTGTTGTCGAGGTTGCAGCTGCACGATTTCCAAGAATAGATGTAAATACCAACTGTACAGTAGTGTACCTGTTTGTTACTGCTGGCAGCCAGCAGCTAATTGTGAACTAGCCAGAAAATCAAAAGCTGACTTGTCAAATATGCTTTTTTTTTTTTTTTTTTTAAGAATCTGTGATAATACTTTATATAAAATGAATATGAAGATGTTTTTCCCCACATTTTTGTAACCTAATAAATGAAAACAAGTCTACATTCTTTTGTGCTGTGCTTCATCGGTGTTTAAAATATGTTACCTGACCTGAAGCAATAATATAAAGGTGCAATTATGAAAGCATTATTAATCTCACTAATCCCGATGGCGTGCCATGGTGCAATTTTAAAATGTAAGAGATGTAATTAGCCCACATATACCATAATTACTGAAGTCTTGACTAAAATTTGTAAGCTTGCATATTGCAGTATCTCTGAGATTTACTCTATTAAACTTTGATGCTTGGGAAAAATCGAATGAAAATAGCAAATAGGTGAATCCCAGTTTTGTGCGTTTGTCTGCAGCAGCAGCTGCAGTCCTTGAATGTCACTGTTCACAATCATTGTTTGCATAGGGAGGTTCTCTGTACATGTAAGTCAGCTTATCCCCATAGAGCAATGAGGCAGAAAGGATATACAGCATGGGGATGTTTTTACTGAGGTCTGTCTGTCAACACACTGGTGCCTGAATGGGTCTGAATAATCCATATCTTTAAGAGTCCACTTGGCTATCACAGGGTCTGTCTTAAGAGCAGGAGGGTCGTTTGAGGATTGCGGCTCTAGCTTCCCATGGAAAAAAGGCTTTCTTGTGAAGAGGTGGCTCATTAATGTGTATTTTTGTGGCAAATTGTGCGTGTTGTAGTAGCCAACATGTATATTGCCTCTAAAGAAATGAATTAATTGGCTGGTTATGCTCTCAGGATGTTAATGTAATATCGCTACAATTAATGCCATTATCTGTAGACGTAAACTCGATTCTTATAGATAAATTGGAAAACCTACATGGATAATGTGCTGTAAAATGTTTGTGGGAGCGCTCCAGACACCTTGGTTTTCATTGATCTAGCACTTCAGGACACAGACCTAAAATCTAAGGTTTCTGCTTCTCTCTCCATTGCTGACAGGATTTTCCTTTTGGAAAAACATCCAAATTTATAATAACAGGCAAAGCAGATTTTGATCTTTTCAAGAGTACCTTCCTTCGTGACATTCCTCCATTTCATACATCAGATTATATTGGCAAGACACCAGAAAAATGCAATTTCCCTGCAATTTCACTCCTTATCTCACAATATTATTTTGCTTTCAGGTCTAATAGAAATACAATTATATTTGTAGTGCAGAATCGTGGGCTGCTCCCTGATCTTCTGTTTGAGCTGCGTAGAGATTCCTTCAGCATGCTGCAGTAAATACAGACCAAAATAAAAACAGTCAAAGCCACGTTTACTTTTTGTCTTAACTGAACAATAGGTAATTTCTCCAGCCTTCTTACAAGTGCTGCCTATTGAGTAAAAGCCAGCTGTGTTTACATATTTGCGTGCCAAATAGATTCATGCCTGCTTGCATCTGTGGTCCCCTGTGCGAGTTTGGATGTTTGTCTGTAGACACTTTTCTTATCCAAAAGATGGAAATTGTGACAGTGTGACAGAATAACCTCGGGTAGGCAGGATGCAACTGACGCTACACTGAACAGCACCACAGGTATCTCTGCCAACACAACGGCAACAGAACACTACAGCCTCCAGTCAACATCGCAGTTTGCCTTACTCATCGGGGGTTTAATATTCAATTATGAGGGTCCTCCAGTTCAAGCTGTGCTGGATGGCTTATGGAAAAGCCTCGCTGATTGATGAGTGGGCATCTTAGCTAAATAAGCTCTCAGTTTGCCCCCGAAGGAGAAAAGAAACAAGACAGATGGCTTGTGGGGGTGTTTTTAACTGACGTGGCAGAGTTTTTTTGTAGCTTTGCCTTATTGGTGAATATGTGTGGTAACAGAAGCCTTATCGCCAGTGTCCAAACAGATCAAGCCTTAAGTGAAGTCATAAAGTGCTTTCCTTTAAAATACTGGTTTTGATGACTAGTTCTTTAAACCAAAAAATATCAAAGAATGCGTATTTGAAAAATGAATCTTGGAAGGTTCAAAAGTTGAAAGACGTTTTGTTTTTTCTAAATGCTTGCCGAAGGGTACCGTGACAGTGTAATCCCACTGCCTTTCTGTTTTAGAACTGTGACAGCCTGTCAAACTGTCATATCCAGCTGAGTCCGAGGATGTGTAGGTCTAGCAGTGTAGTGCTGACAAACAAGCAGACAGAAAAAGTGGTAGAAAGGGAGAGAGATACAGGCGGTTGAGCATTTGCTTAGGCACACAGAGGGGTGAGTAGCTTCTCCTCTGTCATCTCATGGCAGATCACATTCCTCAGCAGTCAGGTATTTGGACCTTGCCAGTGGGCTGTTTTGTTGGCTGAAAGCTGGACCAAGCTGTCAGTCAGATTAGCACTGTGAGCCACTGGTGGGAGCGCAGTCCTATCCTCAGGGGCACAGCCATTTCAAAGATCTGTAAATCCCCAGCACTGAGCATTCACACACAAACACACATGGGCGTGCGCAACCCCCACCCAAGAAATGAGGGACGAGATCAAGCCAGGTCATGGGAGGCTCTTTCCAAATAAAGTGTTCTTTCGGGAGACTGCTGCCTTCTCCGTGCCCTTCATGCACATGTGCATGCATTTATCCTCAAACACCCACACAGTCACACACATACACACACACACACACATTCTCCCTCCTGCCTCCTCCAAATGGGGACAGCAAAAGCTCTGGCACATGGTTGGCTATCCAGTATCTATGGCTTTCACACTCTAGTCATTATGTACTGTAGCCAGTATGTTATTGCCTCCATATAAAAACGCATTAACGTGAAGTGTGATCTGGTAAAAGCCTTCGTAATACTTCATATCTAAGGATATTCTCGGAGTATACAAACTAAAAATTTATTGGGCAGACAAAACTGGATCTTGAAGCGGCAAATTGATTTTTCCCCACTTTTTGCACTGATGACAGTCACAATATGCAGTCAAGCTGAATGGACTAAATACATTTGTATAAGGTCTTTTAACCCATGTTGTGCCAGCATGGCCTGACAGTGGTTCTTGTGATGTCAGGAATGTTTTCCCTTTTCAGTATTTCACTCTAAATGTTAAGTGGGAAGGAAAGTTCAAAGCAGTCATCGTATGTGTTGTGCATTCAGAAGAACATAGTGCTGCTTTTCCGATTTCAGAGTGAAGCTCCAGAGTAGGCATACTGCACGTAGATGTAGCGCGGCCTAAATGCACTGGAATGACACTTTTTATTTTTCATGTGAGGAAACAGAATATCTGCAAAAAGCATAATTGAATTTCAGTCATCGCTAAAACTTCATTCATGCGTAAGACCCAATAATGAATCACTGAATGGTCAAAGGTTTCATATTGACATTTAAAGCCTCATTGATTAATTCAGGGCATCCACTCATGCCTCGAGTAACCTTGCATGCAAGAAAACATTCTGCCGTAAAAGCTGTTGGTAGCTGATGACTGCCTTCAAACAACACAGGATTCAATCGTTTTTTCTTTAGTTTCTGTATTAAGATGAAAAGGCAGCCAAAGTTTAGCGGTCCCATCTTAAATGGTAAAAATTAACTAATAAAAAGGAAGTAAAACTAGGATCTGTGGCGTTTTTTTTCTCCTTCATTCACACGAACAGTCTGTTTAAAAAGTGGCCATTTCTAAAAAGTAGAACTGAACTGAACTTTAACATTCTTCCTTTGGTCCCCCCCTGCTCTGTTGAACTTACTGTTTTTTCCTCTTTATTTAAACTCAACCTTTCGATACCCTTTGATAGAGCTGGTTGCTGATTTTGATGTCATGTCTGTCTCACTGTCACACCAGAGATTAAGTGACAAGGAGACCATCTTATAGGGAGATAATTGAACTGTAGCGAGAACAGTGATGTGAGGGGGCCATATAGTGCCTGATAAAGATGGTCAAACAGGCAGATATGGAGATGAGGGTGGAAGACAGACGAATTTATCATCCATTTATAAAGTTAATCTGACGTTTTGTCATGTGCTTACATGGCCTTAGAGAGGAACCGCAACTCAGCCGTATGCACGCTCGAGCAAGCATTGCTGATGTGCTTTGATAGTTAAATAACACTACACGTCTGCACGCGCTCCTCTGCTGCTTTCCTTTATCTCAGACCTGGGATCAGCCATAAATACAAAGTGGTTCCCATCTTCCGGTCTTGTATGTCGTAAGGGTTTGGATGTGTTTACTTCCCAGGAGATGGTTTGGAGACCACTGTTTATCCTCTGAGACCACTGCTATGCAGCTCCATTTATGGCATGGCCCTCTGTGAGGTTGTGTTTCTGTCTCTCAGTGAACAAAAGCTCTATATACTCATCTTCTGGCGTTTCTCTTGGGCTTGCTCATCTTGCTGTGAATGCAGGTGAACCGGTCTGTGCAAAGTGTTCATACACTCCTCTGTTATAAACCTTTAGTCTACCGATTTTTCAGTAGCAAGAAAATCCGTTTTTGATTATTAGTAAGCAATGTTCTGTTGGAAGCGCCACATAAAGAAAAGGTGAACAGTGGATGCAAGTTGGACATGCATGCATGTTGTGTGTAGATAAAGTTTACCTGGGCCTTACTAGATCTTTTTTTTATATCCAATACTTTTTATGTCTTCAAATTCTTTGATATTTTCAGTTTTATATGATTTTTAGGTTTGTTTAACACTTCACTTCCTCTACAGATTCTGGCTGTTTTTAATGTATTTAGAACACATATAGTAAAATTTCAACATATGCCAGTATGTGAAATTCAATCAGACTGTGATTCTTATCATCTTGATTATTATCGTTCAGTATTACTGTTCATGCACAGAGCCAGCTAAATGACTCGATCATGCTCCTCAATGTTATCAACCAACTCCCCCTTGAGTGTTTTTAGTAGAGGAAGATTGCATGACCGAGGTGACACGTACTGCATTTAGAGCAGGAAGGTGAAGTTACGCATAACTAAGTAATCCAACACAGTGGCAGAGATGTTGATGTTGTGATGCTCAGCAGCAAGCCGCTTGCGGTAATCTTAATCTATCCAAATTGTGTTTAACCAAAGGAGAAAAAACAGCTGCCAGTCATTCTTAACACAGGCACTTAGCTGTGCTAGGAAATAAAAAGGTTATGTCTCAACTTCTTCTTCTTAATTCCACACTTGCAGTTTATCCCTTCCCAAGAAACACAACAGCTTTGTAAAGTGTCTTTTTTTTTAGCTTCATATTTAAATCCCTTAAAGAAAACTATTATGCAGAAAGAGATTTTCTGCTGATAGTGAAGAGCAATGACTTGGAATGAACCTTTAGTTTAGCTACGCTGTATAAAGCATCATCTAATTTTTATCCATCTTCAATGAACGTGAATTTGTGAATACCGCATATGTAAATGTCAACATACACTCCATCTCCAGGCACATGAAAAGCTATTCGTTTTTAATTGTTCTTGATCACAGCCGTCCTCTTACTTTGCTATTCAATAGCAGTACTACATGTATTAATGATCACATACTTTATTCATGGATTTCGGTTGGGTGTACAGGCTGCAGTAGTTTGCATTGAAGATGACAGCGACCTCTGGCCGTCCTCTGTCGCCACTTGTTTTACTTATAAAAAGCAGCGGGTGATCTGGGTGGGTAGGGCTTTGCTGAATTCACTATGATGAATTACTCCTAACCTCTCACTGTCTTCCCGACCTCTGCTGCCAAAGTGCAATGTAAGGATTTCCATGTACATGCATGCATACGCTTACACGGTACTTCCTCCCGCTCCTCTCTCTCCTTCTCTCTTTCTGTCTTCTCCTCCCGTCTGTCATTCCCAATTACTGCTTGCGTCTCTGTCTTATTCAGATTTATTCGATACACATACACACACCCTGGCTACAAATATGATCTAAATCTTTCCTTTGTAGTTTGTAATCATCTGCTCGCAGGCCATCTTCGTTCTTCGCACGTCGCTGCCAGTTTCCAGCTAGATTATCCGTTACTCGTCTGCTGTGTTGATGAGAATGTTAATTTTTAGGTTTGTAGATTGAAGAAATCATTTGACACCAGCATGCGGTGTTAAATTAGAAGGTCACACTTTTTTGTTTGTTTGTCTGTTTGTTTTTTCAGAGACCCTTTTAATTGCTTAACTGAATCAACTATTTCACCTGACAGAACAACAAATGACCAATCAGCCATATTTAACTAACACACATCTGAATAACCAGGGAGAGGGGCTGGTGGCTCGAATCAACCTGTGTTTTAAATGTATATTAACAAAGTGGTGGCTTGTGTTGTATGGTTTTGTAGAATATTGAAAAGTGAAAAACTTGAAATTTGTTTAGTCTGCATACCACTTAAGCAAATAATTAAACTTGCATGGTTATAGTTGCATAAATCCATCCACCCATTCATTTTCTTAAGTACCAGTTTGGGTTCATGGAGGGAGGCTGGAGCCCATCTCATCTGTCATAAGGCAAAGGGTAGGGTACACCCTGGATGGGTTGCCAGTCTCTTGTACTGCTAAATGAGGACAAAGATTTTTCACATCATCAAAAATGGAATAAATGCAGTGAGTCACAAACAAAAGAAAAAAATTTCACTAGTGAACGTGCTGCGATACCTCCACCTCAGCGTGTTGATGAGTATGGCAGTAAGAGTGGATAATGGAAGTACTTTGTGTTGTTATCCTGAAATGCACATCACTTTTTTGTAATACAGCTGTAAAATCAACTATGTTCCAATTAAAAGTGTTTAAAGTGACTAATGTTATGTAAATGCTTAAGCTAATGTATTTTACTAATATTATATCACATAGTTGTAATGTAAATTATTCAGCAACCATCCTGATATTTCAGAATGAGTCCCGTCGATAAAATAAAATGTTAACATTTTACACAAACAGTCAGCCACCACCATGTCAGTGATTAAAGTAACTTTTAATAAAGGGGTTCAGGTTAAAGTTTGTGGGGTAACATTGTTGGAGTTCTTTTGGTTTCTTTTTTGCCATCGTATCAGATTGGATATTGAGAATCCTGTAATTCTACTGTTGGTACTGCCACTAGATATCTGTTGGCACTGATACTTACAACACAATCTAAGACACTGTAAGACACACTTGAAAGTGCTGAAGGCCGTATATGTGAGCCACAGGTTCATATGGTCATGAGTCAGATACAGTAACTCCATAAAACTCAATAGTACTCAAGGGCTGTAATACTCAGCTTATCACATTTATTTTAAGAAAGCTCTAGTTCTGAAAAGGCGTTGACCTTTTGAACCAAAAAAAGCTATAGTGAAGTCAATAAAAAGTGTAGATGTACAAAAGTTTATTGCACAATACTGGATATAAAACTCAAGAAACTTTAGAACTCTGATTTATTTGAGTAACTTAAGCACGATGTACTTAAAAAAAAAAAAAAAAAAAAAAAAAAAGGTTCTGGAGGATCTAGTGCTTCTAGTATCATTGCCCTTTTCCACCACGACCACTGGGTTTTTCACACGGAAAATAAAGACTTACTGTTACATCATGGCTTTTTCAGAGATCCTTTGGTTAAATTCCTCAGCTGAAGAGAGAGGAAACCTATCCATAGAAAACCCCAACAAAAGCAAACTCACATAACCCAACACAATCTGAGATTCCTGGGAATAGGCCGGCAGCCCATTCTCCCCAACACATCTCCACCACAACCCCCGGCATTCTGCGGCTGTGTTTAGGATGTGATCTAAGATTGAAAACACACACGTTTTAATTCTGCCAGTTTGTTTGTCTGTTTGGTTATCACAGAAATGCTGTGAAACATATGAATAGGTCCTGGGTGTTGTCACTCTTTCATATGTGCTGAGATGTGAAACCATAGTGCTGCTGATTGTGTTTGAATGGGTCGAGATAATGAACTAGACGCTTTATGTAAAAATTTTATCACAGCACCACTGCCTGTGTGACTTCATAATCGCACCCTTAACGCATTCACTTTTGAGTTAAGAGACCCAAGTGGATTGGTTAAAGGCTATTTTCTTTGTGATATTCTTTGATATCCCAGTAGATTTTATAGTCCCGTTCTTCTCTCTCCTGCAGGCAGAGAGAAGAAAAGGTTTGGATTTTCTTTTTCCCAAACATTGCCCCAAGTACTTTGAACTGATTTCTTTTTTTCTTTTCTTTTTTTCAAAAGAAGGCTGTCTAAGCAGATCTAAGACACTTTTTACTCTGTTTTAATGAACATTACATCACCAACTGACAGGTTTGTACTTATGTGACTGCCTCATTATTCTGGTCCTATCCTGGCATTCTTGGTTGTAACACAGTTACATTTATTTTGTAAAGCTTGGATAAATTGCAATTATAACACATTTTTCATTGATTGGTCAGTCAAAGGTGCTTAAAAATCATTTATTCGCTTACTTATTATTTTGTGTGTATGCTAATGTGGTTATAACCCAACATTCACATACAACAGCAACAATAAACTGTAAGAACACAATGATCCTCCTAATAGTGCATCAAGCCAGTAGTTATTCTGGACAGGGAATCTAATCTCCTCAGAATGACAGCGTTTTTAAGCGATGTCGACAGCATATTGAGCCTTAGTTTCTCTTGTCCTTCCCAAGGGATCTTGCCTGTGCCTTCAAATCGAGCGTGGCATATAGTATTTCTGCCTTGTAATTAGATCCTTGCTACTTTGCATGTTAACTGTGGGACAGAAGCAGTGTGATGGTGAAACATTTGTCATGGAATCACAAGGCTTCACTTGTGAGGCGCCATGTATAAAGACAACTTCCATTTCTTTTCCCAGTGGTCATACTGCATTAGTGCTTTTGCAGCTGACTAATATTTGCTCCCTGGGAGTTATTATGTATCTCTTATGTATCTTATACTAAATACCGCTGTCCAATCCCAAGAGTGGAAAACCAGAGCAGACAGCAAAAACGCAACATTTGAACCTCTGGCAGAATAGAGATGTTCGGTCAGTTGGTTAATCAATCAGCCAATTAAAATGAACTCTGAACATTTAAAAAGACATCTGTGTTAAAACAGTTTGTGCTGTTATGTTATTTAAAGCATCAGGGAGCCTTCCACTGCATTGCTTGCTAGTTAGATTTTGTTACCTTTTAAATAAAGACAGGCAGACTCTTTCTCCTGTTTCATCGTCTGACTCGTCTTATGCAAGTGTTGCAGCTTTAAGGCAGGGATGACTCCTGGAGTTGCTTTCTCACTGTATCTGCTTTATTTCACAATCCGATCATAACAAAAACATACAGCAGCTCCTCTCCGACTCCTAGCCCTTTTCTGCGGTGGAAAAAGAACCACTCCAAAACCCCTTCAAGGAACATATGTACAAAAGAGTTTTCCTAACACACCAATGGGGCGTTCAATGCCATCTGGTTAATATGAGTACTCTGGCAGAATAACAGTTCAAATGAAAAATATACCAGAACAAACAAGCAACCAAAAAAGAAGTGTGGGGTACCTTTGAACCAATGAACAAAGTATAACCATTTATACTTTTTAACATAACCCGGCCCCGTCGATATGTGTATCTCTCACACTCTCCCCCACTCGAGAAATGTCGTCCCGACATAAATGTACCTTATAATCGACAATCCATAGAGAACAATAGAATGGCATGGACTATGTACCAGGTTACATTACACCCTTTTTTTTTTTTTTTAAGTTACCCAAACTACCGTGCACTGTAGTTGTGTATACTCCTGATATAATCAGTTCAGCTTTTTTTTTTTTTTTTTTTTTTTTTTTGTCCACAATTCAATCTATCAAATTACCATGCTATTTGTACTCTCCTGTAAAGGCATTAACTTTGTCCACATCTCATCTGAACACTAAGCATCTTCCCTTTACTCATACACATGTTCGGCCTGCAATCCATGTGTCACAATATTTCAATCAACATAGGTACATTTGTTACAATCTGAAATAGTGGTACCAAGTGTAAACATTATATCTTCCCCTTTTACCAAGGTCGCCAGTAACCTTGAATATTCACACATTTGGTGGCCACTATTCTTTCTTCAAGACTTGGTTGTCCAAGTTTACTATAGGTCAAAGTCTGTGGTCTCCTCCTTTCTCTCTTTGGGTATGGACTTGGCTGGTCTGTTTCCAAAGCCTTTTCGACATCAGAGCTGCTGTCCACCTCCCCTGCCCCCACAATAGCCACATCCTCTGGTTCCCTATTGTCCATTTTCTCCTCATCAGCTTGGCTGGGGTCCCCCTGGCCATCTCCTGACATGTGAGGAAGCTCATCTGGCTCACCCCCGTCCCTTAGTGGCATAAACTCTGCCGCTGTGGGGTCCAATGTAGGTGAACACTGAGGCTCAGGATAAGGCCAGGTGAAAACCGCATCAGAAAACTCATCTGTGTCCTCCTCCTCCTCACTCCCCACTTGTGTCGGAGTCATGCATGTTTGTTTCCGTTTGTTATAATGTCTTTTCCTTGTTTTAGTACTAGTTACAGTTGCCTCCTTATCTGCTGGGAGCGGAAGAAAATCGCAAGGCAACAACATATTCCTGTGCAAAATCCTTGTCCTGCCTTTACCATTCTCTGGCTCTAACTCAAACACAGGACTGTCCTCTCCCTTTTGTCTTTTAATGATGTAGATGTTGTCTTCCCAATAGGAGCGGATTTTACCTGGCCCACCCCTCTCCACAACATTTCTAACAAGGACACGACTCCCTATTTGAAGTGGTGGACCATGCACACTTTTGTTGTACTGCCTTTTACCTCGGTCAGCTGACTTAGCTGCATTTTTGGAGGCGACAGTGTAAGCTTCAGCCATTCTCCTTCTCCATCTGTCCACATAGTCCTGGTAGGAGCCTGAACTGTCCTCCTGCTCAATGCCAAAGAGAAGGTCAACTGGTAACCGTGGTGACCTACCAAACATTAGGAGAAAAGGAGGGTAGCCAGTGGCCTCATTAACAGTACAATTGTAGGCATGTACAACTTTATGGAGGTGGCTTTTCCAGTCTCTTTTCTGTTCCTCTGTTAGTGTTCTTAACATCGAGAGCAAGGTCCTGTTGAATCTTTCGGTCTGCCCATTTCCTTGTGGGTGATAAGGAGTAGTGTGTGACCCTTTAACACCAGCCAGTTCTTTTAAATGGTGCAATAGTCTATTCTCAAACTCTCGCCCCAAATCGTGGTGTAGTTTTTCTGGAAAACCAAACCTGAGACAATAATCATTGAATAGTTTTTCTGCTACAGTCTTAGCTGTCTTATTTGTAGTTGCGTAGGCCTGAGCGAAGCGGGTGTAGTGGTCCATAACTACAAGTATGTATTCACACCCCCCCTTGCATTGCTCCAGGTGCAAAAAGTCAACTGAAACCAACTGAAATGGATGAGTGGTCTCTATGCTCAACATAGGTGCCCGTGCCTGTCTGTTTGGCTTCCTCTGTTTGAGACACTCACAAACATTACTGACAAAGTGTTCAATGTCTCTTTGCATCTTAGGCCAGAAGAAACGATCCCTAATTAAATTTAGGGTCCTTTCTGATCCCAAGTGGCCCATCTGTTGGTGTAGTTCTTTGAGCACTAGTGGGTGGTAAACTGAGGGGAGAACTAGTTGTTTTTTGTGTCGAGTCTCTCTGAACATAGTTCCATCCTCTCTGATTTTCAGTTTGCTCCACTCTCTAGCCAATGCTTTAAACTCAGTGCTCTCAGTCTTAATTTCCTGTGTGGTGGGCCTTTTGTTTTGCACTACAGACTCGTACATTTTACCTATCACGGGGTCTTGCCGCTGTGCTGCACAGATTTCCTCTCTCGGTATTGGCTGAATCATGTCCAGCAGTTCCTCTGCTTGTGTTTGATGCTGAAGGGTGTGGAAGGAGACAGCGTTAAACATTAGAGCTTCTGTTTGCTGCACTAATATGCCCTGCTGTGAGGCTACAACCACGTCCTGGCTAACCGTCTGTGTACAGCAGTTCATATAGTCCTCAAAATCGAGGGGCATCCTGGATAAAAAATCTGCATCTGCATTTGTTTTTCCTGGCCTGTATTTTATCGTAAAGTTGAAATCTGCGAGCTCAGCCACCCAACGCTGACCTGATGCATTCAACTTTGCTGTCGTTAACACATAGGTGAGTGGATTATTATCTGTATAAACCACAAACGATGGCGCATGCAGCAAATAATCTCTGAAGCGCTCACAGACAGCCCATTTGAGAGCTAAAAACTCCAGTTTGCCAGCATGCATATGGTAATTTTTTTCTGGCGGCGTTAACGTTCTAGATCCATAAGCTATGACTCTTAACTTGCCATTACTGCGCTGGTAGAGCACTGCTCCTAACCCTGCTTGAGAAGCATCAGTATGAAGCACAAATGGTTGGTCTAGATCAGGGTAGCCTAGGATCGGAGGACTGGCCAGTTTATTGACTAAGTAAGACAAAACCTGATGGTGTGACTCTGTCCATTTCACAGGGGCTGATGAAGGCAACTGTCCTTTAGCCTGTTTGTTTTTCTCCTTCCTTCTCTTGTTCTGTGTTTTTAAGTCCTGTGGGCTACTTTTAGCATTTGTTTGGGCTGCTAGCAGTTCATACAAAGGTTTGGCGATACGTGAAAAGTCCTGTATATAGGCTCTATAATAAGATAGGAAGCCCAAAATCTGTCTCACTTCCCCCACTGTACTAGGGTGTTTCTCTTTAAGTGACATCACGGAGGTGACTTCTGCTGGATCCATACTATGGCCATCTTTTGACACCACTCTACCCAAAAACCTGACCTTAGGCTTGAACAGTTCACATTTCTTAGCAGTAAGTTTGACCCCATGTCTCTGATACCTTTGTAGCACGGCTCTTACATGCTCAACATGGTCCTCAAAAGATTTACTGTGGACCAAATTGTCATCAAGGTACGGTAGACAGATATCATCACGCAGACCCCAAAGACACTCCTCCATGCTCCTCTGGAACTCTGCTGGGGCGGAGCTGAGTCCAAATGGGATTCTAACCCACTGGTATAAACCC
The DNA here is from genome assembly GCF_963969265.1 of Rhamphochromis sp. 'chilingali'. Taxonomy (NCBI): domain Eukaryota; kingdom Metazoa; phylum Chordata; class Actinopteri; order Cichliformes; family Cichlidae; genus Rhamphochromis; species Rhamphochromis sp. 'chilingali'. Next base: position 32,038,813 of record NC_137940.1, read on the forward strand.
CAGGGGGTGATGAATGCAGTGAGTGGCTGACTGTCTTCGTCTAGGAATCCTTGATGATAAGCCTTTCCCTGGTCTAGTACTGTAAACCAGGAGCTACCAGTGAGGCTGTCCAACATGTCCTGTATCCTGGGAATAGGATGTCTGTCAGGCACCGATTTGCGATTAAGTTCTCGATAATCCACACAAAGTCTGAGGTCACCGGACTTTTTCCTAACACAGACTATCGGTGACGAATAAGGCGACTTGGATTTTGTAACCCACCCCCTATTGATCAAGTCTTGCAGGTAAGCTTTTACTTCCTGATGCAGAGGTTTAGGCACACTGTTGTAAGTCTTTTGAACTGGTGTTTGGTCGTTGAGGGTGATGTGCATCCGAAGGCTAGGAATGCAGCCTACATCATTTTCGTCTTTTGCAAAAGCTTTGCATTCCTCCCTAAGCATCATCCTCACCGCCGACTGTTGGCCACTCGTTAGATGGTCTAGAACTACAGGGGGATCCCAAACACCACTTGTCTCACCTGTGGGGGCTAATGGGACTTCGACACCTGCATCGTCTGCTGTTTTAGTTGTTGGAGTTTCTACAGGTTTTAGGGCAGCTGGGTATATTGCTTTTACGCCCTCAATGTGCCCCAGGACCACACGCGGATCTACAGTAATATTATGGCATGTGGTATTTGTGACAGATACTGGGACCATGGCTGAGTTGCCCCTTTTTACTTTAAACAATACTTCCTGCAAATGAAGCCCCTCAGGCAGGCTGGGGTTCAGAACAGGACAAAATAACATTACAGTGTCCTCGTCAGCCTGTATGCGTGTGCGACAGCGAATGGTAGTAGCTTCACTAGGGCCTAAAACAACTTTACTCCGCCCTGTCTTGACTTGGATCTCTTCCGCAGCTGTTCGATGTGTCTCTATCAACTGGATAAAAGTCTTAGCAGATCCGACGTCAATACCAAAAGCACTACTCACAATATTTGCAGCACAGTCACTGTTTTTAACACCCTGTTGTTTAAGTTGCTCGTTGATGATTTCTTCTATAACATTGTATCCAATAATGGGATCCTGAGCTACATTTGGGTCACTAGAGACCAATACGGGCACTAGGAGACTCGAGCTGGTCGTCTCCACCCCCGTCAGTCTAAACTCTACAGGGACCCACCCCATAAATGGTATCTCTGTCTGATTAGCTGCGAGCCCATTTAATGGTTCTGAACCTAAGAGTTCATCTATCCCCCTGATAGTGGTGTGAGGTAAGTGCTCGACTCTCCAGTTCTCATTTATTACGGTAGCCTGTGCACCCGTGTCCCACAATGCGGTGACTGGTACATTGTCAAAGGTGCATCTCACCATTTTTCGTCTACCAATCAGCTTCACTAATTTTTGTCCTTGCTTATCTGATAGAAGGTCAGAATATCCCATGTATGACAACCACCCCTTTTTCTCTCTTTCCCTCAAATGTTGTTCAACTAGCCTCACCGCTTTACATACATGTTTGTGATGGTGCCAGTGTTGTCCCTGACAGGCTTTAGAACAGTAACTGACAGATGAGCAGCCTGCACACCTCTGGAGTGGGGTGCTGACCGACTCTCTCTGGTGGCAGCAACCACAGCGGCGGGACTCCTGATGTGGCGGTGGGGTCACTGCTGGTCCCGTGGCAGTGGCCCTCTGGCGTTTCCCTGCAGCTGAAGTGGAGCTCGGCATCCTCTGGAGATGTGGCCAGGCTGGCCACACTTAAAGCAGTGGGTGCAGTTGTCTCCCTCTCCGTTGCTCTGGCAGGTCCTGCAGCCTTTCTTCCTCCAGGTACCCGCGGCAGCATCTGATGTCCTCTTTGTAGTCTGCGACTTGCCAGCGTTCAGGGAAGCAAGAACCATCTGCCTCACCTCTGCAACCTCGTTCCTCAGCTCTTTCACCAGGTCGTGCATTTCGGGTGGAGGATGATTTTTCTTGTCTTCCTTGGTGGCGGGGATCTGTGAGCTGCTGCGTGGTTCATCCCTAGTATGTAGCTCATTGATTCTTGGTGGTTTTGTATTGTTCCTCTTTAACTTGTTCAGTCTTTCTGTCTCGAGATTGGCAGCTTCATTTAGTTTCTCAATCAGCATTTCATCAGTCACATCTGGGTTGTCAAGAAGGGCTTTAATCTGGAACTTTATGTTGTCATTTTGCAGCCCAGTACCCACTGATCTCAAAAACTTCCTTTTTACCAGGTCCCGACTGTAGTGTTCTGCTTCTTTGTCCTTGGATGCGTACAGGAGGCGATCTTTAAGCTCAATGGCTCTGAATAAAAAGTCTTGAGCTGACTCTTTTGGATCTTGGGAAATATTTATCAGTTTTTGGTACAAATCAGATGTGTCATCTTCTCGGTAATGTCCTTTTAATATTGTCTTTAACTGTGTGAGTGTCAAATCAGTCTTTATTTCAAGCATATCACGCAGTTTGAGACCTGGATTGATGGCTCTTATCACTGCTTCAATAACTTCTGACTCACTGTGGCCTTTGCGGAGTCCATTTTCCATCTGATGCAGCAGGTTGGTATAGGACAGCCGATCGCGCTGCCCTCCCTCACCTATTTGGCCACAGATGCGAAACTCCCTGCGAATTGTCACCTCTGGTACTTTAGAAGACAGCAGGTTCGGGGCAGCGTCCGCCATCTTGAGTTTCTGCCCTATCGCTCTAATTTCTTCCTGCAGCTCGTCATACTTGTCTCTTGCGTCTGAAGGGCGGGAAAAATCACTCTCGGCCGTATTGTCTTTAGCTTTATATTCGCCCAAAAACGATAAAAGTTCTTTCACAAACTGTACAGCATCGTCTGGTGTATAACTGTTTTCCACCTCGTCCAGTTTATGTTCTATAACTTTCATCAGTTGGCGTCTGGAAGTGTCTTTTGTAGGCTCATTTAGCGGTGTAGCAAAGCCTTTCACCTTATAACCCACTTCTATGAGCTGATCACGACTTAGCTGGCAGAGTGTGGCGGTGATCTTATCTCGTCGGGCTTCTATCTCCATTGTGGGTACTCACAAGCTTGTCTTTAGTCCGTCAGATTTCAGGTCCGGTGCTTGGAGAAAGGTTTTTCTTCAGCCGTGCGGTAGCGCTAACGTTAGCCGCTAATGGCGCTAACCAGGCTTCTGCTTCACTCTCGTGCGGGAAGTTCTTCAAACCTTCCTCCTGGCTGGCTCGCCATGATATGTTGCAGCTTTAAGGCAGGGATGACTCCTGGAGTTGCTTTCTCACTGTATCTGCTTTATTTCACAATCCGATCATAACAAAAACATACAGCAGCTCCTCTCCGACTCCTAGCCCTTTTCTGCGGTGGAAAAAGAACCACTCCAAAACCCCTTCAAGGAACATATGTACAAAAGAGTTTTCCTAACACACCAATGGGGCGTTCAATGCCATCTGGTTAATATGAGTACTCTGGCAGAATAACAGTTCAAATGAAAAATATACCAGAACAAACAAGCAACCAAAAAAGAAGTGTGGGGTACCTTTGAACCAATGAACAAAGTATAACCATTTATACTTTTTAACATAACCCGGCCCCGTCGATATGTGTATCTCTCACACAAGACAACCAATTCTCTACTAATGTCAGAGAATTGATTGTTCATGTTGAACCATGTTTTTGGGGGTTATTTTTAATGTTGACTTTACTTTAAATTAATTAGCAAAAGAGCAGCATTTTGTACCAGACACCACGCCAGGAGCTAGGAATCAATTTGACTAAATTAATTAACTTTGGAAAAGCGATTAACTAAAAGTGCTCACATTTAAGAGCAGTATTCCCCCGCGTAAACACACTGATCATTTCCTTTGCTATATAGCTTTTCAAAGGCTTCAACCAGCTGACCATAAGTAATGCTTGATAATAAGACTAAAACTAAAAATGAGGAAAGAAACAGTACCTGACTTCAGATGCTATAGAGGCAAAAGATGAGTAGCCCATGTGCTTAATGTGTGTTTTCTATTAAAGTTATGTTGTATATCCCTATGGGGCAAAATTAGTAACTTTTTGCAAATAATTTAAAAGCTCGATCATTATGAATAGAGTCCGACTGATATAGGAACGTTAAGAATAATATCAAAATTTGGTGACTTAAAAATCCAATACATAGCAACCAATATTTTGTCTTTCAAACACAAAAAACATAAACAAATTTTGCTAAAATTTGCTATGTGTAGTTTTATTATCACAATAATGGATTACTGTTTTACACTCTCTCCAAGTGCTTCAATAAGCTGGTTGTTGTGTTTGTGGCGTTCGAAACGTGTTGTTAGCAGGTAAGTTGCCGAGTGGTGGAAAAAACATGAACATTTATAGCATGTTTTTAGGGTGTTTTCCCCATCGTTTTGTTAGTTTTTCATTTTTTATTTATCAGCATTCATAAACACCAATGCAGATGCATCAGCAAATATCTAATATAAAAAAATGGCTAACTATTATATCAGTCAGGCTCAAATTATGAATCAGTCTTTCATAATTACTACTGACTGTGAAGCACTATGGTCAACACTGTGGTTTTAATATGTGCTATATAAATAAATTTTGATTTGATAATTAATCTATGTTCCAAAGTGTTCAGTGAGATGCTACATTTTTGTATTTAAATTATACCATTTGCAAACCTTGACATACACTTTTATCATCTTATGTGTGAATAAGTCAAACCATTATACACTTGAAGGTTTTACATTATCTAGTCTACAGTAAAGCTTGGGTTTAGGTTTAGGTTTCTAAAACATGGCAGTTTGTGTCATTAAGTATTTTAAAACATTTTAACATGTTAGTATCCATACAACCTACTGCTGCAATTACATTTTTTAAGTGGTTCAAAGATATTTTCAATTTATTCAACACATAAAAAAATGTGGTAGCTTTTGTATCTCCTTCATAAGACATTATATTGCTTAAATGGAAGAAGAAATTTGACCTTTAAGCTGCCTTTAAGCTCTTACTTCCTTTGGCTTCGAAGAACATGTGCTGGTGAAATGTCATGTTACTATATATTTTTCTTTATGTTTTTCTTAGTAGGTGAGACCATGGGCAACATTTTTCACATTTTCCTTCATAGTTCAGTGACACAGACTTGACATATGCTATAAGTCAAGAACAGTTTCTGACTTAACTTATGTTAGTATAGCATATGGCTGTTAACTGATGTTAAAATATTACAAGATCCTAACAGAACAATACAATGAGATGTCAAGGTCATATTTATACATGTATTTAAATGGAAGAGAAGCAAAATCTATTTATTTACAGTGGGGCAAAAAAGTATTTAGTCAGCCACCGATTGTGCAAGTTCCCCCACTTAAAATGATGACAGAGGTCAGTAATTTGCACCAGAGGTACACTTCAACTGTGAGAGACAGAATGTGAAAAAAAAATCCATGAATCCACATGGTAGGATTTGTAAAGAATTTATTCGTAAATTAGGGTGGAAAATAAGTATTTGGTCAATAACAAAAATACAACTCAATACTTTGTAACATAACCTTTGTTGGCAATAACAGAGGTCAAAAGTTTACTATAGGTCTTTACCAGGTTTGCACACACAGCAGCTGGTATTTTGGCCCATACCTCCATGCAGATCTTCTCGAGAGCAGTGATGTTTTGGGGCTGTCGCCGAGCAACACGGACTTTCAACTCCTGCCACAGATTTTCTATGGGGTTGAGGTCTGGAGACTGGCTAGGCCACTCCAGGACTTTCAAATGCTTCTTACGGAGCCACTCCTTTGTTGCCCGGGCGGTGTGTTTTGGATCATTGTCATGTTGGAAGACCCAGCCTCGTTTCATCTTCAAAGTTCTCACTGATGGAAGGAGGTTTTGGCTCAAAATCTCACGATACATGGCCCCATTCATTCTGTCCTTAACACGGATCAGTCGTCCTGTCCCCTTGGCAGAAAAACAGCCCCATAGCATGATATTTCCACCCCCATGCTTCACAGTAGGTATGGTGTTCTTGGGATGCAACTCAGTATTCTTCTTCCTCCAAACACGACGAGTTGAGTTTATACCAAAAAGTTCTACTTTGGTTTCATCTGACCACATGACATTCTCCCAATCCTCTGCTGTATCATCCATGTGCTCTCTGGCAAACTTCAGACGGGCCTGGACATGCACTGGCTTCAGCAGCGGAACACGTCTGGCACTGCGGGATTTGATTCCCTGCCGTTGTAGTGTGTTACTGATGGTGACCTTTGTTACTTTGGTCCCAGCTCTCTGCAGGTCATTCACCAGGTCCCGCCGTGTGGTTCTGGGATCTTTGCTCACCGTTCTCATGATCATTTTGACCCCACGGGATGAGATCTTGCGTGGAGCCCCAGATCGAGGGAGATTATCAGTGGTCTTGTATGTCTTCCATTTTCTGATGATTGCTCCCACAGTTGATTTTTTCACACCAAGCTGCTTGCCTATTGTAGATTCACTCTTCCCAGTCTGGTGCAGGTCTACAATACTTTTCCTGGTGTCCTTCGAAAGCTCTTTGGTCTTGGCCATGGCGGAGTTTGGAGTCTGACTGTTTGAGGCTGTGGACAGGTGTATTTTATACAGATGATGAGTTCAAATAGGTGCCATTCATACAGGTAACGAGTGGGGGACAGAAAAACTTCTTATAGAAGACGTTACAGGTCTGTGAGAGCCAGAGATTTTCCATGTTTGAGGTGACCAAATACTTATTTTCCACCCTAATTTACAAATAAATTCTTTACAAATCCTACCATGTGAATTCATGGATTTTTTTCTCACATTCTGTCTCTCACAGTTGAAGTGTACCTCTGGTGCAAATTACTGACCTCTGTCATCATTTTAAGTGGGGGAACTTGCACAATCGGTGGCTGACTAAATACTTTTTTGCCCCACTGTATATGGCATAATGTGTGATACAATATGTCTTAACACATATAAAACACTATTTTGCACAAAAAGATGTATTTTTTCATTTTAAATTATGTAATTTTCACATTCATCTAAACTTCAGGCAGCAGAATAAAAATATGGTATATCCAAAAAGTAGCTTTCTTCTATTGGAATCAGTTTTGTCCTTGAAATTTTTTTCAGCTGTGAAGTTATTCTGCACATCTTTGATATCTTTATTGGGAGAATCTTAATAATCATGTGCAGAGTGAGTGTAATCATTCTACCTGGTTTCAGCTTTGAGCAATCAAGTGTGTTGCAACTGAAACTGTCTCTCTTTTAATGTTTGACTCATTTTTGCAGGGTTTATTACATTTCTTTGTATTTATATATTTGTGTCGTAAATGAGTCTTGATTAATTACTAAATATTGCAGTGAAAGTGAAAGGGGTATGTTGGGGATTAATTGCATTTAGCCAGCTGTATTCATTCTTTACTGAATTTTTATCACTTTAATAAAAGAAAACACCTTAAGCAAAAAAGATGAATCAATTTGCGTGGATCAAAACACATTTCCCTCCTACTATATGCCTAACAGCTTGATGTTTTTCGCAGCTTTCCTCTCCATATGAAAATTTGATGTTATATTAAGATAATACTGTCACACATTTCCTCACTGGCCTGTTTTTAAGGCATCTTTTCTTCTATTTCTTTTTTTTTTTGCCTCTGTGTCTAGCAGTGACAGCTTCAAATATCCTCTGATGTGGGGAGTTACTTTTATTCTTGAATTAGGGATGTGTTTTTATGTTTGCCAAGAAGTAGGCCTATTCTCCACCTCTCACTCTGAACTTTGCTGACAAGGGAGATGCTAATAATTAATGGCGTTTTTGAAATCTCTTTTAAGATTCTCTAGGAAACTGCATAAGGGCGGGAAAGGAAGTACATAAAATGGCTTGGAGCGTGCAGCAAAAACAAAAAAATCAGCCACAGTCAGATGGGAGTTTTTTTTTAATCTAGAGAAACAAATTGCAGTGTCTCTCTTGCTCGCAGACATACAGAGACACACCACAAACATATGTGACCCATTTTGGGTTCCACTTCATAAAGTGGGCAGCCATATAGTTATTATTGTTATTATTAGTTCATGTAGTCAGTTCACTTTGTACTATTTGTGACATAAGGTTGCAAGCCTGCATTTATACTAGTGTGTGATATGAAAAGCTTAGAATTAATAAATCATGAAAGGTACTATTATAAATAGTACTAATAATATAAATAATATATAAATTAGACAAAAAGTCTACTTAAAATATCTGTAGATTTTGACTGGATGGTTACTTGTTGATTACCTCTTTAGGACCTTTTCCCATATATTTTACATACAACATATTTTCAAGGCAACATACTTTAAATAAGAAATTACTAGAACAAGGAAAAACCCTCAGATACTTGGCAATATGAGGAAATAGAGTGGAGGTAGACACCTGAGAGCCTGCAAGACAGAAGAGGGATGAAACAGATGGAGAAGGAGATGAACAGGAACAACTATGATAGGAAGACAGATGGGGGTGTTGAGGAGTAAGGGACCGTTTGGCACCCAGTGGGTGCCCCCATAAAACCAGTGCCCTTTGCTGCTGTTACAGTGTGTACGCACGCATAGAAATGTAAAGCTGTGGCCTTTTTTCTCTAAAGAAGAGGTCTGTTTCATAATGGATTTCTCAGGACATGACTCCTGCCACCCAGACTGTATTGAATTTCACCAGCAACAGCAGCTCCTACAGCACTGCTATTTAATACTGCAGGAGACTACACCATAAAATGGAGAGTTTTTATTTATTTCTCTCTATTATTTATTTTATTTACCTGCCATGGGTAAGGTGATTATGCTTCTGTTTAGCGCACACAGTAGTTTGCATTTTAATGCATTTACTCTGTACATTTGTGTATGTGTGCGGTCTCTGAGAAAATAAACTATTCACGGCTAATGATCACTCCAAAATGTAGTTGGATGGGTTGAAAAATTCAGTTGAAAAAAATCCTGCAATGCAGAGAAAATAGTTCAATCAAACTGAATAACTGTAGAAAATAAATTCATAATAAATTCATTGTCTGTCTAATGTCGCTTAGGATACTTTACTTGGACGTAACAGTGAGGGATTTCTGTGCATATTTGAAATGACAATTACTGTAGAGTCACTCCGTAGTCAGCTAAATGCCTCCACAGCTGCTGCCATCATGAAACCTACAGCAGGTTGAACAAAGCTTTTAAATTTGCACCTAATGGTGAGGCATCTCAACATTTTTAGCTCATCTGGCCGGAGGACTGATGAGCTTGAGTCTGTCCATCTACCCATCCATCCCACCAGTTCACAGTAATGGCTACACTAAAGTACTGATCAGATGATCATCCCATAGAGCTTCATCCAAATTGCACCCAAGGTCAAACTCAAATGTGTCATTTTCCATTTTCACATGAATTGTTACTCCTCTTAGATTACTGGATGGTTGGATGGATGGATGGGTGAACTGGTACTTATATAGCACTTTTCTGCTCTAACTGAGCACTCAAACCACTTTTTTAAGCCTCATTTATCCAATTAGACACACATCCATACTAGTACTTTTTTAATATCTAATTATTTTACCTAATATTCACTCACACACATGTTGGAGGCAACTTGGGGTTCAGTATCTTGCCCAAGGATACATCGACATGCAGACTGGAGGTGCCGGGTAATCAATATCCAAACTTCTGATTGGTAGACAGCCCACCTTACCTTTTGAGCCACAGCTTCCAGAGCCCTAAAGACCTTTTTTTTTCACATTTTAGCAAAATTTGTCCTGGATATGAATGTTTGCAAGCATCCCTGACTTCTCAGTGGATTTAAATTCACATTAGTTTGTGCAGCCAACCAGTCACAAGAAAACATAACTTTCGTGCTGTACTTCAAACAACCCATCAACTGCGATAGATCATGAGCAGAATTAACTACTATGATTCTGGTTTCTTCTTTTGTGATGAATCAGGCAGACAGTTTTAAATATTTAAACAAAACTATAATACATTATCTGTGTAATTATCATGACTACACGGGGATCAAATAAGAGGGCATAATTGCAGATGTCACAGATGTATTACTTGGGTCATAATGTATTATGTAATTAATCATTTTAGTAATGTGTTGTTAATTATTTATTTTAATGTGTTACTTACTTCTAATGAGAACTGCTGATGGCTCTGCCTATTTAAAGTCATCACAGCTGTTTCTCAAACCTATTCTCCAATAGTTGCGTGTTCATCTGCTTTGCCTGTAGCTACATTTAAGTGGAATTTTATCACACAACACACACATTTGTTTCAATGAGGAAGGGTAAAAGAACACTCTACGAAGACCTAAAATAAAAGGCTACCATTAAGAATAGTTTATTTTATGTCACTCTCAGTAATGATGTGCATAATCACAGCTAAAATCTTGTGTGTGTTTGTGTGTGTTTTTCCAGGAAACACTAGATGGCACTATGGATATGTAATCCCTGAGAAATCTTTCTCCCTCATTCACTTTCTTGCTTTCATATACAAAAAATATTAACAAAATTTTATTATGTCATGCAAACAGACTGATTACAAAAGATTTTCATGCTATGAAGAGGAAAATGGATTATTTAACAGTTTGTGTGCATTTGTGGCTGTAATCTTGGGGTAAACGCCTGTTTTTGTTTTCAGTGCAGGACCTGAACTTGCGCAGGACTTTCAAGTACCAGTGCATGCACTTAATTAATGGAGTTACTACAACCATTCAAGGAAGAGCTGCATGACTCTTATAAACATGTTTGTGCCTGTATACATGAGAGGATGAGATTAACGAAAAGGTTGTATAGCTGTTTTTGTGGCGAGGGGGTGCTGTGTATGTAGGGGAATAAATTAGTGTGTGTGGAGTGTTTTCTGTAACTAATCGTGAGCATATATACAGAGTGTTCCTCTCTTAACAGCTCTGTGCATTTCATGTCATGTACTTAAATCTGTTCCATATTTGGAACCATTCAACCATTCATTTACCTCTGTTCTCCTTATATAGATATATATTTGCATGTATACATTTCATTTTGATTCCTAAACTCCTCAGTTTTTATTCTTTTCTTCTTTCATTTTTTCCCCCTCTCACTTCCTTCTTCTCTCTCCATATTGGTCCCCTCAATAAAAATCAATGCGATCTAGCTAACCCTGTCTAGAGGCAGCTTTAAGTATCCTGGCGTCAATATGCCAGAAAACGGTGCCTGCCCAAGATGTTACTGCTCTAGTGGATAACTATGCGCTTCAATATAATTTCAGAAAAATGTATCTTCTGTGAAATAATGGATTTTTTTTAAATGTTATATTAGTTAATGCTGACACATACTCTGTGGTCAACATTTTGATATACAAAGCCAGCCAGTAGCATGTTTCGGGCAAATCTCAAACTGTGTGACTTTGTATATGTAAAGTATGTAATTCCTACTGATGTATGACCATCATGCTGACAATATAGGGTCAAAACTGCCGTTACGCTGGCCTAGGGTCACTTAAACAGTGTGCCTGAAAGTCCTGTGACATCATTTGTATGCGTCAGCAATGCCACAACAAAAGAGGCATACCTGCGGCTCCGTGCTTTTTGTCAGAATGGGGGACCGCAGTGTTTTATGTAGCCATTTCCCTCATTGCAAGGTTTCAAAAATGGCAGTGATGACTTTCATGAAGGAGATCCTCTTATGACTCATTGAGTGACCAGATGCTACCACCTAATGGAAAACCCAAAAAACCAAGTCAAGCCGTGCCAAGTAGGTACTAGTGGAAAAGGGCTATTAGAAATGTGTCAGCGTGAAGGCAAATGTTTGCTTCATACTTTTTAAAGTTCTTCTACTGTTCGGCTAGTAATTAGGGATTGCAGACAAGTCATGTCTTGGATATAAGTATTTTAGTCTTGTTAAACATGTAGCATGTGACCTGCCATCAAGACAACAGATTGAAAAGCACTAAACCCAATTCCCACAATAACTGTCACGCAATATTAACTCGACAGAACTCATCCAAATTAGTTGTATTTTCTGTTCGATGAAAGATAGAGGAAGAATACAGCATCAAAAATAGTTGAGAATTGAAAGCGATTGAAGTGTTTGAAGCTTCAGCGCCACAAACTTGATAAAGCACTTGCAGCAGTATATTTCAACTGACTTATTCAAGCAAAAAATAGTGTGCAGAGGCAGCAAATGCTCTAACCAAAGAACTAAAGATTGCAAAAGTTGTTATGGGTGACCAATACTTTTCTCAGGATGAAAAATTCTTTCAACTTTAACCAGAACTGGAGATCCACATCTATGGCGTAAAGTTTCATTCAATAATCTGAAAAGACTGAATTATACAATTGACATACAGATCTTAAAATCCTCTCTGTGCAGTCAGTATCTGTTCCTATCAGGTTATTACTAAAGGCAGCTGTACAGGCTGAACGTGGCCTTATTTTGCATTTGAGTTTAGATAATCTGTCATGTTTGGCTAAATATTGTGCAGCTCTTTCAGATTCAGTCCGGACTACTTTCTCAACAGCTGTGAAACTTTCTCTAAACAGCCATGGGTTTCAAAGAATGTAGACTCCTGACCTTTCTCTAGCATCACTTATTGAATGGATGGCCTATGTGTGTTATTATTTTAACAGTTCATTATTAGGGTTTTCAACACTGTAGAATATTCATCATTAACCATGTGCCAAATAGAAATATGCACTGGTTTTTACTTGTTACTTAGATATAACCACAACACACAGTTTAGTTTAATTATATAACCTTGAGGATTTCTCATAATGTAAAACCTACAGTATACATACGAGTGGAATCAATGTTCCACCAAACATTACTGGAGACCTCAGCCAGAAATTAGTTACAGTGTTTTGTTATTTACAATATGTTGTTCGTATTTTTTGATTGACTCGCAGCTTTTCTACATGCTTAACATGTTGGGATTTGCCTCTTAGTGACCTTTTCTCAAACAGAGCTAACAAATCAATCGCAGAGGAAGCTCTGTTAGTTTTAAACAAGCACGCTGTTCAACTCCACTGTTTACCCACGCTAATTAGAACACTTCATTGTCAAGAGAGTTGCCTGGCAGTGTGTGTTTGTTTGTGCCTGCGTGTGTGTGTGTATAGACTTATAATATTCAGTAAGCCGAACAAGGCCACAAAAACTGACACAACAAGACAAGGACGGATTATATATTCTCTCTTCTTTTTCTGTTGCCAAAAGAAAAAAATCAGTTATTGATTTTTTTATTTTATTTTTTCCAGAAAAGAGTAGTAATAGGCTTGATGGTTAAGCGGTTTATTAAGATGGCTATTAGAAAACTGCCTGAAGCAGCTGCAGACTTTAAGTTGTCTTACAGTTAAGTTGCCAGCCAAGCGATTATATAAAGATAGGGGAATTGGGGAAGGCCTTGGAGGAAAGTATGACATAGCAACTTTTCTACTCTTAACAAGGAAATATCACCTCATATATCACCTCGTGGAGTGCTTCAGTAGGCATGTTTTCTAACAAAAACACAGCATCCCCCAAATTAAATATATATACATTCGCTGGCCACTTCATCAGGTTGGACCATTTTTTGCTTTTAGAACTGCTTTAACTCTTAGTTGTATGGATTCAACATGGAAACATTCCTCAGAGATTCAGGATCATGTTGATATCATAGCAGCAGGTCTTGCAGATTTTTCAGCTGCAAATCCGAACAATGCAAATCTCTCGTTCTACCCCTCTGTTGGCTTGAGATCTGGTGAGTGTTACGGCCATTTGAGTATAGTTCAAGGACCAATAGGGGGTCCATGACCGGACAATCCCAATCTGGGATTCTCCATCAATTGCGCTTAGAACTGAAGAAGCTTCTTAGATGAGAGGTGAAATGTCTTCAAGAAAACTTAAAGAAGTCCAGACGCTTTTCTTTCCAAGCTCCTCAGATGAAGGCATGTTATCATGCCCAAAGTAGTCTTCAGAGGATGGGCACACTCTGGTACTTAAAGGATGGATATGGTCAGCAACTTTTACGTAGGTTGTAGCATTTGAGCAATGCTCAGCTGCTACAAAGGAACTCATCCTGTGCCAAGAAAATATCCCCTACACCATTACGCCCCAAACAATGTGAACAAATGCACGATGGATCCATCCTTTAATTGGGTTTATATCTGCTACATTCAGAGATGCTCTTCTGCATACCTTAGTTGTAAAGGGTAATTATTTGAATTACTGTCGTCTGCCCGTCAACAAGGCATTTTTGCCCAGATAAATGCTCCTTATACACACACACACATAAAAACAGGTGAATGCACAGATACAGTGAATGTGCTGTTTTCTAATGTCTGTATCTAAAGTCCTTCACAGTTTAAAATAAATCAGTCATGTGACTCTGGTTTTAGAATTCAAATCATTTTTCTGAGAAATCTTTCTGAGCAAATTTTGCCAAATCTAAGCGCTAGAGCTCTAACATTAGATGAATGTTAGACTTTCATTCAATCTGTCTGCATGATAGATTTATTCATGGTCACACATAGCAGTTACACCATTTTAGAATGTAAGAAATTTGATTAATCTCTGTGTTATCTGAGGTACTGGAAGTTTTTTATGTTCCCAATCCTGGTCTTTGTCTCCTTAATGATACCTCTGAAATTTCCTTAAAACAAATGCAATGCAAAATGTTGTTCGCTGGATTTACATCCGCAAAGAAGACTATTACAAAGCAATGGTTCTGTTCTGACATTTGTATGGAATCATTCTGGAGATGATGTCTTATCAGTGTTATTGGATTTGAACATACCACAGCAAAATTAAATAAAGCTCGACCCACGACTGTTGACGCTTGGAAAATCTTCTCATCCAGAGTTATCTCCTGGAAGAGGCAATAATTGGTTTCAACTTTGTGTTCTTGTGTCTTTTCTTTGCTGTCCCCATGCCTTGTTTGCTAATGTTTGCTTTGCTACTGCAGTTTACAGTTGTGCTGTATATGTCTGTACGCCCCCCCCCCCCCAACCCCGTTTTAAATCAGTAAAATGTTGATCACAAAAAAAAGAAATTTGATTAATCTAAATTACCCTGATTACTGTTATCCTGTACATTCATAGTCTTGTGATTTATTTTACTGCTCAAGTAAAGAAAACTATTCACAAACTGTCTTGGGGTATGCATATATTGAAAACTCTGTTTATTTATAATACCGTTAGCTCAATTTAGCTGCTTTTTAAATAACATTGTGTTTTCTTTTCAAAATGAACCCGTGTTAGCACCTGTGAGATTTTAGGCTTTTCTCACTCCCAACCCTGTCACAATTTGGTGTCATTTGTAAGTGTGCAGAGTTAACACTGTGATACACAAACCTAGTAGTCTTGATAATGAGACTCAAAAGAGAGCCGGTGAGTCTATAAATATGTCTGTGTAGGTTCTCAGTCATCCAGGTCATGGTAGACTAAGGAGCTAGGAGGGAAAGCCACTGGACTTATTTAAGTTTCATAAAGATGTTTCAGTTAAAACCAAATGGTGGAGAGACCCAGGTATAAAACTAAATAGAGAGAGAATGAAATTTGAACCTTCTAATAATTAGAAAAGGGAAAAAAGTGGTTCCAAAATATGTCCCAAGTAACAACAACAAGTAACAATGCTGAAACCTATACAGCCACCACCCTGTTTGTTTCCTAATCCAGGTCTTTCAAGTAAGACACAAGCCTTCATGTTGCCATAGATCCTTTATGTTACTCTTGGTGTCTTGCGTCATAGCACCGATGTCCCATTTCTTTTTCCATTGTCATTGACATATTTCCCTAAAAGACAAACCCACTATACCTTTAGGTGCTTTAAGAGTTTCTCTACAGTAGTGTGATGTGGCTGGTATGCATCTGTATTATTCATCATTAATTATTAAGGAGTAATGAAGTCAACCTTTAGAATCTGCCAGTTACAATCAAAATTTAGAATAAAAAGCACGCTTGAACAGGGAAATACATGTTCCATATATTCTTTTATGCATTATGTGGTCTATTCACAAATTAGTCTTTCGTTTCAAGCTTTCAAGTTTTTGTTTGATCTGAGCCAGAGCGGGATGTCTCTGTGTCTCTTTAGTACTGACTGTGCATTTCGTTGCATGCGTTCACAACATGCTGTTTCAAACACATGTGAACTTGGACATGGGTGGGTGTAACCGCCACTTCAAAGATGCCACAGTAGTAACTATAGCTAGTCAGAAAAAGGTCTTTTTGATAATGGTTGTAAGATCCCCTGCTTAGATGTTTGGCAGCTCTCCTCATGCTGCTATGAAGGACAGTCCATTTATTCATGTCCGTTCCCAGAGCCCCAGAAGCCCGGCTCCCCAACGCTCCCTCAAAGAGCATGAAACAACGGGTATATTCTGTCACAAGAGAGTGGAGGCGAGAAAGAAAGTGTGTGTGTGAGAAAGGGTACATTAAACTTGAAGTGTAGAGGATCTTTGTGCATCCATCTAATTGAATGGCCCTAGTGTCTCTGTGCCTTTGTGTTCATTTCTTCTACGTGTTTGTGTGTGTGTGTGCGCATGTCTGTCGTGAGCATATGTGACCCCTGACTCAAGGGGAATCCCCACCAGATATTATGCTACACTGTTCACTGTAAAACTGCTCAGCACAAAGGGTCGGTTTCATGCTCAACTCTTTAGAAGCTTATACTTCAAAAATGTGACTGGGTGGGTGGTGGTTCGCATTGTGACAGTGCTTCAGGCTTTTTGTCCTTGGTTTGACTCATGGGAACTAGGTACAGTTTTGACTTAGGAGTCTAATGTTTCTGGTTTCAGTTATATCAGTGTTAATTCCCACATTACGAACAGATACCATATGTGTAAAGTCACTGAAGGCCATCTTGTTATTAGTTTTGACTGCTGCATATCCCAAAGGGACGAATCCTTTTTCACCTTAGCCCTGACACTTCAACTGAAACTGTAGTCTGCTTCTTCCCACTCGGCAGATACCCTTGCATTCCTCGAGGCCACTTCAAGCCTTTTGTTAAAAAGACCATAAGTGTTCCAGCAGTCCTTAGCTTCTCAAAACAAGAGCAACAGGAACACGTATTTTAATGCTCTGTGTGCACGGGCTTTTAAGGACATCCCTGAAACAAAATTCCAAACCAGTTCACATGAAACCGTAGAACGTTTCAGCTTTGAAGCTCCACCTGAGTCACCTTTTCAATATTTGTGCTACATAATAGCCAAGGACACTGGCTTTTTCTTTTTCTTTTTTTTTTACATAATAGCCAAGGACACTGGCGTTTAAACTCAACAATAAAAACTCAACTTTTATTGTTGAGTTTAGGCTTCCTCAGTGTTCTTCAAAGCTCAATGATTAAGAAGGCAAAACAAATCAAAGAAAGGTTTGTGAACATAGTAATATTTTTAAAGAATACACACTGTTAATTAAAGAATTAAAATTACTCCACCAATTATAATTACAAAAGTTTCGTTTATAAATAAATAAGACAAATTTGGTTTGTCCTGGTGTGTAACTTGGCCTGATTTAACATTAAAACTATGCTAAAATGAAAAGGAAATCTTTCACATGAGGCAGCTTTTCATACACGTTGATGCTGAAGCTTAAATTTAGTTCATATACTGGCAGAAAAGGCTTAAGATCTACCACGTCATCCTAAAAGCTGACCTCCATCTGTTGTTAATAGGAACAACTTGCACTAACGCCACAGTTTAAATGCTGCCTGCGGCATCCTGAGAGACTGGTTCATGTTCTGCAATCTAGCCCGGATACTACACTACTGCAGTGAAAAGCTCAAATCTGTTTAAGAGGAGATCTAGCTAAATACCCACTGGGATGTTCTCTCAGACAGTTAAAAATGATGTTGAAAAACATCAGTTAAAAATGGGCCATTGTTGTTGAATCAATGTAATGAATCGCAAGACCATAACTCAACACACCTGGTTAACAAATTATCAATTTAGATCAAATTACTTGGAGAAAATGCACATTTGTCTGCGCATACACCAAAAACCATAATCTGCTTTATAACCTTGTGTCTAGGATTAGCTGTACACTTTCCATGACCCCATCACATTTCTTTTCTGTCGATATGTTCTCACTGCTTGGCCTTCCGGTTTTCATCTACCAAAGGGCCCTTCATACGCTGCTTTCCCGTGGATAAATTGAGAAAATGACTCTGAATTAGGCCTGGAAAATTCTCTAGTTCGAGCCTTCTGCAATGTTCTACTTTACTTTACATTGGGAGTCTCCTACTCCCTACAACTTATCATTACTGTTCCTTTTTTTACTTTTTGGGTGCTTTTTGCCTCTGCTTTATTTATTTATTTATTGTACTGAATACTGTAAATGTGTCCCACTTGTGAATCTGTTTCACACTTTGCTTTTTGCTCGAGGTGAAAGAAAATCTTGCTGTCATGTTTTTTGGAGAAGTGCAGAAAGTGCTCATGTCTATCCCTCTACCCTAGCAACTAAGTTAGGGGATTTTTCAAGGACATGCACAACAGCATTCATATTCATGCACGGCGATCAAATGTAAACGATTACCCAAAGGATTATGGCAGCAGTAACATTTCCTCTAACTCTGAGCTTTTAGGCCCCGTTTTCACAACACGTTTTCCCGGTTGTGCAACACATCAAAGTCAGAGCAATGGTCTTAATGCAACAATAGATCAGTGAGACAGACACTCAGACTATTTACACTTACTGCACATTCACAGTATCAGCAGTATGTACACACAGATTGGGGCAAATTTGCTTGCAACTTGAGAGAAAGGAGGACTTCACTGTATTGAGTCTTTAAAGATTGATACAACAGCTGAAGACAAACTGATGATGCAAGTATTTACTATTTTTTTCCTTTTAGCCAGCCTGTCTTTATTGCCTCTTCCTTTTTGATGAAGGAGTCGATGCCTTACTCCAACAACCAATCAATGACAGTCAACCTGATCAAAGAGTAGGACAGATGCCTAAAACAACATCAGGCTACATATAAAATATTTAGATGGTGCAGAGGAAGACAGTGGAGGATCGAGAACAGAGCAAAAACAGGAGCTGCAGGAAGCACTGCAGAAGGAACATAGAGGGAAAGTAACAAGATGACTCCCACTCAGCAACCTCCTCCTCCTGGTGATGTGTCTGAGCTGGTATATTCGGTTTCAAAAGGCTTCTTTTACAGCCCGATTTCTCATGTTCTGTCCATCCTTTAAGTTATCTTTGGCCAAATATGACTCTTTTGTTCAGTATCTTGTTCGGTATTCATTTTTCCCTTTTTAGGTCTAGTACTGTGCTACTTTTTTAAATATTAGAGAGTTTCAGAAGATGGGAAACTACTAATTTGTCTTGCGCTGCAAAGTCTGGTTTGCACATCAAAAAAGAAGGTTTTTAGATGGTCTTTGCAAATAAAGAGCTTATTAATAATGTAGCAGAACTGAGCCAGTGTTAGTATGTTGCATTCAGGCTACACTTTCATCTGTGATGAGAAACTGTTCATCAGAGCTGTTTGCTTTAAAGCTTAGTAAATAAACAATAAGGCATTTCAAACTTTGCACTAAATTTACATGAAATTAATATTATATTTTTAAAAAAGACTTCAAAGCATTCACCATGAATGTTGTCTGTTTAAGTCGATAAGGTACATGTACTGGAGTTCTTTTCCTGTGACTGGGACTGACATGTAGATTTTTTTCACATCTTTATTTGAGTTTCATTAGAAGCAAAGAAACTTATTTATCTGCGGTTCTTTGCAAACTGGTTATTCTAACTCAGCAGGATGTGATGAGCCATGAGCACATCTTTTGGGAGAAGAAGAAAAAAAGAAAAGAAGCTGGCCGGCAAGGTGGCTGTTCAGTTTCAGCTTAATGGTTATCTGACACAGCTGTAGAGAGAGGAAGAACAGCAAGTGGTTCAAAGATGCCAGTTCAGCTGGATTATCTGCTGAATAAGTCATTGGCTGAACCAGCAAGATTATTTGCTGAACAATTGTTGCACTGCCAAAAAGGATTTGAATATCATGTTGTAATAAATGTGAATGTTCTACTTATAACATTTAAAATAGCATTTCACAGGCTTGAAACATCGTAGTACCATCATAAAATCAAAAGTAAAACATTAGTGTTATGACATAATTGTATGGAAAAATAAATAGTCGGCCATTGCCTATGGATGCTGGAAATGTTTTGATCTCGGCAAAATATAATGGTATGGCAGAGATATTCTTGTTTGGATTCCATTGCATTAAATTTCCATTAATATTTTCTCAGCCAAATCTTGTCATGTGGTCCTCTAATCCATAATTGCAATGATTGCTATGCTACTTGCCTTGGCTACACAATATTTTCTAAACAACATCTAATAATTTTTTGCATCGTTGCAGGATACACGATTGATTAAACTGATGCTTCATTCAAGAGCTGATGAATGAAAATATGTTCTGCAATAATGAGGCTCCAGGCAAGGTTTCAAGAGGAAAAAAGAAGCAGCTGTTTAATATAAAGCCATTGTTGATGTCTGTTTGGGTGAACTACAAAAAAATAAGCAAAATATGCACATTTTACAGTGAAGTAAACAACACTGTTTGTGCAGCATGATTATGCTTCTTTTTGTTCCAAGCAAGTGCTGTGCACATAACCGACGTATTCTGATCTGCCTCAAAAGAAGCCTGATAGGACAGACGAGCTTGTTCTTGCGGGATGTGTTGTGACATGTGCCTGTGCAGTTACAGTCGGCTAGGCTCTGTCACGTCAAGAGTCCATGCAATGATGCACTAGATTATTGCTATACTCACTTCTGAAGGACCCTTTGGAGCCAACTAAATTTTTCCAACATACATTAATTTAATGGGGCATAACCCAAGCCTGTTATACCGACTATGTACGTGTTATTGCTTAAAGCTAACCAAAGAACAACAAATCAACCAACAAAGTAACCAGTTAAAGCAAGAGTAACGACGATGCACAAACCGCTGTGTCAAAAACCTCTCTCATACCTCCTAACGCAGAAATGTTTAGTTATTAAAAGAGGACAGTTATCTCTTCCTTCTAATATTACCATACCTGTTGGATCAAGGTACCAGTGTCAAAGGACACATTGTGGGTATCTCTGTGATTCCAGCAGCATCTGACAGAACAAGAGAAAGTGATATCTATCCGTGGATGAGAATGTGTTGATGACACTTTGTTTGACAGGCTGGAGTAATTCCTGATTTTTACAGCCAGTCTAGCATTAAAGCTTCTTTCCCAACTAACTTGTCAAGGTCATCCTGCTCTAAGACAGAATAACAAGTACAGCAAAGGATTTTTCACATTAGTATTAAAGATGCAAGACTTAAGTTGCTATAGTTTTTCATGATTTAGATCAAAATAGTAATTTTACAGTATTTGATATATTCCTGTTTGTTGATGCTGTCGGGGTATTGCTCCTGATCAAATAAAAACCAGCTCAGCAACGCTGTTGTGTGATGCAGTCAGGTTAAAGGCGACACTGTCATAGGCTATTCCGCTGCTGCTGATGAATTTGGCAGTGCTAACAGGTTTGGACTGTCTCAGTAACTTAAGGCTAAGTCTGCAAAGTTGGATCATCGTCAGGCAAGTCCTGCCCTTTGAGTACAGATCGTACAGAGAGCCTTGAAGCTGATAATTAAAAGTGCAACCTACTGAGGAAAAAAGTCATTAAGGTTAGAGGTTCAGTCTTATTGTGCATTCTACAGAGGGACTGAGGCCCAGCCATAGATGGCAGCCCATTATAAATGAGATTTTTATGAGCCATAAGTGCACACCGCAGTCCAAGTTTATTAAATGGATGAGTGCCTCTTTTACAATGCTAAACCTGTAATGTAATTTAATACAAATGTCAAATTGAGGGTGCCATATGTGATTGCTGCTCA